>NC_140602.1:22605451-23205451 GCF_057381915.1 Diplotaxodon limnothrissa
AAGGGGAGACAAGAAGTAGAGGAGAAAACCAGGAGAGGAAAGGCAGAAGAAAAGGGAAGAAAGAAGTGATGAGAGGAAACAAGGAGAGGAAGCAAATAGGAGACAGGAGGAAACAAGTGGGTAAAGATCGGTAAAATGATTAATATGATTCATATGATTAATATGCGACCCCTGTTTAATAAGACACTATAGTAGCTAATAACATTTAAAATGTGGTGTTTACTGACCGTATCAGGAGAGGTCCAGAGGGCTAATATTACAAATAATATACATATATCAATTTGAAGAAAAAAAAAAATGCTTTGGAAACTCCAAAATGTGTCCTGTTTTAGCTCAAGTTGTCCGTTTTACAGAGAACTTCAAGATGTCATTAAAACTAGAAAAAAAAGGAGCAAGCCTAATGTGGTCAGCACACCAGCAAACCATATCTTGGGGCCACAGAAACTCAAAACATTTGTAGATTCTGGGCCAGCATGGTAAAGGTGACGTAGAAGTGCATTCTTTCTCATGTCCAGCAGGGGGCGACCTCTCTGGTTTCAAAAAGCTGCCTGCTTGTGCAGTTTTACAGGGAAATAATTCTTCACCCATGTTTGTGTTCTCAAACATGATGAATTTCACAATCAGTAGCTGACATGTAGTCACTGGCCACTTCATTTGTTCAAATGCTTAACTGTTAATGCAAATAGCTAATCACCTGATCACATGGCATCGACTCAATCCACTTAGCATGCAGCCATGGTCAACACAAGCGGTTGAAGCTCTGATATTGCAAGAGAAGACAAAACTGGACAATAGACTGGGAAAAAAATATGAGTCTTGAAATGGATAAAAGGACAAAATGAAACATAGGAGGGAGAGAAAAAGACTGAAGAAGAGCAGAGACAGATGAGCACAGGAGGTTGGCCAGTTTGTTTATGCAGCACTAACAGACTTGTGTCTGGACTGTGCTCAATAAAACATCACTCTCACACCATCTATTGCAGCAGGTGTGACAACATGATTTGTTGTGCTTGATAACACACTAAACAACACTTTCAGTCTTTATTTTCTCTTTTTATTATTGCCCCTCTCCTTTCCCCGATGTCACAGCCTGACCTGAACCACAGAAGACAGGGCATCACAGACATCTTACACCTTTAAACCTCGTTAAACAGAGCGCGCACACACACACGCACCTCTCTTTGGCTGACATTAAATAACCACATAAATACACAACTACACCAACATCAACTCACAATTACGATAAAAACAGGTTATTAGCCTTCAAAAATCAAAAATCTAGAACTCTTTTACAAGATGGCTAAAATTCAGAAATTCATTCAACAGCAGACGTTTCAAGTTTCGAAGGTCAGTTTTTTTTTCAATTGAACCGCTTTGTAATGAAAAGAGGGACTCCCCCCCTCCCTGCTGTTTATACTTTGTTAAAGCTGACAATGCCGACTGAACACAGTGCCCACAATCAGATTCAGCTTTTCATTTTGTTTACAGGCTTTTGTCAAAGTAATAACATATATTTTGGAATTTCAATTAACTGTAATTATTTTCTGAATTGAAAGTGAACTGACCGTCCAACAGTTCAGTCACAAACTGATGAACCAGTTGCAACCTTTGGATTATACTGCTTTACCTGAGCATGATTAATGAGATGAGAAACAGTCATTTGACATTAAAAACACACCTCAATATATGGTGACAGACTGCAGACACAACTATACTACTGACTTAATCAAGTGGCTTATCCCTGTAACTCTAAAACATCTCAGTAAAAGAATACAGCAGGTTCCTAACATTTGGATTTAATATCACATTATCTGAAGGCACATTTACAGATGCGTCTTTGTTCCTACTTAACAGCTGAAGAACACAGAGCTAAACAGCTTGATCAGGCTGGCATGAGTGAAAAATTATAAAATATACTACTCTTTTTTGTTTAATGCATGAAGTAAAACAAATCATGTGAGCAATAATTTATCAGGCACACTGCAAACTTGCATCTCTGCAGATGCTTTGTATGTTACATTAGAGAGTATTTGGGCTGTGGTTGCTTTGGTTACAGTGTTACAAGCTTTAGATGATGGTTTTCAGTCTGCGGGACACCTGATTTTGTAATCCAGACATTTGATGTGTGAAACAGATATAGGAACATTTTGACATTTTTGGTTAAATTACCCTTCCTTCTTTTCTTGCAACAGGATAGACTTCAGTCATAAACAGGCTTAGAGACGGGTCGGCGACAACTAGGGAAAAATATGTATCCAAAATCCAGTTGGCGATTGGTTGGTGGCTGTTGCAGATCCCATCTGTTGTCTGCACACCTGTCAACAAACAGTCACCAAGCAGCAGTGAAACTGTGAAAAGTGCAAAGCAAACCAGACTCGATTTTCACACCTCTTAGATTCAAACTTGTCCAACATTTTTAGTAGATGAACCTCTGGTATCAGTTTGAGCATCCTGTTTGGTTTTGAGTTATTGACGGAGGTGTTTACAGACAGACTGGCATCTTCCATGCAAACTACACGTGACTGTGGCAAATCTGATAAAAAGGAATCATGAGGACGTTTTACGTCAGTGCTCACTAACTGGTCTCCAAGTCTGTATGACTGAAGCCTTAAATAACATGATTAACTCTCAAATCCAGCAGGTAGTTCAGCCTTTTTAAGGGATGGAAACAGCTAACAGTGGCCTTGTCTAAGGTAAAACTGCTTGAAAAACTAACACTTAATGTTCAATTTACTTATTATTAAAAAAAGAAAAAAGAAAAAACATAGAAAAGACTACTACTGTTCTGCCATCTTTAAAACAGGCTGTTTCCCCATTCCCAGTCTATTTGCCAAGCTGAGCTAACAGCTAGATATGAGAGCAGTATTGATAATCTAATTCTTGGTTAGAAAGCAGGCGTGCTGATCTTTGGATGAAATCCACCACAGACTTAAAGTCCGTGGCGCATTTGAACCGGAAATGTCGGCAGTTCAGGTGAGAAAAACAGACTGCTGATGTGTGAGGGGAAAAAACCATCTCCAGAGCAAATAGCAAGCACTGCTCTGATCCAAATTAAACTAAAGGCACAAATGGTCTGAATGTTGGCACAATGGACGGTTCAGGAAAGTGTGAGCGATCTGAGGAGGTGGATCGAGGCGATGAGAGGTCCCACGTATTTTTCTTTATTTCCTCTTTATGGAGAAGAGCAGGCGTGGTGAGGATAGTGCAGTCAGTGGTGGTGCAGTGGGGGTGCAGCAGAAGAATCGCTGTGCACAGTTTGTTTGATCATATCGCGTCTGACATCGTGAATATGAGCAGAAGGCTGAATAACAGCGCAGGAAGTGAAGTCGTTACACCGTGGCCTCCGATTCCCAGAGGTCCTTGTGGTTCTCCAAACAGACGGCCTACTCACTGAAGCTGAAGTTCAGACCAGAAGACTCTGTAATCGGGGATGAGGGGCCCGCACTGGATACAGCACTGGAGGGGATGCTGCCATCTGAACAGAAAACACACACACACAAGCTCTCTGTAAACACTTGTTTTCCCCCACTGGTACAAACTGTCGATGTTTTAAAAAGTCCATCCATGACGCAACTAATAATCCCATTACTTTCCACCCAGGAGCCCTCGCTTCACTCTGCGAGTCAGGAGCCATGTTATTTGCTGTTGTACATGCGTCACGGGGAAGGACACAAAGTGAACACAAATGAGAGAGCGAGCTGGCACAATAACAGGAAAGCATCATCTGCTCGTCTCTTCATCTCGTTGCCATGGGGAACTTTATGTAAACTGTTACTTTATGTGCTGGGTTTCATAAATTGAGCCACATGAATGTTTATATCAATAATCTGACTAGAATGTAATGAAGATTTGCCGTCAATCACAAATCAGCAAAATCAAGAATAAGGGTTTAAAGTGTTTTACACTAAAGATAGAAGCTGCGGTTAAAAAATGTTCCTGAACAGGTCACAGGGCTGCACTTGTAAACAGCTGCCCTGTAACTACAGCTGATAAGAGAACAGAGTTACACGAGCAGCAGAAGAAGTGCCTCCCCGTCTGTCTGCGCACTGTGTGGTAAATGAGGCTAAATGAGTTCTGTGCAGTTACAGGCACCAGAATCTGGAGCAGCCACCCAAACCGAGTGCACACGTATAACATGTGCATGAATTCAGCTCACCACCTGAGGGAGAAAGGAGAACAATGAGCTGGTTAAAGATGAAGGGGCTGTGATTTTCAGAGTACTTTTTACTTCAGTTTTAAGTGACTGTTGATGCCGCGGTGTAATCTGCTGCACAGTCTGCTGTTATTTATATACTTATAAACAACAACCACACATTTTTTGTTCTAGTTTCTTTATTTGGATATTTTGTTGTTGTTTTTTAAAGTCATAGGCGTGCTATTGTTTACTAGGTCATAAATTGGTTGTTTTTTTTCCCCCCGTTTTTTGTTTTTTAAAGTTTTAATAAGACATCGAGGGATTAAAAAAAAAAGAAAGAAAAAAAAAGACAACAAATTGCCAAAAATTGCAGTTCCTCCTTCGGCCACTTGAGTCTGTAAATCAGTGTGCTTAGACTCCTGTGTTTTGGCCTCTATAATAATTTTCAGAGCGGCTGTATGGTGGGTGAAAATCTGCATTTCGAAGCATTTCAGTGATATTATATGACAAATATGTGGATTGTTTTGTAGTTAAAACTGGAGCAGACTGGGACAGTCTGTCAGTGCAACTGAGTGAAACTGTGCATTTTTTCCCCTACACACTAATTAGCAGTTCATCTGTGTCTGTGCGATATATCCATGCAGTACCCTGCTAACCAAGCTGGCTGCTTTTGGCTGACTTATCTTGAAACTCCCCCGTCTCATCCACATATGAACGCTTCACAAAAGCATGGCTGACATCTCGATGGCTACATCCACCCCCCCCTGCACAGTCTATGATATTTGTGAATGTGATAAAGTGCTGAGTTTCACCTCTCCAACCTGAGATTCCATCTTCACTGTGGTAACTAGAACCAATTTAGCTGAGCTGCCATTAGCCATTTGCTGATTTATCAGCATTTCTAACAGCCAATAAAAAACAATTTAGAAGAAGAAGAGACGGGACAAACACCCTTCAGCACCAGACAACAAACAGTGAAACCAAGCAGAGCTGGACAGGGTGTAAACATGTACAGAAAAAAACTACACATGATGCACTTTAGGGGAGATCTGTTTGTTTCGTGTGTCTGAAAGAAGAAAAAAAATCATTATATCGGTTGAGCTGTAGCAGTAACCACAGTATTGAAGCATTTAAATCTGTGTGAAACTGTAGTGACGCGACTGAGTTGTTGCGGTCTGTGTTGTCATTTAGACTTTTACACGATAGTAAGGAGGGTAAATATTTAAACATGAAGCCGATACGTTTAAAGAGGTTTCATTCTCTTGAAAAACACTTTGTGCAGTGAAAGCAGGTCAACACACTGATAATGCCATGAAAATCATTGCACTTACGCCACAAAGGCTGGCCAGGCGGTCGAAGAGATGCTTCAGATCCAGAGGAGGAAAGAGGCTGCTGCGGGCTATAGAGAGAAATCTGGCTCTGAGAGGCAAACAAGCCAGAGAGCGCTGGAGCAGAGAGAGAAAAGAAAACACATTAGGATCAGTTTACAAATGTAATTGAAGCTCATTATGCTTCTGAGAAATACTGCTCTCTTCTGCTTTTGGATTCAGAAAGTGTTGTTTTGTTGCTAGACGTGGAAATGGCTTTCAAATTTAACTGCCGACTCTCAGGCTTTATTTAAATGTCTTTATATGAATTAACAGATTAAAAACCAGTGAACTGTGGCCATTTATATTCATGCTCAAGATCTGACGATCAGATTCTATAAAACAAAAATTACACTGAAGCTTTCGCACCTTTCATGGTTTTGGCCTGGACCTCACTGTTGCTCTCACACACCGAGTTGAGAAACTCGTCCACCTGCTTCAGGGAAAGTGAGTTGTGCAGCGTCTCCAGCGGGTAGATGGAAGGCACCATGGAGCATCCTTCAAAGCCTGCAGGACAAAGGGTACAATACAGCCGATCGTGTACTAGCAGGAAGAGCGGTGAGGAAAGTACTGCTCTCTGTGCATTACGGTTCCACGTGATTTGAGTGCCATATTAAGAAAAAAAAAAAAATCTAGCAGTGATTTATATTTGTTACCAGCCACACAAACGTTTGCACACAAGAGCTACAGTCGGCAGCGTGTGACCTCTCACAGCAGCTGACTGGCTGTAGCTACACAACACAAGCAAGCCAGATATAATGCAAACACAAATAACCAATTCCTGAGTTAGTGAGACCACAAGAACAAAAATAATATTTTTGTCTTGTTTCTAACATGGTTACAGAGCACTCTGCTTAAAATGACAAGAAAACACACTCGTTACATGTTGCTGCTGATACATGAAGTGATTATAGTAGAGCTCACTTGTGTGTTAACAGGATATGATATGCTTGTTGATTTAAAGATAAGAAAAAATACCGTTCTGTGTTTGTATATGTAATAAGTAGGTGAGGACTACAGAGATTCTTGTGTTTAAGATGTCAGTACTCGAGGTCAACTTCATTTCTAAGCTGATGCTGTAAATGGTATTTCCTTCAGGTGAAGTGTGTGATATAAAGCAAAAATTAATATTAGCTACAGACGAGGTTCTGAAACCACAAAGAAGAAAATAAAATTCTGGAGAGATGTGGCATAACATTATGAGCATTGCCAGGTGCAGTGAAAAACACTGATTTCATCATGGCACCTGTTGGGGGGGGGGAGATACATTAGAGAGCGAAGTGAACCTTTTGCCCTCAAAGTTGATGTTGCAAGCAGGAAGAAATGACAAATGTAAGGATTGGAGTGAGTTTGGTGCTTGTCAGAGCATCTGCAAAACTGCAGCTATTGTGGGGCGGTCCTGATCTGCAGTGCTCGGTACAGTGGTGAATAAGCGACAGTGTCATGGTCAGCTAAGACTCACTCACGCATGTGAGGAGTAAAGGCTGGCCTGTGTGGTCTGATCCAACAGACGAGTAAGTGCAGCTCAGACGGCTGAAAAAAGTTCATGCTGGTTCTGATGTAAAGGTGTACACAGAGCATCACAGTTTGTTGCGTATGTGGCTGCATAGCAGCAGAGCAGTCAGTGTGTCCATGCTGACCTGGGCATCAGAACTGGACCATGGAGGAATGGAAGGTCTGATCTGATGAATTGTGTTTTCTTTTACGTCACGTGGATGGTCAGGTGCATGTGAGGCATTTACCTGGGGAACACCTGGCAAGCCAGCTGAGGCAGTGTGATGCTTCGGATAATATTCTGGTGGGAAACCTTGACCTTGATGTGGATGTTACTTTGACACGTACCACCTACCCAAGCAATATTGCAGACCATGTACACCCTTTCATTGAACAGTATTACCCGCTGGCCTCTTTCAGCAGGATAATACGCCCGGCCACAAAGCAAAAATGCTTCAGGAATAGTTTGAGGAGCACAACAATAAGTTTGAGGTGTTGACTTGGCCTCCAAATTCCCCAGATCTAAAAGCAATCCTGGTGCTACAATACGAGTCCATGCCTCGACGGGTCGGTGCTGTTTTGGCAGCAAAAGGGAGGGAAAATAAAATATGAAGCAGGTGGTTATAATGTTATGCCTGTATTGTATAAATTAATTAATTAATTAATTTGTTAAATAGGACCGGTACAAATGTTCAGTCTATTTCCCCTCCTGTTTCCTGAGCCGGTTGGGTTGGATCACCAACATAGATTTGATGAGCTGCAGCACAAGTTGTAATGAACTGTGAACCACACATAAAAGATTAATTTTCTTCGAGGTTTGTTAATGGTGCGGAAATATTCGTGTTACGACAATGAAGAGGAAATGAAGAGGAAAAACTGTATTCTTTAAAAAAAAAAATCAATTAATAATTTTTTTTTTCATTTTATTAGAAGATTCGTCATATGTAAAATTGCATTACATATACTTTTATGTTCTATAAAATTTATATCTGTATTCATAATTACATTTCTATATTTTGCTTGCTTTTGTTGGTCGGGACAAAAAACCAACCCCCCCCCCCCCAACCCCCCCCTCAAAAAAAAAGAAAACAAAACATCTACATCTTGTGAAATACAACTTTTAAACACTAAAGTGCAATGGCAAGAAGGTGACTTTCACACATGCAGGAAACAGTCCATCAGCATTCACAGTAGCCCAACAGAGAACATGAAGCTCTATGATGACAGTAAGGAATAGATGGAGGTTGAAGTGCTGCTTCCACCTTTATCCATCTACCCAGACAGCATGCTGGCCATCCTTGCCTTCACCATGAATAATGTGCAACAACCATGAATGTATGCACGGCTATTACCTAAAACAACTTATTCAATTCAAGCGGAACGAAATGCTTAATGGAGAGGAACCTTTCAAGGCCTCAAGGGGCCAAGATATCAATTTATAATTAGTTGACTTGCTTGTTGTTAATGTTTCTCATGGGATTGTGTGCACTTTCAAGAGTTAAGAACATTATACAACCTGTTGCTTCTGCTTTTTAATCTAAAGCTTAGAAGAAGAACAGGAATGGCAGGATACGACAAAGACCTTCAGGCCTTCCATTGACTAATCAAAAAATCTTTTCCTTACCCGATACAGCCTTGAGCAGCTTTATTCATTTGACAAAACAAAGACTAATGTGGAATCTGAAAACAGCTTCCTGCCAAAGATGTGATGACAGCAGAAAAATTATTCTACCGTTTAAAGTGATATTACAAAGCCTCAGGAGGAAATGTTTTGCCAGTTCAGACAAGTTCCATGCTACAGTATTTCTCCTTCTGTCTTTAGTGTACTGTGTAATAGAGCAGGCGTTATATAAAAACACATTAGTTGGCTTTTATCATCTTTCCCTCCTCATCGCTGCTGCAGTGCGTTCACATGGACTTTACAATTCAGCTCACACAGTAGATGCAGTGAGAGGAGAGAAAAAAAGCCCACTGATCCTTCACTGCACTATTCACTCTCCACAAAGGCAGACATAAACATACGAGGCAGGGAACGAATGCAGATAAAGACGGCACAAGTCATAACAGACGGTCATCTCTGCTGAGTGCAGGCAAGCTGTGTTAAGCTGACAATGTGCCAGGACCTGCTCCACAAACACTTTACGCGATCGACAGTTAACGGACAGGCCGCCACTTAATTAGCCAATTAAAATTAGCCAATAGATGATGACCCAGATCTTTCAGACAGACACTGAAATATCTCCAACCCAGCCAAGGGATATTTTGTTATTTTGAGGAAGACACTGTGGAGATTCAGTTGTTACTTCCCAGTGCAAAGGCCAAATTAGCGCCATCAATATCCGACACGCATTTCCACACAGACCTCATTCCTGAACAAAAGCCCAGCTGTAAAGGCTTCCTTTTCCTGCACCCACTGCTCAGGATGGAACATGCACACAATGCAATTAGGCAGGCCTCTAACCATCGCATAAAAGAGTCTGGTTCACCAGACTGAACCGCATGCATGTAGATCCATTAGTCGTCCTTTTTGCAGATGTATTATTTGTTATAATTTGAGATTATGGTTAAAAATGAATTGCTATGTTCTACCAATTCCACAAGTGAGCTATAAATGTCCAATCATATGCAAAGACTTAAAGACACAGTGAAATTAAAGAATACACTCAAAGTGTCTTATCAGGTCCTAATTGTTCAGTTACTTATTGGTCCTTTCAAAATAAATAAAATCTATACGCATCACATTTCATATGGATTGAACCTTTTTCTCACTCCTTGTCATAGTATTCTCCCCTTTTTGGACGCAGAAAGAATGAAACTACAATAATGCTAACAGTCTCTACAGCTCCTTAGTCCATGAGAATTTCTCAGTGCTCACATCAAATCAGAACCATCTTATAAAGATGTGAGAACTCAAATGTCCCTTGAACTGAGTCACATAAACGCATCTTAATCTGCCAGATGCCTGGTACAAAGCTGTGTGATGTGGGATTATAATGATGTGAAAACCGAGCAGCTAACAGGGTGGAGAATTCAGAGGGACGCCATCCGTGTATTCCCAGCCGTGTGGATGCAGCTCGTCCATTTCCTTCTGTGCCATTCATAAGAAAGGACAACATTCTGGTTGAGTTGGAAATTATAGTTGTTTTTACAGATGAACCCAAGACAGTGTTACAAGTTTTCAGGTCAGAAAGTTGTCCTTCCTCACGCCTCTCAAACTTCAGGCCTAATTATTCTCCTAAGAATACTCCGTCTGGGTGAAGCATTCAGGACACATGCCTCAGCCTTGCTTGACTGGAATTATCTGGGCAATTACCTCCACTAATGTCACGAGTGGACATTACATGGACATTCAGCTGGGAAGCTGGAAACTTAATGACCTTTAGATGTCCATTAGATTTCCCCCCCCGGTTCACCTCTGTCAGGTGACACCTAAAAAACGTTGAGAGCTGCAGTGCTCGAGTGAAAGCTAAGTTGCTTTAATAGTTTCACTGTGTCTTTAAATAAGCAGAGGAATACAGCGTTTGCATCTTTGGGCAGATGTGCAAAATGAGAATGTTTATAGTCGGACAATAAATGGAGCATGAGGCAGGGCTATAGATATCATTAACAGGCAGACCTAGGAGGGAAAATGAACGCACAGGCTGCAAGAAAAATAAAAGCAATGAGCCACAACAGATGCTAAGCTGAACTGGCACTGGCAGCATCCCCCTTCTCCCAGCACCGACTGGCTAGGACGAAAGTGAGGAAGAGGAGGCAGCACCAAGTATTTTCAGGGACTGCAGCGGCTGACCGTAGTGAGACTCTGGGAGCTCCTGACTAGACACCAGCTCAGTCTTGAAGAGGCGGAAGTGGTAGGGGCAGTGACGCAGGTGGTGGGCCATGGCCCCATCCACAGCCACAGGGGCAAACCCCAGCAGGGCTGTCTCAGCAGGGAGCCACTCCAGCAGCTGGGTTACGTGAGGCACGTCCGAGGGCTCTGAGGGGATGAGAGGCAGAGCAGGGAGAGAAGAGTAGAACTGGAAAGTGCAGCGGAGCGGGAGCAGAAACGGGAGGAGCTGAAAAGCAGTGCGGCCGGAGGGCATTCGATCGATTGTAGGCTGCAACGGACAAAAACCTCACGGCTCAAACAGAAAAAAAACAGACTCAGTCCCACCTTTCCATTTCAAAGAAATCAAATGCAAAGCAGATAGCCTGAGGTGAAATAGAGACGTCAGGGGGGGAAACGAATGAATAAAAACACACCTGAGATCTGCTCCACGTAATCTGAATGAAAGGCTTTTTCAGTCAATCAGTGCTCAAACATCAGTGACCCCCAGGGCTATTTTTCAAGAAACTGTATGTGTGGCAACAGAACTGCAATGTGACAAGAGAAGTCGTATTTTAGATTTGTAGCATGAAGGCGTGACTTTCTGACAGATTTCTATCACTAGCTCTGCAAATTGGGCAACTGCCCCAGGGCTCAGAACACTCAGGGGTGGGGTTGGTTCAAAGGTTCGGTGTTCACTGTGTGGCAGGCGGCTAATGGTGACTCATTCCTAACTTGTTTGTATGCACCACTCAATCCCATCATCAGAAAGCAGCATGAGCTTTCAATCTGCAATAAAAGACCAGACATTTGCATATTTACAAATGGAACAGTTAACAGGACACCACAGACCCTCAAACATGTGTCTGTGTGAACCTGATGAATGCAAGTTCATTACTGACCCATTCTTCAGCGTTTTTGCCCGACATCGCTCCTCGGCTGGTTAATCCCACCTGGCTTTCACATCAAAACGACCAAATGAGAACAATTTCACCTCTAGTGCCATTTGAGTGACCAAGCAAATGAGAATATGTGTAAAGCACACGTTACTTTATCTACAATATTTTACCCATCAACATGGTTATGATTCAGAAAAAAACCCCACAGCTGTGATTGCCCTTTTCTCCGCTTTGCATCATAACAACAGATAATTCATCATTGATAAAGTGAGGAATGTCCTTAGTTAAATAATAATATATATAACAAACAGCAGCTTGATGAGCAGGTGGCTGTTCAAAACTGAACTTGGACAATTGTAAATAAAATATAAGAATAATATTTATTGAAAGCAAATACCTGTAACAAAGCAGATCACACCAATGTTAGTGGATCTAAGGAAAACTGTCACTTTTTAAATGGATCATCAGCGCCTATTATTATAAATCAAAATGTGACTACAGGAGAGAAGCAAGAGAGCAAACTGGAGGGAAAGGCCCATGACTGTGGCTCCAGCTGTCTTTAAAAAAATAAATAAATAAACACGTTTCAACATATGAGATTTGTGAATTCCACCAACTCTTCAGCCACTCTGAACCAACATGTGAGACCAGCCTGTGGATCAGCTGACATCAATTCTGCTGACATACAGCCAGCACTAATCAAACTGCCAACATGTGATCAGCTGTCTCTGAGCTTTTCATATAAAACCCCAAATACCGTAAAAGGCCCAAATATGGAAACAGTAAAGCAGCAACGTGTACATCAACTACTACACACCGGAGGAGCCAGGTATTGAACCACAGGCCCCCTGATTAACAGATGCTCTTCCTAAAATGGGTTGGTCCAGATTTTATTTAGTATGTGTGTGGTCAGTACACTATGACATCACTGTAAGTATGTGTGTGGTTAAACTGGGGTTAAACTAAAACAAGAGAAACACCTATTTAAAGTTTTATTTGGCATTTATAGCAAAAACCCAGACATTTATCAAATAAATTATTTTAGAATCAACAGTGCATATGCCAGTGAGGATTTTTTAATTTTTTTTATGTGCATTGATTATCTACCCATGGAGATATATCTAAGGAACACGATATATTCCACATAGCTAACCATCCTGTGAACAGCAGGATTGGAGATGAAAACACTTGCAGGCAGAGCAGGTGATGTTAGAGGTGAAGGGCTGACAACATAAGTAAAAACAAAACAAAACAAAACCCAAACACCGAAGGTGTGCGCTGGAAGAGAAACAAAAAAAACCTAAAAATCTGAGATGATGCAAGTAATGTAGCCACACGTCACACCTCCCAAAACAGAAAACATAGAAAATGTTTTCCCACAAAACCGTCATGCAAGATAAGAGGAGAACTGGAGGAGTGTCGAAAAAAAAGGCAGACATACCATTAGTCGGATGCCTGGCATACGACACAGAAAATCTCTTTACTGCCGGCATAGACAACAGCTCTGAGGAGATAAGAAAGGTAACTGGCATTACTGGGGCAGCTGGGATCTGAGTCTGCTTGTGAGTCTGTGTGTTTGAACACAAAGGGGGGAAAAGGAAAAAGAAAAAAAGAAAAAAAAAGAAGGAGAAAACCGATTAGCAGAGTTGGCCTGTCGATTCATCAGTGTCTGTCTGCCAACAGATCTGTGTGAAAAGGAGGGTCATCTTTGAATGAACAGAGTGGAGACTGAGTGCTAAGGCTGCTGTGGAGTGGGTGGAGTAAACAACGGACGTAAGAAGTGTGCTGATCTAAATGTCACCGACAGGAACACATCTCCTTTTTCCTCCAGCCTGACTACTACTGGCTGTTGATCACATTCAATGTGTTGGTGTAACGTAGTTTTTACTAACACAGTAACGCTGCAGACTGGGAAAAATAAAACAGAAAAAAAACACTGAGCTGACAGGTGAAATAAAGCTCTGTAGAGCGTATGCATGTAATATACGGTTTACGAAAGAAGAAAACCCACTTTTATGTCAGGTAAGAATCCATTAGGTCATTTTTGGTATTGCAGAAAGCTGTAAAATAAAGGTTGGGAACCGCCTCTCTGAAATGCACTTACCACTGACACTGCAGGCCATCTTCAGATCTGACGTGTGCACTTCCTTTCACCTTCCCAGCAATAAACCCATCTCTTGTTGCCCTGTTCTTTTTTTCTTTAAACGAACTGGACTGACGTCAGGTCCAGACCCCGACCTGTCTCTCAGACAGCAGCCCATAGGCCTGATGCAACAGAGCTGAGAAAGTAAAGCATCTGCCAGTGTGTAGCTCTGCAGTCAGAGTGACACCAAGTGGATGAACTGACCGGCTCAGTTTGCTGTGTTTAAAAAGCTGTAGTAGAGGGAAAACAAATCCCTGCAGTTCGGATCCATATGCATAAATACACCTAATAGGAAAACGATGACGTCACCTGTAGATGAGTCACATGCATATTTGGGACGCACTAAACAAATTTGTGCGATTAACCAGCTGCAACCATGAGAAATCTATCCACTCCAGATGTTTGTGGTAATTAAACCTGTTGCAAGGACCCCTGGTGGCTGTGGAAGCAGCTTTCTTTCACTTACCATTACCGCCATTACCAGACTCAGGGAAAAGGGATTATTTTAAGGTGGATTACTGGGTCTTATATCTGTTCCAAATAACAGGCTGAGTTTCTTAATGTAAGGATTACCGTAAATTGTGATTAATATGAAAAAATAAAAAGCCAGGCTTTTGGCTTACAGACACACTACTTCACTTTACGAAGGATTGTGAAATAAAGAGGATATGTTAACACAACATGCACAGAGAGACAAAACACTTGAGTCCGAGAGGAGAGCGGGTTGATCGGTTAGCGGTCAAGTTGATGTGGAAAAGTATTAATTGTATTCCAGCCTGTATGCTCAGCATTTACTACACAGCCAATCCCTCTGCTGTCAAATCAGTGCCCTTGCTGCCCATTCTTGCGGGGCAAAAATCATTAGGAGAAACGATGCAATATATTACAGCTGCTGATTTGTTTTGATCTGAAGGTGAAAAAAAATGTCCCCAATAATCAATAAGATGAATTTAGGAGCAAAAAACACAAAGTAGGAAAGAAAAAAAACAAGACTTTTCAAAGCCAGGAAAAAAAAAAGCTTTTCAAATGGATACAAATGAAAAGACCAGCTCCATGCGAGAGGACAGAGAGCGTGGTGAACGTACCAAACATGCCACTCTTGCACGGCAAACTGCCGGGGGACAGAGGAGGCTTCGGGTGGTGGTGACGGTGGTGTGTGCGGACGTAGTCCCGAAGGTTGGGGGCGCTACAGGACACCCCGAGGGCTGAGGCACTGAAGAGGCCAGAGCAGAGCGAGCCTGTGTGGAGGAGCCGTGGGAGTGCGGGGGGGAAGAGGTGAAGGGATGGGTGAAGTGGACATGTGAAGGGTGAGAATTTTTTTTATATATATTTTTTAATTACACACTAAATGGTGTGGCCCAAGAGTGTGTTTGTGCTTTGGGAAAAATGAGTTTACCTGTATGAACACCCTGCAAACAGATATTTATTATATAGATTTGATAAAGTTTATAATAGAAGGAAAATACCTAGATGACACGCAAGCTTTAAGGTTTTTCAGAACAGTGACTCAGTGTGTAAGACCCTTGTGTGAGTGATGTGTGCACATGCACAGAACATGTGGGTTTCCTATACGTCACAATAGCATATCAAGCAGGCCGAGAGTGGAAATGAGTTTTAGACTTGCTGTACACGAATAAAACAAACTAATCCTCATATTCGTAGGACAAATTCAATGTCCAAAGACTTTAAATGAATATTTTATTTAAATATTTGAAACACCAACTAAGCGTTGTGTTAACGGAGCGTCAGTGTGCTGATGGAGAACTGTGACCTCAGCAACGCAGCACACAACAAACTGAATGGCTCCACTCAGAGAGGGTTTAAAACATTAGTGTAACGTGGACATAAAGCCAACTGCTGCTTTCAAACGTGATAATTAAGCACCGAGCAGCACGACGATCGGTGCATTATACAGAAAGGGGCACGTTAACCTACTGTAGCGATGTGACATTTAAAACAATAAGGATTTTTAAAGGACCATCACTCATTCCCTGGTGATATCCAGCAGTAAGAAGTGACGCAGGTTGATGTACGCTAGTCTTTGAAAGCTTTCGATCTCTTGTTTTTTTCCACACCACGACTCCACTCTCTGCTCACATTGTTGGTTTTATGGTTTTCTCCACACGTCTTTATTTAGATGGAAGCATGTCATGCTTGTAAGTGTCACCATGTTAGCAGGTTGTTGGATGTTGCATGTCCTTCAAAAGTCCCTTTATTTAGGCTGAGGTTAAACTACATTCATGGACCCAGAGTGGTCTGATTTGGAACAATTTAAAGAGGTCAAAGGGACCTACACTGATATCTTACTTTATGTATGGGACCAAAAATGTTTTGTTATAAGACTAATAATATTTAGAGTAGATTTTTAAGAATTTGTGAGGGCAGTTTTCTCTAGTTGAAGGAGGAACATGTAACTTATTTATATAGGGACAACTAATGTTAATGAAGACGCTTTTCTTTTAAATCACAGATGTATTCTTTAGCAGGACAACCTGATATCTGGAGTGGTTACAACAGCGCAACATGTCAAATACTTGTAATATTATCATCTGCGTTTGTTTCAACTGTGTGAGCTTACAGCAAATTCAGTTTCTGGCAATATAATAACACTTCTTCTGTTCTGACATCTTTTGATGCTAATGTTGCACAATTAAGGCCTTTACGCACAGAGCGCATTGTAAAAAAACAACAACATGAAATTCAGTTACAAATTTTGGGGATGCCAACTTGGTGAGAAAAGGAAGAAATTGAGATTGTGGATTCATCCATTTCTCACAACAAGGCAACAGCACGGGAAATTTGTATAATTCAATACTGTCTTGAGTTTTGAACTTCGAGCACACATTTGTCAAATGCAGCTAAATGCATTGGTCAGATCTGATTATTCACATGTGAAGATTTGAAGAAAGAAAAAAAAAAAAAATCAAACTTCATCCGAAAAAACAAATGCAGCAAACTGGTCTCGTGAATAGTTAAGAATAGGTGTATACTCAAAGGTGACCTGTTACTGTATGCTCAGTTCCAACCTTTTTACCCCACAGCTGCATACGGCGGACGGGGTTTTGGCTTAATCCTGCTGGGCAGGCATCGCCGTAGGATTTTGAAATTAATACCACAGCTGTGTCTACCAGGAGGCTGAGGGGTAGAACTGGTGGTCACCGGTATTTTTATTCTTGGCCTCTACTAGAGATGCTTTGTATAATTCACTGTTAAAAATAATAATTTATCTTATACTGGTCCTCGGTCCAGCTCCTCAGTTCATCCACTGTTTTAAACAAAAAGGTTTTGGTTTAGTTTAGTTTTTGTTTTTTTTGCTCCCTTCTCCTTCCCTTTCAGCCAGGCTTCTTCTGATTGGCTGCTATTCACAAACACCTGAACTTTGGATTATCAGCACATATGCTGACCACATTATTTGGAGCAGGGATTTGAGTTATTGAGTCTCTGAGTCTCCAAGTCACTATATGACAATATTAATAATCTTTACTAATTATATTAGTTTATGTTAGTCAAGTCAATATCAGTTATAGTGACATTAAACAAAGAAAAGGCAAACATTAGTAACTAGAGAGTCGGGTTTTGTTTGACTATGAAGGTATTAGCATGTTCACCGTGTTGTCACCTTATCACCTAGAGAGGAGAGGAACACGTCTTTGATCACCATATGACGCAGTGTTCCTGCAGTTGGCTGTGAACATGACTCTTCCCCGCTGACCTCTGGCCAGCATAGTTTGGATTCTGATCCTGTTCGGCTGCCGCTAAGCTAAACTAAGCTGGGGTGGACGCTATGTGAAAGAAACGAGGGACAGACTGAAAGTGAAATGGAAAAGTGGGAGGGTGAAGGGGGTAAAAAAGTCACAGCTGCAGCTCGTGATGAAGAGGAGGCGCAGTGATGACGGCTGGAAATGAATGAGCGGTGAGGCCATGAACGCAGATATGAACACAGCGAAAACACACATTCTCCCACACTTGCTCCAAAAATTAGATCCCTACCTAAGCCACTGGCTGGTTTGATCTCAGGAGACTGGCGTGAGCAGGATATGAAGAGTCGATGGGATGTGCAGCCTTTGGCGGAATGAGTGGGGGAGGTTTCAGAGAGGACCTGAGTGGGGCCAAAGAGACCAGGGATTAATACTGATATCCTCAACATATTATTCAGGGACCTGATGTTTAATGGTTGCTTCAAGAGCATCATCGCACTTTTAAAATGACAGGCAAAAGTGTCAGAAGAGCTAGTTCACACCCAGACCGCATTTTGTCATTTTAACACTGAACTCTGGCAGTCTGGTACCTCCATGGAGCCAGTCTTGCGGTTCCGAATCATGGGAGACCTTCGCTGAATGTTGATTGGATCAGAGACTTGAAGTGCCTGGTCCGGCTCATCCTGAGAAAGGTCCTCCAGACTGCCCTGATTAGGCTTCTTGTCTTCATTCTAATTGGTCAGAGAAGAAAGAAGTGACTGACATCTCTGATCAACAAAACACACCTGATGTCGACACACAACTACAAGGGAGATTTTTATTTTTTAAAACCTTAAATGGCCTCTTGTCTGGTTTGAAACTGAAATTTTTCACATTTTTAGACAATTTTCAACCAGCAATATGAGTGCGGTATGGTCACACACCTCTGAGGAGGCCGGCCGGAAGCCGAATCCAAGAGGAATAGTCTCGTCATCTTCACATCCTTTTACTCCTGGACTGAAGTGAAGCTCCACATGGAAGCGCTCCTCTGAGGAGGGGTCCTGCTCAGCACACAGACACAAATATACAAAGGAAGCTGCGTAAAGGAGCCTGCAATCCTGCAAAGGAAGCTGCAGTTTGGAGGAGGAGGTATGTGTTTCATTTCATCCTGCCCACCTTGTTGTTGTCTTCGTACAGCATGATGACTATCTGTGTCATATAGTTGAGTTCAGTCACAGCGCTCAGGTAGTCCATTGCTTGCTTCCACTGCTGGTCCTTCTCCTCCTGATGTGCAAAGACAAGCAGATGTAAAATTAAAGCCAATGAGTGAAACACCACAGATCTGTGAAAATTCATGCAAGGGCAAGGTAAACATCAGTTCTACAGTCCAATTTAGACATAAGCGTTCTATTAACTTAGAACTACAGTTCAGCTTAGTTTTATTAGAACAAGTCACTGAAGTCATCTTCAAAAAGCCTTCTGTCTTGGAAGGAATACCCTCTGCAATAAGTGCAACGCTACAAAAGCTCTGTTCTGGCAATTCGCCCTCTGAATGTGCACATGCACACCTGCAGAAAATCAAAAAGTCAAAGGTGACAAAACCACTGCATACATTCAGCAGGCCTCCGTAGCGGAAGATGCTGAGCAGGGAGTGAACGTGGCTCTCACTCGTGAAGTAGAGGCGTGTGCGGACGTGACGCCCAGGAGACATGACACCCCGAGAATACCTGAACACCAGGGCGGAGGAAGAGACACAAGTGAGTAACACAACACCTGTAATACTTGTTAATACATGTATGCATGTGGCTTATAAACATGTGCGCTTCAGTAGTGTTCTGTATTCTCACAGAGGGTGCAACTTGTTGACAGCCTCGTCCTCATGGGTCCTTTGCAGGTCCAGTTGGATTTTCTTCATCAGGGGAACACAATAAGCCTGGGCGATGTCCAATTTCTCTGCTCTGTTGATGCCATACTCCTGATGTCAATGAACAAGGGGGCAATCCATTAAAATACCATGTTTTTGCATGTTATTTGTGACAAGTCACTTTAATTCAGAAGACATGTTAATGAATAGAGGGTTGATTTGAACCTTGCTCTCGCTGGTAAGGTTTTCTGACTAAAGCATGACATTTTAAATGCGCCATTGGAATAATGTTGCTACATCACTCATTACTAATGCCAAATTTGTGCAAAATTTAAAAATAAGTGCTGGGCAGCACTTGGAAAAAATGCAATTAAAGACACTGATGTGATTTACCTGTGGTATGACTATATCAGCCAGAGCACGGGACAGTCTGAAAAGTTCCCGCGTGTCCTCCAGGTCAAGAGAGGCATTATGCTGAAGGTCATATTTGATGCAGTCGTAGATATCTGGGATCTTGCTGATGTCGTAGCGCCCATTCTTCATGCGGAAGTCTCTCTCCAGCTTAGACCAGCGCTGTAGCATCAACTCCAACGTCTCGCTGTGGTAAAGCTGTAGGTCTGGAGAAAAAAAAAAATAATTAAAAATACAGCGACTAATTTTATCATTGTCGTAAAAAAAACCCTAACTATAAAAGATTTTTAAAAAGGTTCTTGAATATTAATTCTCCAGCTTTCTGAAGGTTTTCACACATTTCTGCTTGGGACATTGACATTCTACAGCCACCTGCACAACAGGGTGGAGGCTCTGTCATGGCTCTGGATTTCAGGCACTGGTGTCAGAGATCTTGTTGAAATCATGAATACAGAAAAAACACCCTCAGATTTTTATTAATGCAAAACCACACGGAAAGCATTTTATTTGCAACGGCTTCACTTTTCAGCATGAAACCATGGGAATCACACTGCCGATGTAAGAAGGCAGTGTAAGAAGCATAACTGGATAGAAAAAAACAAAAAACAAAAACACACTATTGAGCAGGGCGGGATCATCTTATCAGAGAACAGAACAAAAAGCAGCCAACATCCAAAAAAGAGCTTTGAATGTCCTTGAAGAAGCCTGGAGAACTATTCCTGAAGACTTCTTAAAGAAATGACAAGAAAGCTGGCTAACCTCATGTTTCAATAAATAACTCCACATGGTTCCAATTTTCCTACCAGAATATAAAGAAATGAGGGGTGGATCAATTTTGAACTCCATATATACACACTACAGTTACAAGCTTTTCTGCATCAGTCTTATTCATACATAACACCTGATGACTAAAATAAATACTGAGGGTTTAAAGACAGTAAAACATTTTAAAAGGCAGCCTTTCTGCAGGTTCTCAGTACCTGCAGACTTGGGGTCCTCCAGTCTCTTTCGGATCTGCGATGTAAGGCTCTGGATGAGGGCATACACCTTGTCACAGGTTTTGACTGGATTCTCTATGACCTTCATGGAGTTCACCAGTGACGGACTGCCAGTCGGAGCCAACTGGGACACGATAGAAGCAGAAGTAAATAGATAACATGTTCTGCCAAACACGACGCATGAGATTATGCCAGAAAAGACGGTCAATATATGTATGAGCAGTTGCAAAATTCTTTGGATAATCCAAATCTTATCTGGATTAAGAGGCACATTTAACTGTTTAAACTAACTGGAGACTTTACTTGCAAACAAGAAATTGCCTCATACAGCTTATCACTAACTGAGCAATTCCATGTGTGACAACACCTTTTGGTAGTCCTGCTCTGTAAAGTCCTGGTCCTTTTGCATGATCTCATGCAGCCTGGCTTTCACTTTCTGCTGGCAGTCAGTCAGAGAATCGCTGTCACTGTCCAGCAGTCCGTTCATGTTGGCACTCTTTACCATTTGAACCAGGATGGGCGTGAGCTCCCCTTCTAGAGCCAGAAGACCCTGCAGACATGCATCAGATTTGAAATGGTTAAAAAATTACATAAATATGTGAGGGTTAAGTCGTGACGAGTAACCCGAAGCAAACAAGGTAGATGAGTCCATTCTCATCACTACGCTTGTCTTGTCATTCATAACCTTAACTAAATGGTAAATGGCCTGTATTTGTATAGCGCTTTACTAGTCCCCATGGACCCCAAAGCGCTTTACACAACCAGTCATCCACCCATTCACACACACATTCACACACTGGTGACGGCAAGCTACATTGTAGCCACAGCCACCCTGGGGTGCACTGACAGAGGCGAGGCTGCCGGACACTGGCGCCACCGGGCCCTCTGACCACCACCAGTAGGCAACGGGTGAAGTGTCTCGCCCAAGGACACAACGACCGAGACTGTCCGAGCTGGGGCTCGAACCAGCAACCTTCCGATTACAAGGCGAACTCCCAACTCTTGAGCCACGATCACCCCTAACTAATGTTGTTTCTATTTTTGGGATAAATTCTCAACCTGTCTCAAACTCTTCAAACAGACCATTCCTCTGCAGATGATCAGTTAGCCGTTTTACAGCCATCACACTTCTGTGACATGCTGGTCAGTCACAGGAGCTCGTTCAGTGAGAGACTGAGATTACCGAAAAGCACCACTGAACGACACAGGAAATCATTCCTGCCTGTGGCCATCTCCCTGTACAACGCATCCACTTAACACACTGTTTGCTGCTACAACTACACATGTTTCTTTTCCAACTATTTATTTATAAGTGACTTATGTATGTATGTATATATATGTATATATTGTACTATTCTTAGTTAGCGTATTGTCTGTCTTGTCTTAATGTTGGTTTAAAATGGAGCACTGTAACAAAAAATAATTTCCCCCAGGGACCAATAAAGTATTCTGATTCTGATTCTGTTTAATATTGAGCAGTGGGAACATAAATTCCACACTGGCCAGGAAAGCAAGCCAAGCGGCTCCAATTTATGGCAAACAAGTGGGTCTTGTTCATGCAAAGCTGCTTTAAATGCTCTCCTCAAGCTCCATCAGAATCGCTTAAGTACTAAAGTAACATTTATATGAAGAGTTTAGTCTTCCAATACAGTGACATAGTTACCTTGGCAAAAGCAGCAGCCGTCATCTGCACCCTTCCTTCGTCAGAGGCGTAGATCTTCAGGTCATGGCGGTAAGTGCTGTGCAGGCGCAGGAGGCCACAGCCAGGAAACCCGGCATAGTCACCTGTAGAATTGAACACAGAGTGGAGCGCCACAGTTAACTGGCATGATTACAGCACTCAGATGTACAGTACAACACATTTTTTCCCTTTCCTTTTCTTTTTTAAAGAAACGACTGAGTCGGTGAGGTAGTTGAAAGAATAGAGAAAAACAAATTTTAGTTTTGATTGTACCCAATAGTAGCAAAGATTTCCATCAAATATTGCACAACGGGCCAGTACAGCACATGTGCGAGTGCAACATCACTTTCAGTTCAAATGCATCGGCTTGTCAGATTTTAATAGGGTTCGTTTCACTTAAATGTGAACTTAAATGTTGTTGTTTAAGCTGAATATAAAATGAAGTGAAAGTGAAGTGAACTGAAGTTTTAGTAGTCTCCCCAAAATTTGTGACAATAACTCCCCTGCAGATGAGATTAAATATCCTAGATTACCTCTCTTTGAAAACAGACCAAGTCTTTTAACATTCCCAGTATGCCATGTTAATGTAGGGGGTGGATGCAAACTAACGCTACAGATCAAATCACACTGATGCTTCATGCATTTCTCTTCTGCAGGTAGCCTGACACTGCATCGCCATGCCTCATTTGACAGAGATCAGCAAATCTGGGACGTGATGAAGACATATCCCTGTTTAAAGCTTAACACAGGCCAAAATAGATTTTTATCAAACAACATCTCAACAACTCGTGAAAAAAAATGCAGTAGGATTAGTGTGAGATGATGCGCGTTAGCTTTGAAAAAGAAAAGCTCCAGTCACTTTAGCTGCCCACATATGTACGGGCAAGTGACCTAAACAGTGTCTACATTGGAGGATCATCTTGGAAACACATCGACACAAAATAAAGCAGTCCACAGCAATCTGATACAAAACAGGACTAGTCGCCATGTGAAATTAACCAAAATCATGATGATATGAGGAGAGAGCAGACCACGTTAGTGGACGGAGCGACAAACGCTCAGAATGACAGAGGAGCGGAAGAGCGGTGATATCCAGGAAACCCTTCTCTTACCAAAGTCAATAGGGGAATCGCAGCCAAGGGACCGGCGATTACCGGCTAGTAGTTTACATAGAGCAACAACAACAGAGAAGAGCAGAGTTAATCGACAAAACTTGTGGTGGAGAGAAAGAAAGGATTGAAAACAGTGGCTGGGATGAGACAATTGTCTTCTTTTTATAGATAAAAAAAGAAGCAACACAAGGTCTACTTTTAGTTCTGCTTCAGGTTGGTTTTCTTTATAGTTTGAGTTTTGCATGCAGCACAAAACAAACCTTTAGGTAGGACAGGTGATGACTAAAATTGTAAGACCCTACAGGAAATAACGTCAAGAAAAGCCTGCAGCTGACTTCTTACTGCTCAATCTGAACAGAGAGAAATTAAAGCTGCTTTTCTGTTTTAAAACACTTTGAACAAAACCCATTTTGGGTGTTCTCAGATGAGGCCACACCTAACTGCAGGACAACTTGGTACAGCCTCTAGGTGGCAGTGCGAGCAGCATTTTCAGCTTAGGTACTGTTACGGTTTTAAAAAAAAAATAGAAAAAAAAATATTGAATGTCATGAATTTAAATCAGTACTTTAAAAAAAATGTGTAAGCAGTTCTTCCCCCCCCCCCCCCATAGTTGAGGCTACACTTCAATCCAGCACAATGGCTACGATGTAAGGTTACAGCAGTCTTACGTGAATTATTTCTTTATTAAAGTTATATCTTTATTGAATTTTATTAGAGTGGGACACATCAGTATAATTGAATCTACAACACTATAGGAATGAATAGAGCCAAATTAATACCTCTGAGTGTGTCAGTAAGAAGTAGTTATTATTACGAGTGTAATAATGAATTTTATAGCTCAGATGACTGTATTGGCTTCGATTTTACATGTGTACCTAATAAATCATCCACTGACTGCATTTCTGTTTAGGTCCTCTGTCCTGATACTGTTAGCCTTCACTAGAGTTGCAGCTCAGCATCTTTGCTTAATCTCAACAACCTTTCACATCAGACTGTTTAAGCCGGTGTTGACAGTATACTCTTAAATCCAGGTCATAATTCCTGCTTATTGTGGTGCAGACCACGTGATCTTCAACAGAGAGAGTTCACTCTGTTATGGAGCAGCAGTTTGTTCGAACAGTTTTAAAGCCTTGAGGTAAAAATGTGACTTAATGTCCTCAGAAGGTGTCTGCAAGACATGAGTGATTGTACTGAAGTGGCAAGATTAGTCTCATTAATTTTTCCACCTGAAACTAAAGATTATTTTACTACCAATTAACTGCAATTTCTTTCAACTTAAAATGCTTGTTCCATTTAAAAGAAATGAATTAATCTTTTTATATATAAACAGTGTAACTAGGTCACCAAAGTCCTTCATCCCTATCATTGTTTTCCTTATCTTCTGTCTCACTGTTACAGCACTGGCTGTTCATACTAAGCCTGGCCAAACATTTTCTGGTGTTTGCTCTGTACGATATTGACAACAGTGAAATTTTTAATTTGATTGTCTTTGGGACAGCTTTGACTGTGAGCACAGAAGCCCCCCCCCCCCATTGTTTACACCTTTTTCCTTGCAAGTCCAGGCCAATCACAGCAAAGTTTACTTAAAGTTTACTGCCATCTGCAGATGAGCTAAGAAGAAAAATGTGCAGTCCATCATTACTTTAGGCATCAGTAATTTTTATTTACAGATGCTGTGCATGCAACTCCTCAGTTCACTTTTCAGTAAACTTTAGAGATTTGCTACGAGTAGCCTTTCTAATGTTTTTTATTTTTATTGCTACAATCTAAGATGTCCCACACTATAATAATATTGTATATAATTGTTGTTGAGTAACACTTTAAAGTTCCTGCTCTTGGCAACAGTGAGTCAGCAATCTTTCTACAACATCACAGCCACAAATGACAATGAGTGGGATAAAAAGACTGCAGCGGCAGCTGGAAGCCTGAAAATCTGGCTTGTCAACTCTAACATAGCCGTTTCAGCCTGACCTCTTTTCACACAGTGCATGTATGACTCCTATCATGTGTTGGCACTGCAAACGGTGCCGTTTTTAGAAATTACAAAGGAGGACTGAAAAATGACACCAGAGCAGAAGGCGTGAGAGCCGTTGTAACGACATCTTATAGGCTAGAGCATGTGTCTGGCTGGTACCTTGACCTCCGGGGTACATGCAGCGAAAAGCCCTGCCCAGCTCCTCAGCCTGAACCCGGCCTGCAGGCGTCAGCTCCCCACCCCACTTCAACACCAGCAGCAGAGATGGGCCATCCTTCTTAGAATCTGAAACAAGAAGCAGAAAGTTTAACATTTGATTTTTCTTTATATAAATAATCAAAACTCTTTTTTCTGTAGCCATACTGACAAATAATGTTGTCCGTGGTGAGGTGCAACCAAAACACTGAAGGCGAGGCTCCAAAACACAGTTACTAACTGATGACTGATTACACTGACATTCACTTCCAATCACCATTCGTGTGTATTTGTTTACATATAATTTATCGCTGTGACCCAGCACACACAACAATCGGTGTCCGAGTACGATACCTTCTTCCTCACTGGATGCTTTAGGTTTGCCATTCCGCAGGTAGGTGAGCTGGACTTTCCTGTTGATACCTGAGAAATGACCATACCTGGTGGGGGGGATGAACACACACACCATCAAGCAAACACAACAAAGTTTCATATGTATGCAGTGAGACAATCGAATAGATTTCATCTCAAATCAACGAGTTTCGTCCAAATGTTTAGCAGCAAACACACGTCTGACTTTCATTCCATGTTTATGACAAGGCGAGCTTAAGAGAGATAAGACCAAGGCAACAACTTTCAATGACACAACGATCATACACTCTGCTACAGTAAGCACTACTATTAGCAGTTGTTTCAGTCACTTTGGAGGTAAATATTTACTGCAGTTCTTTGTAATTGCGTATCTGTGTGTAAGCACATGAGAATGTGAGCAGGAGCAAAAGGACCACCCAGAACAATCAGACAGGTGGGGCTTATTGGATTAAAATGCAGTATTGGAGGATGCAACAAAGTCTATAAATAATAAGGGAGGAAATAAGGGAAAGCAGGTGCAGACGCTTATAGAAATGTGGAAATGTGGTTTGGTCTCATCTGCGTAGCTCCACATGATTTTAAAGTGGCCAGCTCCCTAGCTCTGTGTCTTAATGGAAGCAACATGATCACTGTTTATAGCTTTTTTAGATTGAAAAAGCAGGATAGCTTACACTACTGCATAAGCTCACAGCACGCGTATAGATGCCCTTCAGACTTAAGGGCCTTGCTATGCAACGCTTGATCACTGTACATGAGCTGGCTTTCCTCTCTACTTCACTGACAGTTTAATTTTATATTTATTCATCAAAAGTCAAAAACTGCAGTTCCTCTAGTACAGGGGTGTCAAACATAAGGTCTGGAGGCCAGAATCGGCCCATCAAAGGTTCCAGTCTGGCCCAGTGGATGGAAAAAGGAGAGTATAAAATTTGGAGTTTTAACCGCGTTTTTATAACCTCATTACCGGTAGTAAAAAAGCTGTAAAAGACCTCCTCTACGGCCATTCACACGGCGCCAAAGTAAATAAGTAAGTAATTAATAGATAAACAATTAACTGAGAGAAAGCCCCCCCCCCCCAAACAAACAAGCAAACAAAAAAAACCCAAAAAAAAAAAACAGGACATTTTCTGTCTATTAACAAAAACAGGACAGTCTGGGCAAATGAACTAGGAGACATTTAATCCTCCACATTCATTTCTTTCAGTCCAAACAGTCCAAGCCCAAAGAGTGCTGATAGATGTCTTTATCCTGTAGAAGAACTAAAACGTATTGTTGAGACTGCACTTCTTGTTCTTATACTTAAATGCCTAACGAATAAAATGTGTAGTTAATCTTCCTTACACCAGCAGAAAAGGGTGCTGGTCTGGCCCACTTACATCAAGGTGTAAAATTAGTTGACATAAAATGCATAGCTTCACAGCCTGCCAGAAAACACTATAGTCCTGGCCTCAGAATCGTCACAACAGATTTCCTAACAACTCTACAGTTGATGAATTTCTTTAAAACAACTTTGTTACTGGAAACATGGGTGTGGCTGCTTTAACTGGCAAATGTGCCGACATGTAAGGCTGTAGTCGACCGGTGTCTACCAAGTCTCAGCTAAACTAATTAGAGACACTGAAATGGACCGCCCTGCCGTTTTAGCGTCGGTGGTGCTTTCTGGAGCGCTTTTAATGGAATCATCTGAAAAATGATAAACCCTGCTGTGTGGTACTGTCTGTCTAAGACTGTGCTCCAGTCTTCTTGAGTGAAAGTCTAGCATTTTATTAGACTGTTACTACAAACTAATTTGCACATGTGTGCATCTTTGCATTGCACTTGCACAGTTTATGAATGCAGCTTGCCAATCAAGCTAGCTAGTGTTATTGGATAACTGAGTACTTCACCCTCTCATCCAAATGTGGTAAACCTCTGGCTTCAAAAAACAAACATAGCGTCAGGCAAAATGTTACCGCTGAGGCTTAAAAATGGTGATGTCACTGCGTTTAAACAGCCAGTAGTTTGAACGGTGCTTTTCTTGCAAATTTGACCGTCCCTGTCTTTCTAATGATTTTTAATGTGCTCCTGTGCAGAGTACAGCGCCATCAAATTACCAGAATGCAGATCTGAGGCGGGAGGAAGGAAGACATTAGGAGGTTTAGAGTGTAGCTGACAGGTGGTGAGGAAAGCATGCACACGAAGTAGCACCACACACAGACACACGCTGATTTACACACACAGAAACACAGTGAAATAATCAGAGACATTTGACTGTGTATGTGTCTGACGTTAATAGCTACAAATGAATGAATTTTAATGGAAATTAAGTCGACAGTTAGCGTACAAAACATTAGAAATATCTTCCAAATGCCTAATCTTAAAATGCAATAACTAATCCATCTTCTGCTTCCTTTATTTTTTAATCAGTGAAATCTGAGGGAAAAAAAGTTTCACAGAGTTTTGGTCTGCCTGAAACATAAAAAGATCTGTAATATTTCTAATATTTTGTACACACAGTCTAGGTTGGCTAAAGAAAAGGAGGCCAGTAAAACCTCATCCTTTACAAGTGAGAAGGGAGAGGGTGCGTACTGATTGTCATTCAAGCTGGATTCCCTTTTGAGAGAACAGATGGGTGAAGAAGGGAAGGATGGGTGGGTGGGAAAGAGGGATAGAGGAGGGAAGAAAAGATAACGCAGTTAAAGACAAGCCAAGAGGGAGGGAGCGTCTTATTGGTAAAGGTGTCTGTTTGTGAGTATGAGAAAGTCTGCTGATCTGCTGATGACTGAGATGACAGGAGGGTGATGAGTGATGATATGTGTGTGTGTTTGTTTTCCAGGTGAAATGTCACTCACATTTCCAGAACAGTCTTAAGCTGCTCCAGTTTGGACTTCTTCTCCTCAATCTCACAGTCAGTATGCTGACCCAGTTCGACCAGGAGCAGGCGAGCGATGTCCAGCACTTCCTGGAAGCACAGAGGTTTTTACCTTTAAACTCGAGTGCTGGTGAAATATTGGAGCTTGAGCTGCACGCAGTGATGGCATGAACGCAGTGTGCAAGACGGGATTTAGACAGCGGAGTGTAAATATTTAGACAAGACAATGAAGGTTTGTGGTCCATGATGATGATAACGCTTAATATGTGGGAATGTTTAACAGTACTTTATTATTCTTAAAGGATTCAGTCATAATCAGTCAAAACAAACAAACAAACAAAAGAAAAACAAATATGCAAATAAGAGACAGCCTGGGAAAAAAGAAGCAGGAGATTATTAGTGTTGTCTCTCACCTGCAGCTGCTTTGGTTTTTTGAGTTTTAGCTTTCCTGTTTTATATCCTCCGTACTTTTCAAACAGTTCAAAGAAGCTGGTGAAGGATAAGCAGAGGAAAAAAAATCAGAAAATAATTAAAAAACAAAACATTTATGTTAAATGTTTATCCAACAAAAGTTCGCAAAGAGCTGGAGCCCATTCTATTTATACAGTGGACAGGTCACCAGTCCATCATTGGGCCAACAGAGTGACGTGTGCACGCATGCACGCACGCACTCTAGACGGAGCGGCCTGAGGAAACCCATGCAGGCACAAACAGAAAAGCAGACAACCAGGAGGTTTGCAGACAGCAGACACTGCCATCATTGAGTTAAAGTTTCTGAGGGGAAGTTCTTGAAATAAAATGCACAGCAACATTCAACAGTGGCTGCCCAATTCAAAGCCATGAGTGAGCATTAATTCTGTGAGGTAGCTTATAAACTTGTTGTTACCATCTGTTCTCTTCTATATTACTCCTTGAAAGTCTACTCAGAGCAATGCTTCGGGAAGTCTTTCAGGCTTATAAAACAAAATGACTGAGTGAGCATCATAAGCTGGTCTCTGCCTATGCAGCCACACACGGAGAAACCTGGAAACTACTCTGACTAATCATCAAACCATATCTATATTAATATCTACTGACGTGTCAAAACTCATTATGGGTACAGGAGGGGGAAGGTCATCAAATGTCATCCTCTAAATGTGTTAATTTCATTCTGTGGAAAATAAATCTAATTGTTTCCACAGTCCCTTTAATAAATTATGCTTCTTGTAAATCCTGTAAATAGATGTTTCTATACTATAATTTACTCATGACAGTGAGCTGTATCTGTTATCTCTTAACAACACAAGGTTTACTTTTTTCATGTTAAATTATGTATATATGGACACGCTCATGAGTAAATTATGGGATGGGGAATATATCCAGTACACAAATGTTTTCCCTTGTCTTGTTTATTTTTCCACATATACAGAACTTTATTATAAATTTTTGTACTTTAAAAAAACAAAACTAAGCATTAAGTTGTATGAACAGGGAAGAAGGAAGACAACTCAAGGCTTAGTCTGAGCGACTCACAGAGGATGGCGGACTTCCATTTTCATCTTTTGCTTTGGGGTGCGGTCTCCGTGTCGGATAATGGCGATAACACAGCGCAGCTCCATCCTGAAGAAATACAAAAATGAGGCCAAATGGACCCAAGCAACCATCTGTTAATGTGTTGTGTCATTTTCCCATAACTACTTTTTTTCCCTTAAGAATTATTCTGGGAATCCTTTGAGGATTTTGCATAATCCCATCTGGGAATAATTTTAAGTGAAGGCTAAAACGAGAAATGAAAAATGGAACTTATTATCCCGTGTAGTACTAAGCAACAAAATTTTTTTAATTAAATAAAATAAAAAACTAATTTATGTTTTCATTATTTTTGCACTTAAAAATATTTTTAAGTGCAAAAATATTTTAACATGTCCCTTAATTAAAAAAAAAAAAATCATTTAAGGAATTTATAAGACAAAGACGTGTAGTACACACAGTGGGCCGTTCAACAACATCTTTCCTCAGAATTAGTTAATCTTTTGTTTTTCTCTACATACATGGTTCCTGAGGTTGTTGGGACGATGGGGATGTCTTCAGCCTCCATGGGGATGGACCAGGGGATGTGGAGCTGGGGGGCTAACTCCCTCATTACCATATTCCTGGAGATGTCGAGAAAAGCAGAAAAACAAACAAAATGACTAAATGCGAAGCAAAGCTCATTCCATCAGCTCTTCCTTGTGCTAATCAATCCACGGCTGTTTGAAATTGAGCATGTCCATCTAAGTCACAGTCCAGTGTTTAACACAGTATAGCAGCGACACCTACCCCAGGACTTTGGCACAGTCGTCGTAGTATTTCATGGAGTTTTTGACAAAGCTGAAGCCGTTAACGTCACAGACAAACGAATGGCCATTGGCTCTGAGCAGGTCGAACCCACACACTGTTTGCTATAATCACACAAGCAAAAGCATTAAAGCCGGTTCACAGTGCATGAGAATGTAGTTAGCCGCTGAGCAGAAAACACATTCAAACAACTAAACAGGTGAAGTAGGATTTTCATTTTAATTAATTTGGTGACATTGGACATAAAGAATGTGCATATGTGTTGTTTTCCACTGGATAGAAAATAGAGCAACTGAGAAGCCGTTTTAAGATTTCATTACGGGAACAAAATGCTACATTTCTCCAAATAACATTAAATTTCTTAGCAGTAATACATTTTTTGTTGCCTTCTGCTGCAGTCATGTGTTTTACTTTGTTCAGAGTGAAGGAGTTTCTTCTATTTATGAGTCGTATAAGATGAATTGTAGGTGTTAGAAGAGTAAGCAGCAGAAAGCAGCTGGTTACTACACTGTGTACTCAAAAAGTGATTTTAGTTCCTTTCATTTATTTAAAAAAAAAAATCTAAGTAGTTTCACCTTTCACTCATCGTTTTCCCCACATCTGGAGACTCTACAAGGGTTACATAAACAGGTGTACAGTCTTTGACCACTCGAGGCACAGGAAGCAGTAAAAATAACAAGAAAGGGACCACGAGACCACGGCGGTTACACGGCTCACAGTGAACACTCACTACATTCACACATGGTGCGCTTGTGCGAGTCTTTTACCTTGAATGCCAGGCAGACCTTGCGGGCCACCAGTTTCTCCATGGCGGTCAGCATGACTGGGTAGCGGATCTCCTTCCCCTCGCTGTCCCTCTCTACCTTCCCATCCAGTGCTGGAGACTTCCTGGCCTCAGCGTGAGCATAGTCCGGGCCCACTGTATAAACCTAAGAAACAGCACAGAGCCAACGACTCAGAAGACGTCTCAGAGCAGATGAAATATTTCATTTGTCTATTCTTGACCAATATGGTAGCTCCCACCACATCAGTTCAACAATGTATAAACCTCAAATAACTATGAACGGTACCTTTACATCAGTGCCATCTGTCGGCATGAACTCCTCGTAGATATAAGAGCCAGTCTTTCGTACACTGCTTTCTGGGGAGTACACACTACTACGGCTCCCTATCTGCAGCAAAGAGAGAGAAAAACACAGAAGAAGAAACCCCCCCCAAAATAAACATATAGCCACATTTAATGTTCAGCATGTTAAGCTAATTGTCATAATAAAAACATGGTATTTTTTCAGCTTCAGTGATAAACGGGTACCTTTCTGAAGAGTCTTTGGCTTCCTCCTCCGGCAGATGTTGGGTAATAGATGTAGACGTTGTGGTCCTCTGCGCACACTGGTTTCTCCACAAAGGGTTTGTGGAACACCTCCCCATTCACCTCAACTTGGTCCTCCCCCTCCACCAGGTTACACTCTGCACGGGGCAAGACTAAAGCTTTTAAATTCAGGTTGCCAGGAAATAGTTAAAACATACAGAAAAATCTACAGCATTGATGTTTACATATGGAATGAAATTAGTTTTGCTTAAAGATGGCAGTTAATTAGATTACTGATGTTTTCTATGTGATATTCGGTAGCAGAAATCACCACATTTAATATTTACCATGTTATCTTGTGTTCATTCTGTTGAAATGAAAATACTTCTTTAACACAAAGTAAAAGCCCACCTTCAGGATTGTCAGGGTCTCGGTTCAGCACAGCGTAACGAGGCAGGTCGATGCCCTCCTCCTGCAGGATCCGATACACTTCCCTCCTGACATGGAACGATTGGAGTTAGTGAGCCTCCGAGAACAAACGTCACAGTTTATTTAATGTGGCCATGAGCAGTGTATGTATGCAAGAGCTGGGCAAGTCGGAGGGAACATGCAATACATGTGAAAATAGCAATGTTGTTCACATGACACAACCTCTCGCTGCTCTGATTATCCAGGAAAAAACAAAAACAAAGATGCAAACAAATCAGATTCATGAAAGAATTTCACATTTAGAATTTCCCTTTGGCAAGCAAAAGCCGGTGTTAGAGGTGTGGGGGTTTGCATGAGGACCGTGGCAGAGAGCAATGCAAATGTTTGAAAATGATTCCCATCTCTCCTGCAAGCCGCTCCAATGAATGAGCTCACCCTTCAGCTTCACTGACATCAAAACTCTTCCAAGCAAAACAGTGAGTTTGTTTTTTTAAATACATTCTGGAAAATTCAACAGCATCTGATAAATGTACTTTAAGAGTTAAACTGATATTTTAGGAGGACCCTTTAGGCACAGCTGCCACCATTTCACTGGCGGCCACACAGTTGAGGCCTAATTTTAAAACTAGCTAGTTACGTTTTTACATTGTGATAACCTTCAGCTGTGCATGTGTGCTCACACGTACCTATCCTGAATGAAATACTGCATGTTGAGATCATTGATGAGCAGTGGATTCCTGAGTTTGGCATATTCCACTGCTTTGTCCAGAGGGAAACCTAAAAAGTAAAACATATCTTCGTCAGTACAAGCTGGACCGGCATTTAAAAATAATACAGTAATCGAGATTTTTTTATGCTTTGAAAACTCTGGATATACAACAGTGTATGAGTCCTCAAATAAGAGATCAACAAAACTGAATATCTCCTAGATGCAAATGTTGGAAATGTTTTTACTTCAATTCCAAAATGAGCATTTTTAATCAGGAAGTGTTTAAAAGCATTTACAGTTCATTGAAGTTTTAAACAGTCATCACTGAAACCCTCTGACACCCAGGAGCAAAATTATGTCCTTTAATGGCCTCAGTACTTAAAAATATATAAAGATGTTTTTGCTTTCTGTGTTATGAAGTTGGTATAATTTAGCAGGGCCATGTTCAACCTGCTTTTTGAAGATGTGATCAACATGTGAGGGGATGAAATTCTTCAAAAATCTGGAAGAGCAGAAATGACTTTGGGCAATACATGTGAGGTGGTCAAAATAAATGGGTTAACAAACAGGTATTTACAGTCTGCAGTGGAGACACATCTGCAAAAATAATAACACAGGCCTCATAATGCATTCTCATTTGCTCATTAAGGATATCTGCACTCATTTAGATCAAGCAGAGCATTTGATCTAAATGAGTGCGAGTCTGATGCTAAGTCTTAGCATAGATGCTAAGTCTGAAAACTTGGGGGAAAATGCCGCTGTCACATTACATGTGTGACAGAAAATAATGAGAAGTATACAGGATCTACTTTACTGTTTCTCACAAGTCAAACTCTGTCAGAATGGTGAGAAAGTCCTTTTAATTATTACTGTTGCACTATTTTACTGTACTTGCTATATGATCTCTTCACAAAGGACAGTTTTTTCCTGTGTTTACTAATGAACTGATCTGTGGTGAGAAGCATCTCATCTTGTTTAGGTACCCCCAAAAAAAAAAAAAAAAAAAAAAAAAGCAGAAGAAGAAGACATGAATCACAAAAAGTAAAGAAGTAAAAATAGCGTTTCAAATCTAACTTAAACCAGGTAAGGTTTCAACCCTAATATCCCCCAGTCATGTCTCCCTCCCACCTTCGCATTTCTCCTCATGCAACAGATGCTTCGGTTTGCAATTTTTACCTTTGGAGTGGAAGGAGATGAGGCAATCACAGAGGGGCCATTTCTCCACAGGCTCCTCCAGGATGACCTCCTCAGGAAAAATGACCACATCAATGTAGTCAAACTTACAAAGGCGCTCCAAGATCTGAGTCATGGGCTTGGATTTGGATTTCTTTGTCATCGCGCATATGCCGACCACAATCTGTCGCTCTGAGGGCTGGTGGAGCAAGGAAGAGGGCAGAGAAGGTTAAGCTAGAGAAGACAAGAGTCAGTTAACCCTGACAACATGTCTGAGTGGCCGGGCAGTATAAAGATGGGCTTTATTACTTTCACAGTTGGGCAATTCACATTATCACAGCAGCAAAGTGGGCAGAGTAGGAATAAACAGCTGCAGTTTAAGGTAATACCCACAATAATACTATCAAAAAAGGAAAATGTGCACTATACAAGTATGTATAGTGAAGCCATGTAGTGGGCAGCATTAACTGAACTATCACTAACTTTCAGTTCACAGCACAGCTGAAAATTTAAGTTAAGCTAAAGCTTTTTATGTCTCATTAGCATGCTAATCATTGAGCCATCTGCACTGTTGTGTAGAGATCAACCTAATTATTTAAATATTTAGATATTTGTTAGGGTACACATTTATTTATTTATTTTTTATTTTAATTATGGTTATTATTTATTTTACTAAACATCCAAATGACATCTCTCTCCTTCAAAGCAGTAACTGTTAAAAATCAGATGAGCTGAAGCTTTAGTAATTCTAATTCTCTAATTCTTTACAATAAAGAATTATTATCTAAGCTATAGACAGTACTGATTTATGACATCTTCCTCTCCAACTGGAAGCACAGTGCAAGCTCTCTTTCTTCTGTGCTCACTTGATGAGTGAGCAGTGAGGGTTCAGAGTGACCGACAGAGAAATAAGACACCTTCAGTTGCTTCTAAAGTTCCCTCTGACTGTTTATTACATTTAAATATAGATTTTTTGGGGGGCAAAGAGTAGATTATGTTGTTAATTAGTACTGCGGCTAAGAAACCCTGAAAATGATATTTGAAAAGTGCAAAAAATTCAAACTGAAGCTGTTCAAAGTCCAGCTCAGAGCACTGCTACAAGTGTGATAATAAAGAGGACCACTGCAGAGGGGACAGAGCGGTGTTTAAGTTGCAGCACACTCTGTCCTCGAGCCAAACTTTGGATTACTTTTCCTCATCTGATAAGGATCCTAAAATAGGAGTTTCATCAACACCCCGTCTTGTGGGTAATGAGCGCTACAGTCCCACAGGGCGAGAACAACAACCGTGGATGACCATTAGAACATTAAGTCAGTAATTACCCTTTCTGAAACCTGAAAAATATGATGGTTCTTGCAGCTTTGCAAATGCATTAAACATCACACGAAAAGAAACAAAAGCTTTACTGATAAGGACACTTGATTACATTTATGGTGAATATATTGGATACAAGATTACTACACAATATAGTGTCAGCCACAATCCTATTAACCAAGCTAACGTTGTGAATCTCAAAGACGGAGACAAAGGTTACGGCTCCTAATGAAGCAGTACTTTATAGTCCATTTATAGCAACAGGACACTAAGGCCCAGAAGCCTTACCACTGTTTATCTGCTACACTGTTCTCATGCCATTCTTTGAGTATTTTTGTTTCCATTTCTTTTTCCATTATCCAATTCCAAACATAACTTTTATAAGTTTCCAGCCCTGTCACTTCCTCATGCCTAAAAATGTCCAACACTGCAGCTTCCTGTTCTGTAATAAAATGAGATCTTCTTTGCCCACTGTAAAAGTGTATTGTAACTATATTAATATTGTACACCTGCTACTTACCGACTCATCATCATCGTCCATTTCCTCTTCTCGAAACATCTCGTTCTTCATGCCTGCGTCCATTTGGCCCATGTCACGTTGATAATTTTCATAGCCAACCACAAACTGAGGAATGTCTCTGCAGCTCCAACCCTGTTTTTTTCTTGCTGCTCCTACACAGGGCTCCAACATCACACACTCCAATGTGACATGGCTCCTTCAGGTTGCTCCTGCCGTCAAAGGGGGTAGGCTGTGATGAAGGTGGCTACTAAGCAAGAACAAAACCAGTCAACTGTGATAGACCGTGACTGGGTGACTAAAACTTGAAGGCCTGGTCATAAACGAAAGTCTGTTGGCTGATAACAAGTTTGATAAAGTATGTGCTGAGGTAGGAAAGAAAGAAGAAAACAGAAAAAAAAACAACAGCAGCTGTCCTAAGAGGTAGAAAAGATGGCGTGGACTCCACGTGGACTGAGGTAGAGAGTCATGTCCCAGCGTAGAAGCGTCTTCTTGACACAGGAAACCTCACAGCCAACATCTGCATACCATTGTTCTTGCCCTGGGAACAAACAGTACACAAATACTTTAAAAAGCATGACTAATGAAGCAGTATTTGATAGTAGCAGAAGCACTCAGTAGCTAAAAAAAGGCAGAACTGTATGTGAAACACAACATTACGAGTTTGCACAGTGTCGTTACATCTACCAGTTGAGAATGAAATGGAGGGCTATAAAAACAATGATGAAACTGGGTTATTGCAATTTTAAAGGCCATTCTACCTATAAGATAACTGCAGTTTATTTATATGCAATCATTTATTGAACCACAGTCAAATAACATTTACATATTTGTTATTGTTATATTTTTGTATCGAGAGATATTCACAATGCATGTAGTAATAATGACCAGGTACCAAAATAGAAATACAGGATTAGGAGAAGTCCAATTATGTCCCTATAGAAAATTACCATTAAAACACATAACATATTACACTTTGTCATTATTTATTGCACAAAAACTAAGAAAAAAAACAACTAAGTACACCCATGACACAGTAGTTTGCAGATTGCCTTTGAACAGTAACTTAAAGTAATCATTTTCTATGACTTCAGTCTCTCACATCGTTGTTGAGAATTTTGGCCTTGAATCTTTATAACTTTGCTTCAATTAATTGAGGTTCGCTGGCATTCATTTAAGCACATCTCTCTTAAAGGCATTTCAATCAAAACTACACTGGACTATTGCAACACCTTGACTTTTTTCCCCTTATTTTCAGTCATTATGTTGTAGATTTGCAGCTATGCTTGGGATCATTGTGCTGTTGTATTTTCATGGTTCCTGTGGCAGCAAAACACGACCAAATCATGACTTCTCCGCCACCATGCTTGACAGTTGAAATGAGGTGGTTCTGATGATATCCTCTGTTTGGTTTTCTCCACTATGGATGTTACTGGATCACTCCTACAATTTGGTGTCATTTCAAGATAGTAGATAGAAAAGTCAAGATTTTCATGGTTCTATCATTTAACTAAAAATAGGGGTTGTTAAACTATTAGAAAAACACACTGTTCAAGTCAGGATATTATGCTATAACAACTGTCCAAATTCTCCACATGTGATGTACGTCAAATCTTCCCCCTGTTACGAGACAATCTTACCTCTATTACTAAGGGGTTTGAATGTACAGTCGCTTTCATACTGTATTTATGTTTTCTAACAGCTGAAATGAATTTTAAGAGGGTGTTAATAGATAAGATAGAACTTTATTAATCCCTCGGGTGGGTTCCTCTGGGAAATTCGACTTCCAAAAAGCACAGCAACGACCGAAGTTACAGTTACAGAATTGTTTTTTTTTATATATATATATATATATATATATATATATATATATATATATATATATATATATATATATATATATATATATATATATATATATATATATATATATATATATATATATATATATATATATATACAGAGACAAATATAAATAAAATATACAAAGGGGATAAATAGAATAAATAGGAATAAAAAATAAAAATACAAGCGAATTGCACATTTCAAGTATTGAGTCTATTGCACTGTTGACTATTTACAAAAAGTATTGCACAAGGTATTGTACAGTGAGGTGAAGAGGCACTACAGCTTAGTTGTTCCCCCCTCCTTTGTCCTCCTGTTTCCCCTCCCTCTCCCCTCCAGAGAGGAGTTAAACAGTCTGATGGCGTGTGGGACAAAGGAGTTTTTAAGTCTGTTAGTTCTTGTCTTGGGGAGAAGCAAGATAAGTATTATCAAAGAACATGAATGATCTGTTTAGAACTACAACCTAGCTTTAATCTAAAATATGTGAATTGAAAAGAAATTTTAATGCAGTTTGATCTATTTTGTTTCATGGCTAGGGCTTAGCAAAAACAAACAAAAATTGTACAATCTCATACTACATCATTATATGAAATGCTTAATTCACCCTGTTTAATGAAATTATAATCATTTAAAATGTTTAAGAGTTTCTAACATTATTTAAATAAAAATACCTGGACACCTGCATTCACTTTTGGTTTTGATAACAAGAGCATACACATAACATTTAAATACAATAAAGATTTCATGACAAGTTAATATGTTCTTAGCTGCACCTGGCATAGAAAGGAATACTAGTCCACCTTTTTGAAGTTATTCATACTCAAATTTCAGAGAGAGCTAAAACTCAAACGGCTATAAAGCTTGCTTATTTTAATTCTTTCAACAGCACAAGATAAAAAATTGAAAATAAAATCATTCCGACGTACTTCCTTTCAAATTTACTATCATTATCGTGTAAACACAACTTGTAATAGTTTTAACAGTCTTCCTCACATGGGCAGTCTCACTGCCTGACATGTTTGTGGTTTAGATACCAAAATATGACAGAATTTATATTACATGATTGCACGGAAAAATATTCAAACTAAAAAAGGTTTTATAGGGTAAACCTCTACAAGTCATGCTTAAAATAAATTAAAAACACTCAAACATTATGCATATCACATCAATGACCAACCTGCCCAGTAGTGTGTGCACGTTACCATTTTAGTATGCAAAGCACTAACAGGGTAGATGTTTTATGCTCAAGTCAGCTATGATTACTCATGTGATGCAGAACCACACATGCAAATGCACACACAGAAGACAAAAGAATTTGCAACATGTTTATCATCCATATGATCAAGATTACAAAAACAATATCAGTTTGAACTGTAAATAAAGGTCACAGGGTGGGGATGTTATGCTTTAACACATCAGTGAACCATTTTGAAAGAACAAAAGAGTGACACTTCCTGTGGTCCTTGTGAATGCAAGGGATTGCAACAGTGATAATTGTTACCGACCTACTTGGTAACTGACTTTAAACAAAGGTAACTGGGGGTGTGGGATTTTGGTTAAATAATTTCTGACACATAATTGCATTTTATGGTAGATGTGGGTTACAAGTATAAGGCAAGCTTTTAGAAATAAGTAATGATCAGTTTTTCACTTCTGTCACAGGGATTCAAATGGCACTGGATAATAGGAATGACCCCCCACAAGTCTTATGGTTTGTTCAGCTGTAACTTTGCAAAGCTAAGCTGTGCTGCCATGTTCCTGCTCAGTCTTTTTCCTAATTGTACTGTCATGAACTTTAACATGGTAACTGTGGCCTGTGTAGAGTCTGAGCTGTTGCTCTTGTTTTGTTTTGTTCAGTTTTTCTGACATCGGGTGAATTTGCTTGGAGGTCCACTCTTTGTGTCTTGAATGATTCTCACTTCTGATATTTTTCTACCTTATCGTTTGTTAACACATTTGAATGCTGCTAACTGCCAAAATGGTGAAAACACTTACTGATGATAATCAAGTGAATTTGATTAGCAGCAACTGGCCACTACTCACCCAAATATTTATGTGCTTACCCTAGTTGTTGGTTTTTTTCACTCATTGCTTTTGCATTTTAACTAGTTTGTTAAATTAATAATGGCACAGTATGACATCTTGTGTTGCAGTTTATCTTAAGTTGTATTTTAAGAACTAAGGAAAAGATCATTTTTACGCCCTGATACATAAAACCTCCCAAATGGAAGAGGAGGTATTTAAAAAAAAAAAAACACTAATTATTTTTAATATATACAAATATGAGTTCTGTATGAATCATCTAAAAAGCCAAATAAATAGTAGCTTTTTTGTAGATAGTATGAAAGGGGGAAAAAACTACCATCATACAGGAAGCATGAAATGCCTTTCTTGCTTCATTTTGTGTTTTGATGATGGTGATGGAGTGAGTTATCCATTATATCAGGCCAACACCCCCCCCTCTGCCGGAAGGTGGGGCTGAGCTGATCTCTGGTGACTCTGAAAGACTAGTTGCTGTACTATTTTCTAATTTTGTCTATGTAAATGTGTATGTGTATATAGTGTCCTGTGTTCTGATAACAAAATTTATATCTCTTGGCAGCTTGTGTATGTGAATACTGTAACATAAGTTTCAGAAGACTCCTCCCATGCCAGCATAATGCTGACCAGAGCCATTGGATTCCTACATTGTAGGGAGTCAAGGGTTCAGGTTTTTCCTTTAATTTGTCAGTCATTGTGCATTGCTATTTTTTAAATCCTATTTAAGTCTATTCATGTTCATTCCTCGATGTTTGACATTGCACTTATACATATAATCTGTGGGAGACAAATCCTTTCAGCGTTGTGTCAGCAAGGGAATTTGGCATTTTAAAAAAAAATCCTGCCAAATCAAACATAAGGAATTAAGTGCTGAGGAATCCCCTTGTCATTACAGAGCAAGCAAAAGAAGCTTATACTAATAATGTGCTGTGAGAAAAACAGAGCAGCCATCAAACAGACGTGTGAGAAAACAGAGTTTTGTGCCAGACTGATGCATCAGTGAAATCAGTCCCAGCTTTATCCTCACTGCAAACTCTCATTAGACACTCGAGGAGGAGCTTAAGCCTCCAATTGAATTTAAACATTTAATTGATAGAAAAAAAATCTTTAAAAGATCCTGTCATTTTCATAAATATGAGCCCATGCTGTAGCTTAGGTTTTTTTTTTTTTAGATGAATATCTGTTTTCTAAAGAGCCAGTCTGGCAAACTTGTTGTTTCCATAACGACAAGGCCCAAGCAGAAGCCAGGCCTTCCCTCTATCAAGTCACATGTACATTTAACTGTGGCCTTGACTCTAGCTAGCATTTACATTCTTAAGATAGAAAATACAAACAGCTCGATACCTATCATATAAATGCATACAAAGACTGTTTATGATGTCCGTGTATGGACATGCAACCTGCGTGAAGCTAAATCTCAAGCTTCAGACTGCTGTAAATGGTTTAAGGCAGTTTTATTGCCTAGTCTTGGGTCTACATGATGCAACTGAGTGAGAAGATCCCCAGTATGATCGTGTCAGACACAGTTCTGTTTCACGCTATGCAACATTTCTCCTATTTACGGTAATGTTTTTTTAATCTGTGCAACCATTTCTTTCGCCTTTGCAGCACTCACTGACTGCACACAGGAAACAGGAGACAAGTCACGTGCTTTATAACTCATCCCACGTGACACTACTCAACCTCTCAAATCCTTTACTCAGAGTGTGAAAACAGAGACTGCATAAAGGCACGAGATGCAGAAGTCTGTAAAAGTAAGTCAGGGGAAGGATAGAGAGAAAAAAAGAGTCTAAAGCTGAGATAGTTTACATCTGAAATGAGAAAATAAGATTTTATTAATATTTTGTTTTTAGAGTAGCCTTCAGCTTATTGTAGAAGTTTATAATTGAATTGTACTTTGTTTACCGACACTTCCACAACTGCCGGGCTATTTCTGAATACCTCGCACTGAATGATACTGCATGTGGAACTTTATATTCTGGAAATTCTTAAGTTTTGATACAGATTTGACCCAGAATTTGTTAAGTTTTAGTTGATTACCTCTGTTCTATGTGTTACCATATGTAGTACCATGAACAAGTCTAAATTAAAGTGTAGATCTTCTACTTTTCCAAGTATTTTCATCAATGCATTCATTGTTTTAGGTGTCCATAGATCTAGAGATCTCAACCGCTCCGATTTAGATTTTTGCTCTATGAAGTTTATGGTCAGGGTTATCAGTCAACTGCTTCACAACACGCTGATGCATAACTGAAGGTTTAATCTCCCAGAGGCGTTCGAGGAAATGGAGCCCAGAGCTGCTGCCTGCCATCGTCTTTGTTGCTGCTGCTGTTTCGCTATCGCCACTGTTGTAACAATGGCCAGAAAACAATGGAGTTTCAAACCATTCACTGCTAATGTGGCTTCCCACTAGCAATTATCAGTAAAGCTTTCATATTGAGCAACATCCAGTATATTAATGCAAGTATATCTATGAAAGGCCACAATCATCTGATAATATCAGCCAACTGATATACATCATTCACAAAAAACGCAGAACTTAATGCAAACAAACTCCAAGCTCAATATGTACAAGTAACACCCATAAAAACTGGGAAGTGCAAACGGACACCAACAAGGTCACACACACTACTTTTTCTACATTTATTATTGCAGGAAAAAAGGAGTTTATTACAGTTGACTTGACAGTTTATTTAAGAAAAAAAAAAAAGCTGATTTATCAGAATAAAGACGCAGAATGAAAGTGCTCGCTTTGAAACTTCTGTTTACGACTTTCATATACATATACTTGGTCATTATACCTTTGTGAATTAAGTCAGACAGACAGTGAGGATACAGTCCCAGCACCTGTGGCTCAGGTGAGAAGAAAGTGGCCTAACCATAGTGAAACCAGTTGCTTAACTGTTCAGACTTGCAGCCTAAGCATTTTGATATAATAAGCATCTGTAGGGCCACAGCTTATCTGTTATGTTACCCGAGACCACACAATAAGTACGCAAAGCTGATGTGTCACACCCTCTTAGCTGAGCCAAAACCCATGAGCCATACGTGAAATGAAGCCAAGCTTAAAGTAGAAGCTTGCTAATGTATGAGATTATTATATGTCCACAAACAGAACACAAACCCAGATCCAGATCTCTCATCGGTATAAACACCACTGCCATGCTGACCCATCCACCCGTACCAAACCGCTGATTCCAGGGGAAAAGTTGTCGGGAACAGACGAGGCAGATCATATCAGCTCTCAGTGATGGCACATAAGCCAACTGCACGCGCCCCACAGTCTTTGAATGACTCTAAGAGCTTATTTAAAGTCACTTCCACTCACATGCGGAGCAGATTATTTTAGTGGCAGTTAAATGCTTTGGCTGCTGAAGAGCAGACGCGTCCCTCCCGTGTCCTGGACTTTTAGCCAGGACGGACGTAAGCTGAATCCCACACGTGACCCTGGCTAACCTTGGTACCCAGAAATAACCGTGTCCTCTTCTGCAACACACAAACTAAAAGGGGAGGAGTCAAGGCAGGGAGTTGGGAGGCCAGCCACTGCCCAAAGATAACTTATCATTACTGACCTCTGAGGCGATGACAGGTCGCAGTAAAGCAAGTGGAAGCCCTTCTTGCTGGCCAGAGGGTCAAAGAATTCTAACAGATATAAACTGTAAATAAACATCTATAACTGCTGTGAGTAACCGACAGTGACCCTGAGGTCATTCAGCCTTTGTTACACCAAGGTCATGACCTTTAGCACGCCACCAGTAAGACAGAGTTAAAGAACAGAGCGAAATATAGTGTGACGGCCAGAAACACCTGAATGCAAACACTTCACAGCAGTGCAAGTTTTAATTAGCATTCCAGATTCTAGAGTTATTCTAATATAAATAACTGGGCAGGGCCTGAGCAAAGGCTCAGTGAGAGCAGCGCGTGCATTTGCTATCAGCTTTCTTAGCACCACTGCCATTACAATATTTCGAGGTATAGTGCACACTGAAGATTGGATTGGCATTCATGAGGTATCCACGGTGCGTACACATCGGTAGTAAGCAATGCCGCTGCTTACCACCTATGTCTAGATTTAATAAATGGTTAACAGGCAACAAAATAAGACTTGAGTGAGATGAGTGAGTGTGTTAAATATAAATTACATAAATCCTGAATATTTAAAAATAAAGTAGAACATTTATTTAACTTCAAACTTAACTTAATATTGTGGCAGGGACACTGAGCTACCATGAGGAAAGGAACCTCAGACTCTGGAGGGTTTTTGGTAAATGTTAAATGGACTGATTCTTATATAGCACTTTTCTACTCTACCAGAGTACCCTAAGCACTCTATACAACATGCCACATTCACCCAATCACACAAGCAAACAAACTTCTCCATCTGATCTAGGTATTGGAGCTTGCCTTTTGAAGCATTTTGCTGGGATTATTTGAGAAATAACATCTTGCTGTGGGATAAAGACCATCCAATAAGTGTATGCTTTGACTGCAAGAGTTACCAGATCTCAATCCAATATAGCAGGATGCAGATGCGGAGGAAAGGGAAACTGGATGTGCAGATGATAAATCTGTATCAACTGTGTGATACCATCATGACAATATGGAACAAAATCTCTGTTGAATCTATGCTATTATGGAGTCGGCCAGTTCTGAAGGTGCAAGCCCAATACAAGCAAGGTGTACCTAATACAGTGGCAAGTGAGAGTATTTCATTTATTTATTGAACTTTAGAGCATCACTCTCTGTTGTTAAACTAAATAGAAATCTTGTATCTGTCAGTACCACTGAAGCTCCACTGAAGTCACATTCGTTAATGTTTCTCTATAAAGCAGAACAAACAGACATAAACAAAAGCACCACACACAAAAATGACTACAGCATCCTCTCCAGTCTGCCGGTTCTTTTGTTCCCCTGGAAAAATAAAAACCTTGCTCGCTCATAAATAAATTAGGCAGCTAAATTATAACATTCCCAGCTGTCACCTGCAGCTCCTTGTCCGGGGGGGATTAGTCATCTCATCACAGCAGCACCGGAGATCAGCAACAGGGCTCCAATAAAAGGCTTTTAACCTTTGAGACAATCTGCCACAGTTCGCCGGTGTCGCCATAATGACGGGGAGGAGTCAGTCATTAGTTCAATTTAGCCATCAGCAATTCTGTGATTAGCTATCAAATGAGAAATACAGAGACGTAATGGGCGGCTGGACTATTTGTTTTCCATGGACTGATTGAATAGTTATTGGCTCCCTTTTATTAAACACAAAAAACTACTGAGTCACTGAAGCATAATTTTTGAGATGGTCCAAAGAAAAGGTTATTGTTCTCCAAAAATTGTTAACAACTAAATCATTAACAAAGCTGTTAATTATTATATTCAATAAAGCCTCCTGTTGAAGTACAGGTGAACATCAGCCCTGAAATATATCACCGTGGAGAGCTAGATAACATGCGTGTGACGTTTTTATGACACAGCCAGTGGAACAGCAGGTACAGCGGCCACTACAAGATTATACATTTATTATGCACTGAGCACACAATTAGCTTTGCATGCAAATACAAATTGCCTTCACTGGGGGAAAAAAAGAGCCCATAAAAGGCTTGCCAGTATAAAGGTCCACTACTTACATACACTTATCAGAGTGTTACTGCAGGACACACGACCTCTGTAAACTAATAGGTTCATTTATGTTAGGTTGAAAGCTACACAACCTGATTTTTCCACTATTACGCAGCTTTACTGGTTTACTTCTCATAAAGGAAAAAGCTCTGAAAATGGCTTTAGGGGTGAGAGGACAGAGGAATCCTAAAGAGTGAGTAAAGAACTGTGTGGCTACCTTACACTGAACCCGGTTGAGCAGGGGTGTCAAACATAAGGCCCGGGGCCAGAGGCAGCACAGCTAAAACTGGCTGGCTTTGGAAAATGTGCAGGAGGGCAGACATTTTGGACTTTTCACTGTATTTTTATTACTTTTACAGCTCTTTCTACTGATAAAGAGCTCACCTATGGTCACATATACAATGCCAAAGTATTAGACAAACAATTAGAAGTTCATGTTTTTCAACTATTTACTATAGAAATGTGTGATTTGAAATAAACCTTCTCTCTCTACATGAGGAGATGCAAATAACAAAACCTTTGTGTTCAAAGATGATGTTCAGATTTTATGCTCATCAAGTCCAACTCATCTCAGTTAGCAAGAAGAGAATGCATCCCAACAAGAGCTCAGCTCTCAGACAGTTTTAAATGTTCAAAGTCTTTTAATATATGATATACAGTTGGTAAGTACAGCAGGGCTGTTTTTGTAATCGTGACCTGACCCAACTGTCTTGATACAGTGTTGACTTTAATTTGAGTTCAACAAAAGCTTTGTTTTATTATTACAAAACCAGACAAGTTATAGCATGTGATGATTTGGTTCTGTCTGAAAATGAAAATACATAAAGAGTGGCCAACATTTCTTAAGTTGTTTTTGTCTTGGCTTTGGCCTGGTAAGTGTTAGACAGGCTGTTTTAAAAACATTTCATTAGGCCATTTTCTTCACTTAAGATGAAAGAATATAAAACAGCCTAATGAAATGTTTTTAAAACAGCCTGTCTATCCACGTTACCAATCCCTGTAACACTTACCAGGCCAAAGCCAAGACAAAAACAACTGATTACTGTTCCACGTAAGTCTGGAGTCAATAGATCCTTTTATAGCGATGTAAAAAAAATGCGGATCTGTTGAACACCGTCAGTTAGAACAATAGTTTGTTGTGAACCAGGTAGCGTTTAATTAGGGTTTTGTGTAGATCGTTTTTCTTTTTTTAAATTCCCTTTTTCACAAGAGTTTCACAAGAGGATGTGCTCCAAATGCTCAAACGGAGGACCAGACTGATACTAGTTGTGATCTTTGTTTACAGCTGACTCGTTTTTTCAACTTCTGAACCAAAATAGTTCGACAATAAATTGAATAATAAATAAATAAGTAAACAAAAATAAAGACAAGCAATTTTTTGTGTTTAGAATAACAAAAAAAAACCCGACTTCCGTATTCATTGGACACAAGTATTCGCCTTGTTAGAACGAACACACACACACACACACACACACACACACGTGTTCCTAGTCTCTTTGCAGTGTGTTTTACATTGAATTCATGTTCAGGAAATGGTTCAGATGAGTTCTGATACTATGGCTTTTGCACAATAGCAAACCCCTCGTTCTCTAAATGTTTTACACACCTCAACAGGGACAAACACTACAGGTCTCCCTCCGCTTTCGCTTCAAAAACAATGAATGAGGCTTTTGGAGGTTTAAAAATGGGAACGTGGCTCCAAAGAGAAACGAAATACACGCACAAATCAGTGCGTCAGCCTGCCCACCACTCAGCACCCCTCACGCACACGTACACGCCGGGTACAAAAAGCTGCGCTGCTTTTCTTCATTTCTACAAAGTCCAGCAAACAAAAAGAAAACACACACCCACACTTTCTCCGAACACACGGCTCCGCTGCGACGAGACAACACAAAGCGTTAAAGTGAACAAGTCTTACCAGCGGCAGCAGAGAACAACTGGAAGTCAGTCAGCTGCTCACTTCCTTGTTTCCGCTGACTGACCCGAGCTGAAGGGAAACGGCTACTACCTCTCTCTTTACTTCTGAACTGCCTGTGAAGTTGTAAACGACATTTTAAGTTCACGTAAGGTCAGTGCTGGCGCTTTGCTGCTGCTGCTTCCTTCCTTTTTTTTCTCCTTTTTTATTCGGAAGGTATCGTTTGTCAAAGCTGTGACGTTACTCCCACCTAGCGGCCAAATTGTGCATCGCTGCAGACAAGGTGAGATGAATAAAAGGGTATAGTCCAGGGGCAATTTTAGCCCATTTTTGGGGGTGCTTCAGCAAAATAAATCAAAGCACCCCCAAAGATTTCTTACTTTTTTGACAATATTTGCTGTTTGTGTGACACACTTATAAAAATATAAAAAGCATACAGTACTTGGTTGAGACGTAACATTTTAACAAAAATTGTATAGATACCCCCCCCCCCCCCTCCCAAAATGGTTTGTTCCAGCTCGGCTCTCCCCTACTCTGGCTCTAGCACCTGCCAGAGCGATGGTGGCTGAGACGCAGCGGAGAGGAGTTGTAAGTGCCTGGCTTAAAACAGGACATATTAGCTGCATTTAACCTTCAGTTACTCTTTATATAGTTAGGTTAGGTAGGAGTCAGACCATGTTTCTTTTTTGCTCCGATTGAAATTTATATAGCCTATTTAAAATCTAAAACTTAAAATTGTTTTAGCCTACTGTTGTTGCCACGTTCTTGTTTGAAATGGAATGAGAGAAGCTGCTTACTTTGTCATATGTGCATGTGCCGATATTAAATCCAGGAACAACATTCAGGTAACAATGAAAGAACAAATGATCCGTCAATAAAGGATAATGTTGGATCAGAGTTTCAATATTTATATCTTTTGTTAGATGTACATGTGGTTTGGTTATTTACCTTTTGGTTGAAAGTACACTGAGAGAGGACTTTTTTTTATTAGTGATCTTAATAATATATATTTTTTTCAAATTAATGTAATTTTTTCATGTAATTGAATACAATCTATTTGTGTATGATTGTCAGTCCAAAGAGGGAGAGAGGAAAGAGAGGAACGTGAGGAGGAAGCACAAGGTCAGGAAGAAACAGGTAAGGAAACAGACAGGAAACAGTGACCGGGACAACAGAAACTGTTAAACTGCTTGAGAGAGTTGACCACCAAAAAGTGACAGACAGATTTGCCAAACTCAAGGTGCAGCGACATAGGTTAAAATAAAAGAAAAAAATCTGCAGAGCCGTAGTAGTATCTGCAGTAAAGTTCTTTTCATACATTGTACCATAGGCAAAGTTGCTTCCATTTTTTATCAACATTTTGTACATTTGTACATTTCAAGAACTCTATTTTTGGAGTGTATTTTGTGTATTTTTTGTGTATTGAGTGTATTGTATTATAAATACACATTCAAAGTGAATCTCTGACAAAAAATGCACTCAGTTTACTTCTTACTCACTATGATCACCATTCATTATTCTCCCCCAGTAATTAAGGTTAGAATATGTATTTTTTTTATTCCAATCCATTCTTCATTTGCAGCATTTAAAAACCTTTATCAGATTTGATGGTTTTGTTACAGACTTTTCAAAAAAGTGTTTTGCTTTTCTTTCACAAATGTGGGGATTAAATTGTGTTAAAATGTACAAAACAGCGATGTCATGTTTTGTGACGAGGACCCAGGCACAGAGAGACCTGATGAATTTAAGAATCTTATGATTTAATAAAGAAATTTGCAGACTTGCACAGAGATGGTAAAATTATAATGGCTGATAATGGAGATGAAGGCAACAGACGATGAGGACAGAGAGGAACAGGGGTTTAAATACACCAAGGAGACAGTCAGAGGTAACTCGGGACAACTGGAGACATTTAAGGATGCAGGAACTGACAGAGACAGGGAAGACGTCTCATTGTGAAGAGTAAAGTTTATCTTGCCTGGCTGGGCAGCCCAAAGCTCTGATCCTAGAATCGCCCCTGGTATAGTCTAAAAATTTTATAGAATCTGCACAGCAATGATAGAAGAATTGTTTAATGGATTTTTTAAAGTATACAAAAATTAAAAAATTGCGCTTAAAAACATAAATGAAAATTCAGATATTTAAAAAGCTTCTTTTTCTTCCAGCCGCTCCCTCTAGGGGTCGCCAAAGGTCGATCATTTGCCTGAATCTCACCCTATCTTTCTTGTTCTTTCACACGAACAGTCTGCACGTCCTCCTTAACTACATCCATAAATGTTTTCTGGAGATATGTGGATCAGAGAAGATTCATGGATCTTCTGATCTTCTTGTGGTCTTTGTCTTTCCCTTCTGCCTGGTGCTCCATATTGTCCTTCCTCTGTACACGTCCAAGCTATCTACATCTCGGCTCTCTAACCTTGTGTCCTGAGCTGTCCCACTCATTCCTAATCACCTGGTCACTCTCAGTGAATATCTTAACATCTTCAACTTTTCCTCCAGCTCTAGTCTCCTGTATTTTTGTCATCTCCAAACCACACATCACAAGTCTCACTACCATCTTGTAAACATTTCCTTTTATTCTTGCTACTATCTTTCTGTCACAAATAACCTCTGACATCTCCACCCACTCCACCCTGCCTGCAGTCTCATCTTCACCTCTCTTGTCCACTGTCCATTGCTGTGGATGGTTGATCCCATGAATTTCATCCATCCTCACTCATTCTGTTCCTCTTGCATCTGTCTCCATCTCTGTCACACACATGTAGTCTGTGTTGTTCTCATAAGTGAGTTTAGACCATTTTTGGGCTCCTACATTTCATTACAGTACCCCTAAAAACAAAGATACCAGTAATAATAATGTAGTTGTTTTATTATTAACAGAAGGACTTTTCATTAAAAGCCGACTTTTGTTTCTGCAGTAGAAAAAAGATGAGGGTGTAGGTGGGAGGTAATTTCATGACAAAAAGCAGTGGTGCAGATTTAAAACACATTTTAACCTGAATCACATCACCCAACTGCCTCCCTTTACCAGGCATCGTCCCTACATTTAGAGTCTCTACTATTACTGCGTTTCCTTCTCTCTTGATGCCTCCTGACACACTTTCCTCCTCGTCTCTTCCTTTGTTGGCAGGCCAGGCTCACATTTACACCTCCACTAATATTTAATTAAGAGTCCCTTACCAAGTGGCACCTCGACCAGACACTTTTGGTAGCCATCCGCGGGCTTCTGGCATTAATCTTGGGTGAATATTTAATGACTCTTCTCAGTTAGTTTCCTTGCACAGACCCAGCTTTTAACCATAATCTCCTCATTTCAATAGGGTTCAGTTGGGGGCATTGGTTGTGCCATTCCAGAAGTTTAATGCTAGCCTGCTTTATCTATTCCTGAACCGATTTTGATCTGCGTTTGGGATCATCGTCCTGTTGAAGCATCCAGCTGTGTCTAAGTGTTAACTATCTAGCTGTCGATTTGAGGTGAAATTAAAGAATATGGAAGTATTCCTCCTTCTTCATTATTTCATGGATGGAAGGATGGATTGCATGCTTTGAGTTATATAACACACAAAGATTTTTAATTTCACTTTATTCCACAAGGCTGTCAGCTAAAATATGATGCAAGCTTCACATGTATTACTTCCCAATGCTGCAGTTCTCTTTGCTTCCCATGAAGTTGTTCCCAGCATGAGACCAGCACCGTTCACTGCCAGACAGCCTGGTGAGGCTGATGTGAATCTGGCAACCTGTCAAGAAAATGTGGAGAGTCTCTCTGCCCCATCATGCAGCAGAATAAGGGAAGCCAGTCTGTGCAGCATAAGGAAGTAGTGTTCACTAAAACCAGTAACCACCACTCCCTCCTTCTCTCATCTTCTCTCTCACCACCTATCCAGTGTTCAAAAATCTCCTTTTTACCCAATGGAAATTATGAATTGTGTGTGAAATAACTAACTAAATGCACTCTGAAGAACTCTGTCTCCACTGATTCGGTAAGCTCACTCTCATTCACTCTTATTTTGTATGCTTTAAGTCACGTTTCACTTGCAAGGAGACAAAAACCAGGAGGGAACTTTTTATTTGAAAGACTTCTTTGCTAAAAAGTCATTAAACTGTAAGCAGTAAAGTAACAGTGAGCATTTACAGAGGAGGTGGTTAAATGTGTGCACTGAGGCCAACTTAGCTTAATGTTAAACCAAATAATTAAAAAAAAACATCTTGGATACTTCTCCTCATGTAGTTTTCTTGCATGGGTAAAGACTGTGAACAGTCATTACTGACAGTTAAAGAGGTGAACGGGTGCATCAAGCCTCTCTGTGTGCTACCTTCTCTCCTTTTCCCCCAAAGATTCCCTGAAGTGAGCGAACATTTTGTTATCGCTCTTCATTCCGTCGCATTTCCTTTATCTTCATACATGACAACACTGATATTTCTCACTGTGGTTTAATAATGCAGCAGTGACAGAGCGGCAAAAGAATCACCTTTGTTCTTTGTTTTTTAAAAACATCAAAAACAGTTTAATAGTCAACAAATGCAGTACAGTAGAACACAGTGGTTAAAATGTCAATTAGTGCATTTTAGTATAGTATTGTAATTAGGTTTTAAGGAAGTAAAACACTGCTAATTCATGCAGATGAGTAAATATTAAAGGAAAAAGGGATTCAGTGGCTCTATTCGCTGAGAGAATTTTCAGTTCATTTGGAAGGAAGGGTCACAGCAAATCAATACAAAGATATTGCAGCAGGCACAAAGGGGTCAGTGTACAGTTGGATGAATATGAAATTAATGATCATGTGAAATCGCCTTTGCAGTCACCTGATCTCAATTCAACTGAACATCTATAGGAGAATTTAGTTGTATTAAACATTAAATAACATTCTCCACCGCCATCATGAAGACACCACTGAAGGAAAATGTGTTGGAACGATGATGCTTCATCCTCCAAAACAGTTCCAGAAACCTGGAGAATCTGTGCCTAAGTACAAAGTTGCTCTATCACCTCAATAAGACCATTTATGTTAGTATTTTCTGTAGTTTTTCACCCTGCTGTGCCATGGTTCTGGATATTTTTCCCAGTGGGATTTTGTGTGTGTGTTTATTTTAACAGCGTAATTCTCCTGTAATTAAACTGAATTCCAATGTATTTTAGTTGAAACTACAATGTAATTGTATCACAGCGTGCGTATAAGTAGCCTAAGTTTGCCTGTGTGCCTGTGTAACCAAAATATAACCACTTAGTTATCTTACTTTTGAACTGTGACATGGTATGAAACCATGCTGGAAGATGCACAGATTCTCACCTGGATTGTTGAAGGAAGCTGATCTTTGAGGACATTAGCATGGTTAGCGTATTCCTAAATGGATCAACTTTGACTGAAACAAAAAAAAAGGGGGTGGGGGTGGGGGTAGTCAACTATCATCCATCTAAACATAAATGGTGCGATTTTCGTATTGGTCAGCATTTCCTCTCGAAGTCTGTAAATCATTAGTATCCATGTTTTTGTTTCGTTTTTTTTTTTTTTAATTGGTGACACATTTCTTTTTCTCAGCAATTAGGAATGGGACTGCAGCAAACAGTTGCACCATAAAGATACTTTTTTTCTCTTTTCCTAGAAACATATAGCACAGTCTGTTAAGGAAAATTACAGAATGGTAAAAACGAGATCTATCTGTCCATTTTTTGCCCAGATGCACTCACTTGAGCTATCAGTGTGGGCACACAGACATGCGTACATGCATTTATATTTAGCGAGTAAGGCCTGACAGATATAAAGCAGCTATTCACTTCTACAGAGTGCCTGTAAAAATGTAGCCCTCCCACTTGATAGACTGCAAGAGACTGTGTCAACACACACACACACACACACACACACACACACACACACACACACACACACACACACACACACACACACACAAAACCCCATGTTCTTAACAGATATCAGGAGGAGGTGGGCAGCCAGGACTGGTTGAAAGAAGGCCTTATGACATGAAGCCTTCACTTTCACATTAGAGACCTTTGTTCCTTAGTTCTGGGCAAATAGAGGAAAAGATGTGTCTTTATATATGGGTCATTGACATCACATGCATATTTTTGTGTCCAAGCATATTTAATCTGATACACAGTTTAGACGTCTGATAAATAACCTTACAGTGTAAAATCATTCATTTTATTAAGTGATGCTTCTTCCTCACTTCCTGGTTGCATCACTTGACTTTTCCCAGGTATTTCTACTTTAAATATGCTTTTATTAAGGTACCTGCACTAAGTGTGAATTTTTAAATAAAATAAAGATTTTTTTTTTAGATAACTTAAGGTTGTCCTAGTTTTGCATTGGTTGTACTTCCTGACTTAGAAAGAGTACCAGTCTCCATAAGAGCTGAATTTAGCCATTTTTAACCTTATTTAAGAGAGTGAAACAAATCTTATCATAACCCCATTAAAACCCTATGAGCTCATCTGTCTGATGAAATACACTTTTCACTGTTATTATTTTTTAGAACTTGTCTTAGCAATTAAAAAATCTTAGCAAAGGTTTTTATTTTGATTTTAGTGTCATATGAAAACCGTTTTTAATCATATTTGTCAACAGAAAGTGGCCCCACCTGACATTTTTGATTTTAGGTTCCAAAGCATATAAGAATATATATTATGTGAATGCACTGAAAATGTATTGAAACTGCTAACATTTCACAGGATAAACCCCTACAAGTCATGCCTTGAAGTTATTTTAAACATAAATCATGCATTCAGACATAAATCTATGTATGTTTGGCAGAGTTGATGCAATCTACTGAGCAAGAAGTGACATTGCGGGAAATACTGCTCAGAAATCATAGTTCCAGAAAAAAAGCTTTGGAGATATGTCTGAAGATAAGACCCATGGTACGCAGTTGCCTGATCCAGACAAAGAGACACAAATCCATTTGGGTTTGTTTGCAACATAAAAGTGTATTAAGTTAAATGTATGGAGAAATCTTCTATGACAAACCTTTGGTTGATAAGGAAGCAGCTGAAAAAATGTTCAGACATTTCTAAACCATCCTGGCTTTGAATTTTGTGTGTGGAGTTTAAATGATGTCCTGGTGTTTGTGTGAGTTTTCTCACACACTTAAACTGATGTCAGATTAGATTTACTTTTGGTGAAAGAATCAGAAAAACAAAACGCTGGTGTACGTCCAGCTTGACAACATCAAACATCAAACACATTTTGGAGGCGGACTTCATCATTTACTGTACTTCTGTAAATTTGTAACCAGCAATCTTGCATAAGCATAGAGTACAAATAAACAATCTGAGGTGATGGATTTGTCAAACATCCTAAAAGTCACATTGTTTAAATGTTTATAACATGAAATAAATCAAATAATGGTGTGGCGTTTAGCACTGTTGCCTCACAGTAGGTCCGTTTGAATCCACCATCTGGCTGGAGCCTCTCTGTGTGGGGTTTGCATGTTCTCCCTGTGTTTGCTGGGTTCTCTTGGTTCACCCTCACACAGTCCAGACACATGCAGTTAGTGGGGTTAGGTTAATTGGTGATCCTAAACTGGCTGTAGGTTTGAATGTGAGTTTGAATGGTTGTTTGTATCTCTGTGTTAGCCCTGTGACAGAGTGGTGATCTGTCCAGGGTGTACCCCATCTCTTGTCGTATCACAGCTGTGTTAGACTCCAGCTCCCAATGAGCCTTAATTACATACGTGGGAAAAAAATGGAATTACAATTAAATCAAATCACAATTGTTTACAAGCAGCCAATTAATGAACGCAAAGAGCTCTTCTGCTTGATGATTTCCTGGCATGCCTACAGTATGTTATTGTTTCTCCAAGCTGTCGCCTGACCCCATGATGTTGCTGAGAAATACCATATGACACCATGTAAGCTGTTGCGAAATAGAGATGCCATCTGGTTGTGTCTGGATCCTAAAGAAGTGTCATTAGGCACCCATGCAGAGAGACCTGGAAAGCCTGTAAATGTTTATCTATTTCTTAACTGTTTACCAGTCTGTCTTTCTGTGTGCGTGTGTGTGTGTGTGTGCGTGCGTGCGTGCGTGCGTGTGTGTGTGTGTGTATTTAAAGCCAGCAGAGTATGGACACCAGTTTAACTCTGTAAACTGTAGAGTTGTTCCATGTCAGGACCTCTGACATTTATACAGTAATATATTCTACATAGGATATTTGCAGTAGCAAATTAGGTCCTTGTGCAAAACCAGATGTGTGCATTTTTACTGCTGCTAAAATCACAGCGTTGTTTTTACACTCATTTACAAGCATTTCTAATTTAGCAAGTTTTATTTTGAAAGCGTTTCCTGGCTTTTATATGTAGGGGCCATTAGGTTATTTAGAGGTTAAAGCTCCAGCAACACTTGTAGCATATAGAACAACACCATAGTTTCAGGTATCTGTGCACCTGTACGTGAAGGTGCACCAGAAACATCTACACTAATTTGTACTAAACAAACCTGATCAACATGTAAAACTCGATCATTTCACATACCTAAAAAATACAATGTACAATGAGCAACACAACTAAAATAAAACAGTGCACAAACGCGTAAAGCTAACAAAGGAAATGTTTATTTATTACTGCAATATTTATCTCATCTTTATTTATCACTAAATATTTATCTGAACTGACCAAAAAGAAAAAAAAATTGCAAATTGCAATGAAACATCACTCTGCATCCCATCTTTGATCATGGTCGAACCAGAGGACCACAGCCAAATCGGTTTTTCTCTGACACATGATTGCTCTTCCACATGAGCAGCATGAGTGAGACTGATCGGTAACCACTGTGTTAAAGCAGCACCGCTCACTCTCTGAGTGGTGTGTGCTAAACAAAGTTTGTGTTCTCAGATTTAGAAAAGTCTTGTTTTGAGGGCCTTTAGCAGTTTTGGAGTCCTGCTGTTGGAGTTAGCTTCACATATTTATAATTGTGTGCAGTTTAATTTTTTGTGAAAAAAACAAACAAAGCTGCAACCTTCAGCCTAATGAAGCTACAGTAAAAGTCCCGTGATCACAAACCCAGGAGGACTTGTAATTTTACCCAATAGTTTAGTCCGAATTTCCCCTATTAAATAGTGTGAATCTCATGCTTATAGAACAAATGTCAGGAGATCATCTAAAGATGTCAAGGTTCTGGGAATACGCAGGACTCAAATGGAGGCTCCAGGTCAGAGTTTAATGCATTTATTTACTGTGAATTTTCAACAACAATATTCAAAGAACAACATTAGTGACTGTCCCAGTCTCCCTTCAGACTCCTCACAGATTCCAAACAACAAGTAGCTGCTCCCTGCTCAGTATCCACCAGTCCTCCAAGCAAACCTGAGCGCTAGAAAAGCAGGTAAGAAAAACGGCATGAAGCGACTTCAATGAGGTCATCAGAGCCAGGTACATCATTTCCAACAGGTGTGCGGAGACGTGTGGAAAGTGTAAACCAGGGCTGCATCCTATCAGTGCACCTCGTACACACAGATACAGAAGCGAGCAAAACCAAACCAGAGAGACAGACAGAAAATGTCAGGTCGCACAAGGACTGAGGGAGGATGACAAAATCATTAAGTCTAAATTATAACATAGCCTTACTTTAAGGCAGCAACAAACTCAAACTCTTGCCTAGATCTTGGCACATTAGTCCATTTCTGATTTCTCAGCTGATACCCTTCGACACAATTAACTGTTAAACCTCCTAAATGGTGCACAATGCAAACTTCAGTAGCCTGTCTACTGTTGCCACTGCCTCACCAAGCCTCTTTGCAACCCAGCTCTATGCCAGCTCCTTGTTTTTCATGCTGTGTCTGATGCATTCATTGTTGGTGATCACTGATTTGTTCTGTGTGTTATGCTATCCTGCAAACCTATCAAAGAAGAATCCGTCGATATATAAACCCACAACATTCATCACCATATGTTTCAGTATAAGCATACTGCAAGAGTGTGTGAGTGGGTGCATAGGCAGTTTTGCCTATGTGTGAACAGAAAATCCACGAACTTAAACAAACGTCTCAGCACTTTTACAAAGCTTGAAATTTGTCACCCCCAAGAAGAAGCCTCAGTCTGGTTGATCCCATCTGAAAACCTGTGTCAGCAATATTCCAGCTTGTTTCCAGCATGCGGCTGCTCATATTTGGATCATTTGAGCCTGAGAGAGAAAACACAAGCGTCTCTGTCTTGACCACCGTTATACACTCTGAGAGGTCTTTCAGGTGTACTCTGTGCTGCGTAATGCTTCTAGCTGAAAGTCTTCCCTCACAGAGGCAGTAAATGAACTGAAACAAGCCACAAGCGAGGGTTTGACAAAGACGCACAGACAAATTACACATGAACAAATACAAAAACAACCATTTTAGGTGAACACGAATCTCTGGTTAAGTTAACTCATAAAACAAATTGACCAAATTCCTCATGCTCCTAAGAACAAAAGGGACATTCATGCCACATTTAGATATTGTATAAGCTGGCAAGCAACAGGATATCACAACAATTTAAAAAGTAATGTTACTGATTTTTGTGAGTGAGCAGATACAAGAACACGCATTCTCTTTACGACCCAAACTGTGAAAACACGCTGTGTGTTTCTGGAGACTCTTATGTGCTTTTATTATAGTTAGCTCGACACATAAAGCCCGTACTGTACATTCAGAGCTTTAACAACCTCAGTGAAATTTCAGACAAATGACACAATAATTTCTTTACTTTTTGCCACAGTAAAAACACAAAAGTGTCTCACTTTCTGCAGCTTCCACAAGAACAATGTTCTGACCTTAAAGCAAAGAATCAGAGCATTGACTAAAAATCTGTTAAAACCTCTAAAAGAAACAGTTTCAGGAAATATCCAAACACCAGACTGTAGGTGCAAACGCCATCTTCCATATTCTCACCATGTGATAATCTCAGACACATTAATCTCACAACAATCGCTTGTGTTATTTGTTCTTTTTTGCTGTGTTCAGCCAACAAAACATGCACTCAAGTCATGGCTTTATACTTATGAGATGTTAGAATTGGCAAAACGAGTAAAAAGAAAGTGAATCAACACAAATGTGAGCATGGTGTTTAGCAGCACTGTTGCCTCACAGCAAGAAGGTCCTGAGTTCAACTCCACCAGCTGGCCGGAGCCTTTCTGTGTGGAGTTTCTCCCTGTGTTTGCATGGGTTCCCTTCGGGTACTCTAGCGTCCTCCTACAATCCAAAGACCTGTAATTAATGAAGTTAGGTTAATTGGTCCTTCTAAATGGCCCAAAGGTGCAAATGATTGTCTGTGTTAACCCTGCAACAGGTTGACGACCTGTCCAGGGTGTAACCCCACCTATCACCCTATGGAAGCTGGGATAGGCTCCAGCCTCTCCCGTGACCCTGATAAGGAAGAGAATAGATGGATGGTTTTCAAGATTTGACTTCTCTCTCACACTGGTAACCTGTGACTGCAGCTGCTGCAGAGCTTGTCTTACATCTGCTTTTACAAGAACAACAGCAATGAAGACTTGGTCATTTATACAACCCAATATGTTTCGTACATTTCAGCTGTGGACAGTATACAAGAATAATGCAGCTTCTGAGTGTAAAAGCTTAAGGTAAAGACATACAATAATACAGTGAAAACTCCAGCAATCAGACACCCCCTAAGAGTAATCACTTGGCGACAGTGGGAAAGAAGAACTTCCTGTTAACAGGTATTTTCTTACTGATTATATCAAACCCTTAATATATTATTGTTGGAATTCTGCCAGATAATCCTTCTTGTTTCAGAGAAATGTGGGACACTAGTTGTTTCACAATATCATTAAAAAAAACTAGACATAGCAGCTTTTGTCTTATGGTTTGAGCTAATGTTCCTTTGCCTGACATTTTTCACTTGTGGAGCATCTGTAGAGGTTGGCTCACTAGCACTCTTGGCCGCTTTTACCATGAGAAAGGAAAAGTCATACTCACAAATCACTACAAGTCAGTCTGGGATAAGAAAATAAGGGAGTTACTTCTGGCTGTTGGTGGGATGGGGGGCTTCCATGTGGCAAAACTGAACAGTAGTGAAATAAATGAGCAAACATTTTTCCTAAAATGCATGTGGAGTGGCACCTTTTAGTATGACACAATTCCCAGTCACTAGCTGCTTGTTTATCTTTGTAGCTTGTTTATCTACCATTGTAGGCAAATTTGGAATTCCCAGAACTTCTGACTTAGAAAAGACTTCAGCAGCTTATGTTGAAGTATGTTTGCACAACAGCTTTCCAGTAGAGCTAGTAGGCTGCTAGTATTAGAAAATGTTGTTGAGCTATATATCTTTAAATGGGGGGAAAATGTGGATAAAAAACATTGTGCATCACAAGGCAAACTTTCCCTGAATATAAAAAGCTGCAACATAAACCTATAAAATATATTGTGAGGCATCTCTATTTTTGCACTGCTCTTTTTAATATGTCAGCATTCAGCAGCTAATTCATATGAATGATGGCGAGTAAACATGATGCCTCTATTTCATCTGTGTGCTGAACAAACAGAGTCTGCAAATAAGTGCAAAATTAGAGCAAATCAGCTGTTAATAAATTCTCCTTTGAAGATGTATATGGTAAGCGTGTGTCAGTGAGTGCAGGGAACACACAGCCAGTATTTACGGATCTGAATAGCGTTTGGTGGGAGACGAATGGCAGGCACACCTTTCCTCAACCTCAGACCAACATTAGCATGTTTAACTTGAAACCAAATGGACGCAGACACCAGCGGCAGACACAGTATATACTGTGTGCATTCATGCATACATGGAAACACACATTCACAGTTTATGATTTGTTTTTTTTCCTTTTATCAGAAACCTCGCAAACACCTGTTACTGTTACCAAATATACCATTTAACCTTTCTAGCATTATTACAGAGAATATTCATACATAATGTTGTTTTAACAACTGATTTGTTAACCCTGTCATGGTTTTTGAGTATGTTTGGCCTTGGTATTCATTCAAGGGAGTTTTATGTTTCTCTACGATGTTTCTGTACCCTTCTTCATGTCCAGGCTGTATTTGTCTTTTCTCTGTGTTCTGTCTCCAGTGTTGTCTTTCTGATCTCTCTGGTTTTTCCTTTTGTCTTCTCAGTCTGTCATGTCTGTTCATTCCCTAGTACCAGTGTCAAATTCACGTGTCTCTGCCTCAGTCTTGGTGTGCGTTACTTCCCGCTTTATTTTGTACATCCCCTGTCTTGTATGCATATGTTCAATTTTGCTTCCCCGGCCTCGTTAGTCAGATTTAGTTCGTCTGTGTTCCCTGGTGTGTTATCTGATGTGTCTGTTTGAGCCCTCAGTCAGTCAGCCTGCCTACCTGCATATCCATCTGTCCGTCCTCCACTCATTCACTTACATTTTTTCCCTTCTCATCTTCAGTTTTTTCACTAGTTTTCCTTTTGGCTGATTCAACACACGAATGGCCTGAGGATAAAAACTCCTCTTGAGCCTCTCTGTTTTTGTTCGGATGGTGCGGAAACCTTCTGCCTGATTTCAGAAGCTGGAAGTTTGTTGCTGGGATGTGACGGGTCCTTAAAAGCCTGAGTTGCTCTAGTCCAGTACCTCCTGATGTAAATGTCCTGTAGGGAAGGGAGAGCAGTCCTGCAGCAGCGTTCTGCCATACGGATCACTCTCTGGAGAGCTTTTTTATCCTTGACACAGCTGTTTCCATACCAGGATGTGATGTTCTGTGTGAGGATGTTCTCCACAGCGCCTGTATAGACTTCTACAGGCTGCCAGTCTTGAGACCCACTTGAAGCACCTTTGACTCAAAGTCACAGTTAATCATTCACTCAGATATAATACCAGATGCTGTTTGTAGATTACAGCTCAGCATTCAATACCATCGTTCCCTCGAAGCTGGACAGGAAACTGCAGGATCTAGGACTGAGCAGCTCCCTCTGCAGCTGGATCCTTAGCTTCCTGTCTGACAGACGCCAGGTGGTCAGACTGGGCAGCATCACCTCATCCCCCATCACACTGAACACTGGTGCTCCACAGGGGTGTGTACTGAGCCCTCTCCTGTACTCACTCTACACCTACGACTGCACAGCCACTAACAGCTCCAACATCATTGTGAAGTTTGCGGACGACACTACAGTGGTGGGTCTTATCACCAACGGTGATGAGACGGCTTACAGGGAGGAGGTCAGCGCCCTGACCCACTGGTGTCAAGACAACCATCTCACCCTCAACGTCGCAAAGACAAAGGAGTTGATAGTGGACTTCCGGAGGTGCAGAGAAGTACACACCCCCATCACCATCAACGGCGCTGCTGTGGAGAGAGTGAGCAGCTTCCGGTTCCTTGGAGTACATCTGGCTGAGGATCTTACGTGGTCAGTACACACAAACAAAACAGTGAAGAAGGCGCGGCAGCGCCTCTTCTTTCTCAGGAGACTGAAAAGATTCGGCATGAGCCCCCGCATCCTCAGGACCTTCTATCACTGTGCCATTGAGAGCATCCTCACTGGATGCATCACCACCTGGTATGGCAACAGCACCGCCTACAACTGCAAAGCTCTCCAGTGAGTAGTGCGGTGCTCTGAACGGATAATTGGAGGTGAGCTTCCCTCCCTCCAAGACATCTACAGGAAGCGGTGCCTGAGGAAAGCGGGGAGGATCATCAAGGACTCCAGTCACCCCAGCCATAAACTGTTCAGACTGCTTCCATCAGGAAGGAGGTTCTGCAGCATCCGGTCCCGTACCAGCAGACTGAGAGACAGCTTTTTCCATCAGGCCATCAGACTGCTGAACACGTCATAGACACCTCAGCTTCACTACTGGAACTTCAACATTATGCACTCCACACTGTATATAAATGCCACTTGTTTTGCACATATTCAACTCTGTATATTTTATATATTTTATTATTATTATTATTATTTATTTTTTTTTTTTTTTACTATTTAATTTGTAAAAATGTGTATACACACACACACACACACACACACACACACACACACACACACACACACACACACACGTAGGAAAATATTTAGTATACACATCCAGAAATGCATACACTATTATATATTGTACATATATTTATTAGTTTCAGGTTGGCCATTCTTGTATTTTGCTCGTTTGTGTTGTTGTGTTTGCACATCTCTGTTGCTTGTGGGGCTCGCACACAAGAATTTCACTCGCATGTGCTGTGCCAGTGTGCCTGCACATGTGATGTGACAATAAAAGTGATTTGATTTGATTTGAGAAGTTCTCACCTTAAACACAGCTGATTGTTCACCTTAACAATCAGCTGGACTGGCCACATAACGCTCATGCTCAGTATAAGAAGGGCCAAAGTCGGCTCTATCTGCTGGGCTGGCTGAGATCTTTTGGGTGTTCACAGTGATGGCTTCTGTTATCTTTTATGCAGTTGTCTGCTGGCAGAGGTAGGAAGTAATAAAGTACAAATACCTTGTTACTGTACTTGTAGAATTTTCAGATATCTGTACTTTACTTGAGTATTTACCTATGCAAAAGGTAAAGATAAAAATAGATGGTACAATTCTCCTTGGAGTAGCTACTTATTACTTATAAGTAATAAGTATTACTTACTTATTACAGATGGACAGGAAACGGCTTAATACACTGTTAGAGGGCCAGCTCTGGCCTGTCCAGTCCCCTAGACCCCACAGAGGAGGTGGGTGAGAGGAGGACGTCAGCCAAGTGAATGCCCATTATGGACAACACCTCCCAACCCCAGCACTATTGTAAGTCCTTCATCCTGATAGCAGCCAGACGGTACCATTATCCACACAGGAAAAATGCCACTACACTTTATGTACATAAAATCATATTATTTTTTGCACACGATTTGTTTTCTTAATTTCTTTTCGATTTTTATTTTTCTAATATATCTCTAACAAGTGAATTTCCCCAGTGTGGGATTAAATAAAGCTTGTCTATTCATATAGTGATTTATTCTATACATTTTGAGCACACACACACACTCAGTGCTAATCTGACACTGACCAGACTGATGACTGATTTACTTCTTCAGCTTTGATATTCAAGGCTGTTTGCATGACCTCACCAACTGGCAGGAGGATCCCACATCTCTCTCTCTCCACTCCTTTCCCTCCCTCACTCTTTCCAACATCTAAATGTGTGGCAGAATTTGAATAGAGCTTCTTTCTGCACTCCTACACAGGCAGGAGCGAGAGGCCCCTGTAGTCGCTGGCACTGGGAGCATTGCAGCATCAACGGTACGTTTTACAACTCACCACTGGATGCTCTAGCGAGGAATTTTGTAAAGAGGTTTCAGGGGATACTTTGACATATCCTCCTCTTCTTTGGGGGGACAGGTATTGATTCAGGTACTCTGATGCCTAACCAAAGGTAACTTTCTGATTTTTTCTTTCAGTAGTTTTCTCAACTAGTTTGTTGATAATAACTACTATGACAGTGATGTAGATGACTACCCACTACAGTGGGCACAGAAGGTAATGCTAACGTGATTTTGGTCAGTATTTCATCTTGATGTGACAGAAGTTTGGAGACTTCTGTGGGGTGTTCAGTCAATTTCTCTTAAATCTGAGTGATTTTTTATGCTTATTTGTCATTTTTAATTCCATTAAACTTTATTACATTGTTGAAGAATGTTTTAAAATCATATTTACATGTTTATACAGTAGTAAGTAATATTTTAATTGTTTGCATTATGGGACCCATCACACACTGTATCATGAAGTGTACTAGGCTGCCGATCAGTGTCAGAGTCAGTGTCAGCTCTCTTCGTGAGTCAGGAAAACCTAAATGTTGTGCTTGCTTGTTGTTTTCAGTCATCATTTAGCCCAGTGGTGTTACAGTTGGTGGCTTGGGGGGGGGGGGGGTTATCATGTAATAAACTAGGGGCTTAAAATAATTTGATTCAACTATACCTATCCAGGGTTCAACAGTGATATTGGCCCAAAGTATCATTTAATAAAATACTAAAACGCACTGCAGCACTCCTTGTCTAAGCCCTTATATAACATAATATATTGTTAAACAAGGTTTTATTTTTTTATTTTTTTTTACTAGAGTTTTGGGTCTCTGCGGTCTCAAGCACAAAATATGTGAAGGATTGTGTACAATTTTTCTAAAATTCCTCTTTCATTCAAACTTTTTGTGGAGCTGTTGATAAGAAAACCGCTCTGTGTTTGGTTATTGGTATTCCTTTCCCCTGGGATAACACTTATAGGTTTATATAGGACATTAGTGTTGTAGAGCGACATCCTGTTACTATGGTTACACCAGGCTGCATGAGTGCATGTTGTGAATTGTAATTCCCAGATGTCGAGATGAAAAAACAATTGACAAAGAGTTCATTTAAAGCAAACACCTTTACACTCTGCATTATTAAACAGCAACTTACATTTGAGACTTTGGAGTTTCTTCCTGATGTCAGTCTGTCTGTATATGTGTCTACTTGTGCATATATGTGTGTGTGTGTGTGTGTGTGTGTGTGTGTGTGTGTGTGTGTGTGTGTGTGTGTGTGTGTGTGTGTGTGTGTGTGTGTGTGTGTGTGTGAAAATATCACGCATTTAACTATTTCTTATCTCTTAAACTGGTGACTACGTAAACATGTATTAATGCATCCAGAAACATCTGAGAATCTTTTTTTTAGCTCCCCGCACTTTTCACTGAGCAAGAGTCGGTGTGTGTGTTCTCAAACACAGGCCTTACAGTACGTATCCATAGGTGCACACACTCCCGTGCTTTTTCTGTACCAGGGGCATCAGACGTGTACTCCAACACATCCCCTCAGTGATCTGTGAGTGTTGCTCAGTGTTTCTGTGTGTGCTGTCATATCAATGTCGACTCTGTTCTCCTGCCGTAGGGCTAGAGAAGAGTGGGTGGAGGGTGACGTTGTGGTGGTGGTTTTGCGGGGAGGGGGCTTCCCTTGTGTTTACCTTGGCAGGGTTGTGAATATTAAGGCCCCGCCTCTGTCCGTTGATGGAACAGACCAAGGCCTTATTGCCCTCCACCTCAGCTGGGAGCAGAACATACCACAGCGGTTGTACAGGGGCGCTGCAGCCACCCCACTGACTGAATGGGCACTCTGTGGTGGAGGGAGGAATGACTCGTTTGACCTGGGCTGGCAAAGTTTGCTCACAAATGTGCCACAGTTTAAATGATGCATTTAAAGGGCGCATTAAGATCTGCTGAGAGATTGGGTACTAAGCAACAGAGAGGCAAGGTTTAGGCTGGTTTGGCTAGAGAAATGGGCAAAGACTTTGCTGGCTTTCTCTGTGCCGATCCATTGTGAGAGTTTGTCGATTGTTGGCTGCTTTTGGCTAGTTTCGTGCAGTGCTGGAAAGACCACCCTGACTGTAACAAAGATGTGATATGCAATAAGATTCAGTGCTCATTCATCTAAAGAGTTATACTCTCATCAAGAACTCTCGTGACAAGAATAAAACTTCATCCTTCATCCAGCTTGATCCTTTCTTGTATTTCCTGTCATATATACATTGTGAGAATGGTGGATGCCAACATTCCAGACAGTGAAGCCAGTTTATGCTCCCTGCTAATCCCTGCAAATCAAAAGTTAAGGCTTCAGACTGCTCTAAAAATTTTGAAGCAGTTTTTCCCCCTTCACTTGGCTCCATGTGATGTCAAAAAGAGCAGATATCCTTAATGTGGTCATCTAAGCCCCGCAGTTCCTGTTGTGAGCACACAAGTCCCACCCACCCGCTTCCTGAGTGAGGGGCAGCCAGTCAGAAGAAAGATGCCCTAAAGAGTTGAGGAGCTAAAAGGTCTTTTGTCAGGCAGAGGATAACTGAGGTCCTGTAAGGTAAAAAAAAAAGAAAAAAAAAAAAAGAAAAAAGAAAAGCCAAGCTACTCTAGTAGAGTCCAAGATTTTTTTTAAAAAAAGCTTGACGAATAATAGCTCCCTTTAATGACACTGCACTCTGGTGGAAAGTTTTAAAGTCTGTCACCCTTTTCACCACACTTGGCATCACTGTGAATTATGCACCACGAAGACTGCAAGACAAGAAACTAAGCCAGGAGAAAACAGGCTTTCCAGTTGCTGTTAAATTGTTTCTTTTTCTGGCATATCCATACCTTGGCATCATTTTGATAATAGAAACAGACAAAAACAGTAACTAACTAACTAAAAAGAGTCGATACGGACATTAAGATCCAACTTTTAACTGTAACTACTTATATGCAAGCATTAATAAGTATATGTTAATGAGAGGGGTTTTGGGAAATCAATCTGAGAAACTTGTAATGTGGTAATAAGTTATGAGAATCTGAATCAGATTACTTTGTTAATTCTGATTCTGATTAATTATAGAATTTTAATAATCTTAACAAAAAAAAAAAAATTCTCCTGAAAATAATCCGGTACAAGGACTGGAATGAAAATGGGTAAAAAACCCAAAAAAACCCAGCTAATTCCAAAGGGGGAAAAAAAGACCTTCAGGAACCTGGAGAACTACTTCTCAAGACCTCTTTTTAAAAAATTACAAGAAAGCCTCATAATGAGGGGTGTATGTGAGAGCAACTAGAAGAAGTCTGGAAAGCTGGAAATCAGGAGTCACTCAGAAACTCAATGACACCAAAAATAAGTGAAACGGCACTCAGAGAAAACATCCTCTACCAAGGTCGAGAGATGCAGCCACATTTTTATGAAGTTTTTTTTTTCTTTGCCTCTACCTCTTGAACAAGTTTAATGAAAAGACTTATGGACTGAGCATGGCAAAGCCAAAAGTAAAGCAATCCTGGGTGGATTTGTCCGTCTGTCTACACATGCTGTGTGGTATTTTGTGTTTCCTCCAAAACTGAGCCAGCATTCACCCGCAGACAGATCTCAGACAGCAGGAGAAATGTTAACGCTACTGTAGGATGGAATAACACCCGACACATAGACACACATGCAGACACACACTCAGCTGTGTAATGACAGACCTCTAATATGTCTGCATTATCTCGCTTGATTTTAATTCTATGTTGAATTATTGAAAATTTGCCAGCTCACAGTAGCTCTCTTTTGGCCCATTCCAGAGGCTGTCACTCAGTAGTCAGTCAGCAAAGGCTTTGTGACTGTGAGCTTCAGGTTTATTGGTTGTAAAGGTCTCTCTGTGGCTGCTTGGAAGGAACTGGGAGCATTCGGCCGCCTGTCTTGGGGCTTGTGAAAGCAGCACAATGAGGGTTCAGTGGGGACTTGCAACGGTTCTGCCTGTTTGACCGTGCTTCACGTCAGAGCAGTGGAAAGTTGAGAAAAAATAAGCAATGAGGTAGTTGGTGCTTGACAGATGTGAGTTTGTGATACGAAAGCTCATGTTGTTTGGCTGAAATTGTATCGTGCCTGGCTTTTCTAACCTAAAAAGTGTATATATATATATATATATATATATGAGAAGCTGCATTTAGATACTTCAGGAGTAAATATTTTTGTGTTTGTGTGATGTATTGATATAGTTGGACCTCAAATTAAAGTTTGCACTATGTCATTTAGCATTTGCTAATTAGTGAAAGGCACAAAATAAGGCTGAGGCTATTTGTAATTACATTTGCAGTTATTTAGTCATGAAACTGAGTACTTTGTCATTTTTATTTAGACCTGAATTAACTGAATTACATAACAAGTCAGTGTAACAAAAATGTTGCCGCAATTCACCCCGAGGAGAACATAAATGTCTGTCAGTCTGTCTATAAAAGAAGACTGTGGCCAGTGTGGTGTTACAGTTTGGTTTGGGAGTACAGCTTTGAAGCCTGAGAGTTTTGCTTTTTGCACGTCCTCATGTTGATTTTTAGAGGCAGATATGTCTGCATTTAAATAATAAAAATGGGTACTGAATTATCTGCTAGCTTGGAAGGCAGGAAACATCTGTAGACTGTGTAGACTTGTGTGTTTTGCTGCTAATTAGCCCTCACTTATGAGTGAAATAATAATATGATGTCATTTATCAAAATAACTGGTGCATGATACCCTATTCAGTAAGTATCAGTCCAACAATGTTTGATCCCCTTCAAAGAAAGTTTCGATAATGCTGCTTAACAACAGCTAACAGAGGCTAACAATTGCAACAGCGCTTACCAACAGAAAAGTACTGTATACACAATAACTTTACTTCAACAGGCAACAGTTCAAACAAAGCTGAGAGGTCCAGTTTAGCGTGTTTTAGCCTAACAGCCAGTCCCTGAAGTGCCTTGTGTGTGGACCATAGATAAGTAAAAGTTAATACAATTTGAATTATATAGAATTCACTCTTGTGGTCATAAAGTAGGATTTAGTGATAGAGATCAAAACAGTTTAACTACACATGGCTACAAACTGTATTCCTGCTGTAAAGTTGTTCATTTTAACACAGAGATCAATTGGGAGCCAGCCTTAAGTGACCATTTGAGGGACTGTTGGGCATGATTCAAAGTTACAGATGGCACACAAACACATTTACAGGCAGACACGTGCACAGTGCAGACAATATAACAGTTTTGCTGAAAGAAAAGTCTTCATTCAACATTCATTTTTTCACAAATGAAGAACCTTTTGAGATGAATGATTCATACTTTCTACTCGCTGTCTGAAGTTATTTTAGCTCTAAACACATTTATGTGACCAGACACAGAGGGTCTTTCATTCCTCAGTGAGCATTTCTAAGTGATACTGCAGACTCATGATGGCCTATTTCCATTTTAGCTGATGCAATAAATAAAAGTGCTGGATATAATGAATAACACGGAGTATATGTGTACAGTCTGGGGGGGAAACGCAGCGGCATATAGAGGCATAATTAAATCCTCAATTCACTCTAACACTTGTGTCACCACTTCATATGTATTTCTGGTCATAAGATTTTAAAAGTGTGTGTCATTTTATATCCCGTTTTACCCGACTTGTGAACAATAAATAATGCAAAAATTGTAAAAAGGCTATGAGCATGTACACAAATGCAATTACAATGTTGGCTGTTCTTCAGGTAACGATGACCCCCTTGTTTCTGCTGTGTGTGTCCTTACCACTCATCTGGGCAACAATATCTTCTGAAGACCATGATAGTAAGTGGCCAAAATTTAATTGCTCCTCTTAATGCCTCTTACAAACTTTTTTTTTTTTTTTCCCAATTTTGACCCCTTAAAGATACTTTTTGTAAATACCCTCTGAAGAACTTTCACCACCAGGGGGAAGCATTTTACCAGCAGTTATATTAAGAGTTATGACTGTTAATGTTGAATGGGAGGAAAGTCCATGACAATTTGCACTGTTTAGGGTTCAGTTGTATTTGACCAGACATTTGAAATTTGAATTCAAAATAAAAAGTAAATAATATTTTTTGTTAAATACTGGTATGTCTTTGCCCACCCTAAGAAAATAATTTATTTTGTACCAGATAGTCTACTAGTCAGCCTTCTTTGGGCAAGACGTTTGCTAATTTATAGTTATGTTGTACTTATCTACCAACTTTGCGATCTTTAAAAACCTTGATATATTAATCTTCTGATGGTCATTTTTGATTTCAGAGAGTGTCGTGTACTGTTCGCCTTAGAGACCTTCAGTTTTTAAAATGAAATATTGATTTGCTTTTAGAACAAAGGGAAACTGTCTTATACAACACACCACAAACATACAATATTTCCCGAGAACATTACCCCAAACCTAAATCCTACAAGTCCCTTTTCTCCCCCTCCACACCCCCCGCCCTCCCTACCAACACATATCACCTTTGCAGCACAACCATAACATTCCAATGACACTACAGGTTAACATAATGAGCAAGGAGGAAGGTACAGAGACCTTCAGTTTTGTTTTAGATTCCTGATACCTTTACCTATTTGTGATGACACTTCACCCCCTTTCCCCACTGGTCCTTAATAAGCAGTATCATTATTACGCTCTCGTAGAGCTGGGCGATATGAGATTTTTTCATATCATGTTAAGAGATTTTCTACATTATACATTATAACCAAATCTCTATAATACAATATAATCAAGTGTGCCTTATATTTTGTGTGTTCATATATTTTCACATAACCAAGCTTATTGTTAAAGAGAACATAATGCATTCCTTACCTCAGTGTGTGATGTCAGATAAGCATGATATACTTCTGCATTGTTATTTTCAGTGTATGTGTGCAAGGTCAGATAAGCTGAGATAATGCCTGACCTCTCCCTTTTCAGTTAAAAGAGGAAGTACTATGTAACTTACTTTCACTATAAATAAAGCAAGCAAGCCTGCACTCGGTGTGTGTGTCTTCTCAGAGGCATTCACCCGTGCGCACGTCTTCTAATACTTTCTGAGTCGGTCTGCAGTTGTCTCATTTCTCTTATCTGTGTTTGAACAAATGTCAAACCCCTGACATATCACGATATGTTTTTTTCATTTCAGGCGATAACGATATCTATCACGATATAAGCCAAATAACTATATTTGTAAGATTTAAATGTGCCGTTGCTCACAAGTAAAATGTGAAATAATCAGCAGCTTGTTTTGATTTAAATATTTATTTCTCATAATAAGTTCAACAGGGTAGATGTACTTAAGGAACATGAGACTTTTTCAGATAAATAAAGGCAAATATTGCAAACTACACAAAAGGCAGCCGCTAAAGCGTTTAAGTTTCAAAATAGAACAAACAAAACAGACTAAATTGTCAATTCCACTTAGAAACAAAATATTAATTCTAAAAATAAATCTTAGTTTGTTTTACAGAAGAACAGACAAAACTGACTAACTTTTGTCAATATCAAATAAACTGAGAACTAAAAGGAAATACTCAATCTCTCCTTGTTGTATAGCTTAGCTTTTCAAACAGTTTTAACAGTTACTTTAGTCTGACAAAAGCCGAATGACGAATTAGCGCTTCCAGTCAGAGACTGAGGCTACGTCCACACATACACGGGTATTTTTGAAAACTGAGATTTTCCGTTTTCGTTTTAAAAAATAATCCCGTCCACACATAAAGGCAGAAATGAAGGAAAACGCTGCTATGAACATGCCAAAGCAGCAGGTGGCGCTAGATTCCTAACCGTGCAGAAATGTTGGCCAATCAGAAGTCTAGAAGCCTCGGTGGGAAAAAGTAAACAAAGCTGGGGCATAGAAGCAGAACAGAGTCGTATGTGTGGAGGGACAGTAACTGTGTGTATATGTAAGCATTTAAACACTGCAGAGAGTAGAATTAACAGTAACAGTATTGTAGAAATTCATTTCACCGAAACAATAACGTGGCGCACAGTGTGACGCATGCACCAGTTTATTGTATTTCGGCACAATTTACAGTGCACGCTACTCTGTTTTTTGTCAGACTTGAAATAGCCGAAATACCTTCACACTACGGAACTTCTTTGGCTCTTCCGTTCGACAATCTCTCCGGCATTGGAACCATCATCTGTTTTCTCTTAAGGTCACGCTCGGTTGATTTTTCTAGTCGGCACACTCATTTCCTCCATTAGGCGCTGGCTCCATTACCCGCTGGCTGCTTCCCAAACAAACACACGTGCGGCTTGGCACTTGTTCTGTACGTAACAAGTCACGCGACGTGACGCTGCGGCTGTGATTGGTTCGGCTCTGCGCTACTTAATTTGGATTGGCTGACCTTTTTTTTTTTTTTTTTTTTTTTTTTTAAAGAGGACAAGAGCGGCGAGGTCTATCGCGATAGCTTAATTTCTCTATCGAGTAAAAGTTATATCGCGATACATATCGTTATCGTTCTATCGCCCAGCTCTACGCTCTCGTGAGGTTTCAACCTTGTCAGTGCCACAAATTGGTTAATATTGATTCGTGGTCTGTGTTGTCTTATGTTTTGAAATGTCTCTTGTTGCTTCATCTGTCTTACTATTTCACACTTTGCATGAAATTTAACAGATGTTTATTGTGGTCCCAGATTTTTTGACCTGACTGCATCTCTGCACAGTATATTAAATTGCACCTCGAACAATTGTGCCTATCTTTATCCCAGATGTTGAAAGCACATTACATGTCAGCATCCCTGTGGAGATGCCTCTTCGTCCTCTCCTGGGGGGAAAGGTGGAGGTGCCATGTTACTTCTTGGATAAGAGCCTCAATGACACTGGAGCCCTGACCGTCGCTACACTCTCCCACCGCATTAAATGGACCTACATCACCAAGGACAAAGTCGACACCATCTTAGTGGCATCGCAGGGCAAAGTTGAGGTCAAGCAAGATTATTTGGACAGAGCGATGTTGGCTAACTATCTGCTGTTTCCCACTGATGCCACCCTGGAAATGACAGAGCTTAGGTCCAAAGATTCTGGCATCTACCGCTGTGAGGTGACACATGGCATCGAGCACAACTACGATACTGTGGAAATGCAAGTTCAGGGTACGATACGAAACCACTAACAGCTTTGTTCACTTTAAAAGGGTGTAAAGCAGTAACCAATCATTGTTTGTGCCTGTTTCACTCAAAGTGAAAGTTGCCAACAATACACTTTGTTTTTATCTGAGAACTGCCCTCTGCTAACTTTATGTGTCTCATAGGTATTGTGTTCCACTACCGTGCCATCTCCACGCGTTACACCTTGACATTTGAGAAGGCCAAGGCAGCCTGTATCCAGAACAGTGCCACCATTGCTACCCTAGCCCAACTGCAGGCTGCATATGATGATGGATTCCACCAGTGTGATGCTGGATGGCTTTCTGATCAGACGGTCAGGTAGTGTTTACCCTTTTTAACCATCAAATGTTGAAAATACTTATCACAGTTGCAGAAGATTGAAGAATAGCCAAGCACTCAATGCAGAGAGAGTACAAGAGTACAAATAGAGCAGGTCCATGATAAGATTCTGTCTCTGTACCTGTCCAAAATTATAAATCCTGATTCACTTTGATGTTAGAAAAGTCCAGTAAGAGGTTTAATGCTTTTATCCTTAACAGCTTCAGAAGAAGTCATGTTGAACCATTGCCTAAGATTTCAATGTGCAAATAAGGCAATGAAATCGAGAAAAGTATTTTGTATGTGGAGGTAAAATTCCATAGCAGTCATCATAAATGTTCAAATATTGGACTTTAACATTTTTATCCAAATCAGAGATGATAAAGCAGAACATGTTGTAAGATTTGCTGCTTTGAGGTGGAATTAGCCTCAGGCAGCTCTATAGTTCAACAACACAGGTTTTGGCATGAATGACTACAGTCAATTTAGAATCACCAGTTTACCTACCACAAATGTCTTTTAGTTTAAAACTGAAAGCAGGAAATATGTGGATGGATAGTTAAATTTAAAAAGTGTCTACTTTGCTGGGGACAAAACCACTTAGAATATTTACCTGCAATACGTTTCTCAGTTATTTCTTTTCTTTCCTCAAGGTACCCCATCCATCATCCACGAGAACCCTGCTACGGAGACAAGAGAGAACTTCCTGGTGTCAGGACCTATGGGGTGAGAGACGTCAACGAGACCTATGACGTGTATTGTTTTGCTGAAAAGATGCCAGGTAGGCTAAGCAAACAAGGGCAAGTTTTCAAAGCTCCCCATGATTCACAGAAAACCTCATAGCATAAATAACTGCATCCGTTCACATCACTGTGCTTTCCTCTCTTCTTCTACCCTCCTTGCTTCCAGGCAGAGTCTTCTACTCTATGTCTGTAGAGAAGTTTAGCTTTTACGAGGCAAAAGATCAGTGTGCTAAACTTGGTGCCAGACTTGCCACCACAGGAGAGCTTTACCTCGCCTGGAAGAATGGTATGGACGTGTGTAATGCTGGCTGGCTGGCAGACAGGAGTGTACGATACCCTATCAACATCGCCAGGCCTCAGTGCGGAGGGGGCCTCCTGGGAGTGAGAACCGTCTACCTGTTCCCCAACCAGACTGGGTACCCCTATCCAGACGATCGCCATGATGCCATTTGCTTCCAAGGCAAGTACTCTAGGAACTCTAGTACCCTACGCTGGTATCATGTTCTTTTCATTGAATGGTGTCTGTGGTCTGCTCCAAGCATATCAACCTGTACTGTGGCCAAACAACCCTACGTCTGATTCAAATCTCTAGAGCCCATAATTCCAAGAGGCCTGGTCATGGATGATTTTTGTTTTTTTTGTTTTTTTTTCTTTAGCTGTTGAGTTATTTTTGGAATTCAATAACTTTGCCTCTAAAACAGGTCACATTTGTATTATCGCTGTCAGTAGATGTGAAAGTCAAAGGCACATCCCATTATTATATTTTGGGTACTTGGAGACAGACCTTTCCATCAAGTGGTATGCTCTTGGGTTGAACTTGCAGAGGTGGCCAATCAAGCTACTTTTATATTGGTTTCCTTAGAGTTATGGTGTTTAAATCTATTCACTAACAGCAAAGAGACCCTAATACCTAGGTTTGAAACAGGTTTCACATCTCTTGCTTTAGGTTGTGATCACTAGCACTTAAAATGGCACTGCTCATTCTAATTTTGTCAAAATTTTATGTTTAAATACTTCTATAATAGCTCCTTTATGTTTTAGACACAGTTCCAAATACAGAGCACTGCTTGCTTATTTAAATGCAAATTATGAGAACATCAGTATTTCCCTGCCCTTATTCTTTTACTTGACTATATTGCTCTTATAAATTTAATAAATATGTGAGGTGTTTTTCTAACTGGATGTGTAAATGTCTAGATGTGCTGACTACTAAGGCTATAATAATTTGTCAGTAATGCAATTTTATTTCCTTAGCCGATGAAGACAAAGATGCCGTGCCTGGGCAGACCACTCCATTCCCATACATTGTTACCGTGGCGCCTCCTGCTCAGGTGCCGGGCATCATCCCTTCATCTGAAAAAGAAGAGTCCAAAACTGGGGAAGTAGTTACTCTGCCTCCACTACCTATACCTCCAAGTATGACAGATGTAGATGCCCCTATGGCTCCGACTGGTACGCACTTACACGTTATAATCAATAACAGAATCCTCTGGAACATTTTTCCCTACATTTTAATAGGAAATTTCAGAGGACTACAATACAAGTACAAAAAAGTGAGGTTGCCACTGTAATCCTGTAATCTTGTCCCAGGTGTGGTGTTCCACTATCGACCCATTACCGGTCGGTATACTCTAACGTTTTTGAAGGCTCAGCAGGCTTGCCAGAACATTGGGGCAGTCATTGCCAGTCCTCAGCAGCTGCAGGCAGCCTTTGAGAAAGGTCTACATCAATGTGACGCCGGCTGGTTAAGCGACCAAACTGTCCGGTGAGACATGTAGCATAGATATATATCAAAATATACATTATCTTTGTCATACAGTACAGTGAGTTTTAGTTTGAAATGTTTTACTTTGAACTCTGGATTGCAGCCCTCATAGTGACATCAAAAGAAATAAAAAAATATTTCATATCATAATTTTTATTGTACAGCAAACCATGTCCTTATTAAACTGCACTTACACTCTCTTTCTTCCTCAGGTATCCAATTGTGTCACCCAGAGAAAACTGTGCTGGTAACCTTCTAGACCTCAAAGGAGTCAGATCCTATGGCCTGAGACCAGCCACTGAACTCTATGATGTATACTGCTATGTTGAACGTTTGACAGGTGAGGAGCTTTAATCACTCTGAGGACATCAAACTTCCACTTCTGTGTCCTCTACAACACTCTAAACAAAACTGTAACATCTTTCTAACAGACTGTTTAACCACTTCTGCCTGTTTGTACTTTCTGTTAGGTGTGGTCTTCTTCACCACTGACTATGGCAGATTCACTTATGAGGAGGCTGTGCATCACTGTGAGAAACTTAACGCCACCCTGGCCACTCCTGGGGAGCTCTATGCTGCCTGGAATCAAGGACTTGACCAGTGCAGTCCCGGCTGGTTAATGGACCGCAGTGTCCGCTTCCCTATCACAACCCCCAGGTCTCACTGTGGAGGCAACCAGGTGGGAGTCCACACCATCTACACCTACCCCAACCAGACAGGCTTCCCCAGTGAGGACTTGCAATATGATGCCTACTGTTTTAGAGGTAGGAATGGGTTAAGTGTGGATTCATTTATGTGCAAAAAAAAAGCATTAATTTCATTATTTTCGTAAATAAACCATTGATTTTATATATTTCAGTTGCATTTTTTCTCAGAATGATTGCTTCATGTTTATTGAGGGTGAAGAATCTTTTTTATTGCATGGAAAGACAGATTTCACTGAGGCTCGTTTGAATAGAAAGATGCATTGTTAATCAGATGTTGAGTTGGCAATAAACCCTGAACATTGCCACTGTGAATCTTGACGTGTGCTATTATACACTGGGAAGTTATTTAAAAGTAAGAGATACATGGTTTGAATCAATTAAGGTAGGGATCAGTTGTTGATGGATACCTTAAAGATTGGAAAAGTAAAACATAATTGATAAAGAGGTAAACACGTGAAACAATATAGATGTGATCTTGTTGTATAGTCTGCAATGTTGATATTTGATGTTTTACATTTTTATTATAATGATACTGATACAACGTTTTATCTGCATGTTTTAACCATCCCAGAAAACTTCATCTGCTCACTGCAATTTGTTTCTTTCAGCTGAAGTTCCCGTTGTTTATGTTAACAATGAAACCAGTGTAAATTTGACCACAGTGACTGAGGATGTTATCAACAAGACAATAGCTATCACTGATAGCACTGGTAAGACACATGCATGCAAATAGCACTTTAAAATCCCTGCTCTTTTCTTGGCTTATTATTACAGTTGTAATGTTTGGTAAACAAAACAAAAACTCACAAAAATAAATGTAATATGGCCTTGCTTTCTACTGTGAATGCAGGTAAAAATTTCTGATTTTAAACCTTATTTTGTTTGCTTTTAGTTGCAACTACTGTAGACTACAATGAAACTGAAACCAGTACAAACATTACTGATATTGACTTTGTCAATGAGACCATCATCACACCTCAAAAAGTTATTCCTACAGGTAAGACAGCCATAAACAACTTTGTCAATCAATTAAATCAACTGACTTAATGTTTAATTCTACCTATTAATGTCTTGTGTCAAAATTTTGATGTAATAATTTAATACCAGGACTCACTTTTAAAGTCGTGAAGAGTTTGAGATACTTATTTGAGTTTTTTAAATACAAACAATTAATATATTAGGTTTTTTTTCTTGAATGTCACATATATGTGTTACTAAATTGTCTAGTAATCACTTCTAAAGCCATTAGAGTATAAGCCTTATATAAAATATTTCTTATTAGAAAGTAATACAATAGGTTTTGTCAAACTAAACACAACAGGTAACTTTTCTCACTAAGCTATAATAAACTAATTCTTGGATTCTTGTCTGGATTCTTACGATTCCCCACAGTCAAAACCATTCCGGTACCAGTTGATTTTTCGGGCTCTGGTTCAGCTGAACATTCAGCCAATGGAGATTTCTCTGGAGAGTCTGGCACCTCCACCTCCAGCGGTGATGGATCTGGGTCAGATGTGGAAGTCAAGTTTAGCGGAGACAGTGATGTCTTCTCTGGAGACCAGTCTACCTCTGGAGAACAACAGGAGGCAGAAAGGGGAAGTGTTGACATCTTCACATCTGGAGAACCTGGTAGTGCATCTGGAGATCTGGGTAGTGCATCTGGATATCTGGGTAGTGCATCTGGATATCTGGGTAGTGCGTCTGGAGATCTTGGTAGTGCATCTGGAGATCTTGGAAGTGCATCTGGAGATCTTGGTAGTGCATCTGGATATCTGGGTAGTGCATCTGGAGATCTTGGAAGTGCATCTGGAGATCTTGGAAGTGCATCTGGAGATCTTGGAAGTGCCTCTGGAGATCCTGGTAGTCCATCTGGAGATCCTGGAAGTGCATCTGGAGATCTTGGTAGTGCATCTGGAGAAACTGGCACGGTATCTGGATCTGGGGAGGGGTTTGACAAAGAATACTCTGGTTTTATTACATCTGGATCAGATTTTCCCAGTGGAAGTGGGGACACCAGTGGCAGCAGCGGAAACTCCATAATAATCATGTTAGATGGAAAGATGGTGGAAGTTTTACAAACCCAGCAAAAGGCCACCGAGCAGGAACTAGGCCGAGCAGGATTTGATATCTTGGAATCAAGTGCATCTGGGTCAGGAGGTATGTCTGCATCAGGTTCCCAAGAGTTTTCAGGTCGCATTGACTTGACGGTCCTACCATCTCTGGAGAAAGAGTTGTCTGGATATCCCATTGGATCAGGGTTTCACAGTGGCTTTTCCAGTGGTTTTCCATCTGGTTTTTCTGGCAGTGGCTCTGCCTCTGGACACTCTTTGCAGCATCACGATGATGTTATCTACTTAACAGATGATGAAATGGTAGAAATGACTCTACCAACACTGGCACAACATCCTGAGCAGGGCAGGGGTGTGGTGGAGATAAGTGGGCAAGGAAGTGGTTCAGGGAACAGAATTTTAGATCAAATCTTGCAGCCATCAGGAAGTGGCACCACTCTGAATTTGGAGGAACTGCAGATTTATTCAGCTTATGATCAATCGGGACATGAGGAAAAAGTCCAGGAGGGGAGCACACCCTACATCAGCCCAACCACGGTACCATCTGTGTCTTTAGTCACTCCTGCTGTTGTGGAGGAGCCAGAAGTGAAGAAAGGTATGTTCTTTTTGTCTGTTGACATAGCCAACATTTTGGGAAAGAACCTTATTTATCAAGCAAAGTGACTGCATAATCACTCATGTTAAAATGAATGCTTATTGTTCCTCGCTATAAACTTATGTAGACACCAGTGATCCAAACCCATGGAGCTTAGGATCTGAGTCACTGAACAACAGCACGCAAAACTGAAAAAGTTGAAGAAGCCAGATATCTTTAGTGAGACGTATATTTGTTTATTTGTTTTTAAGATTTTTGTCCAAATGTGTGTAGCTGTGCAGGACTGTCCCGATGACTGGGTGAAGTTTATGGGCAGCTGTTACCGGCACTTTACAGGGAGAGACACTTGGGCTGAAGCTGAGAAACACTGTCAGGAACTCAATGCCCACCTGGTCAGCATCAGCTCCCAGGAGGAGCAGCAGTTTCTCATCTGTAAGTAACTGTTGGAAAGATGAGTGACCAGCCTTCGACATTATACAGGGTGGGCCATTTATATGGATACACCGTAATAACATGGGAATGGTTGGTGATATTAAAGTCCTGTTTGTGGCACATTAGTATATGTGAGGGGGCAAACTCCTCAAGATGGGTGGTGACCATGGTGGCCATTTAGAAGGCGGCCATCTTGGATACAACTTTTGTTTTTTCAATAGGAAGAGGGCCATGTGACACATCAAACTTATTGGTAATGTCACAAGAAAAACAATGGTGTGCTTGGTTTCAACGTAACTTTATTCTTTCATGACTTATTTACTTATTTGCAATCACCTGAACGATTGTCATTATTGATTAATTCTGCTGTCTACCAGAAAATCCTGAAATCAAGTCAAGTTAATTTATTTGCATAGCACATTGAAGTATAGTAGAACAAAGTGCTGCAGAGCAAGTAAGAAGTAAAGAAACAGTACAAATGATTTAATTTGTGCCCTGATGCTCAAGTGCATTTGTGATATAAATATCAAGTATCCAAATACGTTTTCACAGGACTGTATTTGCTGTGAGCCAAAAGTGGTAAACCACTGCATCACGTCACATCAAAGGGCTATCGACATAAAACATGGGAAGGTTAAGTCATATTTGTTTGAAAGGCTAAATTGACGTTGTCACTTCCCAACAGCTAACGGTGAGGAATACCAGTGGATTGGACTCAGTGACAAAGATATGCAGAATGTGTTCCACTGGACAGACGGGAGTCCCCTGGTGAGTTTGGTTAGAGATTCAGTTGTGTACTCAGGAAGCCATAGCACCTTCTGGACAAACCTGATCTTTCTCAATCATATATTTTTTTTTAATGAATTTTATGAAGATTTTGTATAGTTAGAGAATTCTTACTTTTTACTTAATTTTAAAGTTTTGTATTGGCAAAATATTGTTCTGTAATCCTTTTAGACCTTTGAGAACTGGAGGCCCAACCAACCAGATAACTACTTTGACTCTGGAGAAGATTGTGTGGTTATGATCTGGCATGAGGGTGGACAGTGGAATGACGTGCCCTGCAACTACTACCTTCCCTTCACCTGCAAGACTGGACCCGGTCAGTTTACTTGATTAAACATCTCGATTACTAAAACGTTTAGCTTTCTGTTTTTAGAGGTAATGTCAGTGAGGTAGCTTTATTTCGGCCAATCATAGCACAGAAATCATAACTGAAAAACATTGCAAGCACAAAACTCTTGATGGGGATGGGAATTGATAAGTATTTAGTGAATCTGATTCCATTATTGATATAACTTTTTCTTAAAAATAATGCAGGAGTCCAAGGAGAAAGCAATTCCTCATACGTTTCTCCGTAAAATGACCCGAAACACACTGTCTCACAATTACCATTTAACAATATAAAGCTGAGGCTATGGTCCAACACACCAGCACAAATCTCTACTCCAATGAGGACACACACACAATCTTTTTCTTAGCATTTAGATACAAACACAAAACTGACACAACAAAGCGAATATGAAAAGCTGAAGTTGTGTTAGCAGCATAATGCAGTTGTTTCTGTCCTGAAAGCAGTCTCCACTTTACCATCTCACTCTTGTCATTTTGTGCAATAAAAATAAAAGTATCCACGTTGGAGACTGCACCACTACCTCAGGCACACAAAATCAAATGAGCTGACTGCAAGTGCAAGTGGACTCAATAAGCGGGATCTGTAGGCAGGCACGCAAGCGATTCCAAGGAATTAGACTACTGGGAACCAATTGTGTATACAAGAACTGTTCTCGATTGTCATCCGTAATCAGTCATGTTAGCCATGTTTTAGAGTGAACCAGGAGCCTCGATTACACTATGATAACACCAGACTTTATTTTAAATTGTCAGCTCATTGAAATATTGTTTTTGTTTTCATTGTTTATTTATCTCTGTCAGTCATGTGTGGCCCTCCCCCTGAGGTGGAACATGCCCAGCCGATGGGCAACATCACGCCACGCAGCCCTGTCAACTCTATAGTCCGCTACCAGTGTGACGCAGGCTACAAACAGCGCCACCTGCCTGTCATACGCTGTATGGATGACGGACAATGGACAGAGCCGCAAGTGGAATGTACAGAAGGTGATTTATCATTCGTTTCTAACTTGAACCTAAAAGAGTTGGGCCTTACAGTCACAAAAAGAAAAACAAACCTGGCAGACTAACATAAAAAAGACAAAGGCCTAAACATCATAAAACAATGCATTATAATAAAATTAAAATTAGTTTTTTGTAAGACCCCTGATTGAAGACACTTGAACAAGGAACCTTTACAGTTCTCTGGATCTGGCTGAGTTTGTAGTTGTGTGTTAAATAGTTATGGCACCGTTTCAGGAAGCTGCTCTGGCTATGGCAGCAAAGTGATAATGGAAGTGATGCAGCTCTTAAGGATAGGCCAGAGTCACTTGTTTTTCTTGAAACATATAATTATACAAAATAATTAAAAGACCACAAAAAAAATGTTTGAAGTCTAAATAAAAAGCAAGCGATGGCAAGTTTAGTTAGAAAATTGCAATCCCAGACTATGGGTGCATCAGACTAACACACATGCCTGCTAGTTAGTTACTGTATCCAGTAATAAAATACTTAATTTTGACAACTTTCAATACTTAAATTGTACAGCTACACAGAAAAACATATTATTAGTTAGATATGTGTAACTATAATTCCCCAACAGTGCAATCACTGTGGAAAGACCAAGGTCAGTTACTACAATTGGAATTTGTGCCGTGACAGCCCTTACACTAAACAAAGTTTAAAAGTGTGAGTTGCTAATTAGCTGCAGTCACCAAAATCGCTTTTGTATCAGGGTGTTAGCAAGTTTATTTTTGGATTAATGGTTGCATTTGAACATGTGGATTTATGGGAAGTGACTGTTTTTTAAAGCCGGCTTCAAAATCTAATATGCATCTGTGCCAAGATATTAATTAATCTCTTGCATGAAGCATAGCCTGAAATCTGTATTTTAAATCTTTATGCAGTACTTTCTAAATGTAGACAATACACACCACCCTTGTAAGAATCATAGTTTGTAAGTTACAGGGCTGATTGTCCATTTCAACCAAAAAAAAACACTAAACTGACCTTGAAAACCTTGTTGGACGTAAGACAAATTTTAACATATTGTTAACATGACCCCACTCTACACCCCTACCAACAAATTCATTCAAAACTTTTTGAGCTATCATGTTTACAGATGCATGGAATGAGATATGGAATCAAACTGAATTAAACTTCTAGCTCTGGGTGTTCCTAGTGTTTTAACTAGGAATGCAAAACCAAGGCAAACAGAGAATGTATATCTCGAGTGAGGCAGGAGTAATGTTTTGTGCACAAAAAGTGTACCTCCAGTAACACTGACACTCTACCATTACACCGATAAAGATTTTCTGAAATGCATTCCTTAACCACACCACTGACTGCACGATAATTCTTAAAGTCTTCTGGCAGCTCACATTTATATGATGAGCATGTGTACCTTTTCTTCTGCTCAGCTGGTGCCAGCCATAACAGGCTAAACAAAAGATCCCTCAGGAGAAGAAGTAAAGGAGTGAGCACCCCGTGGGAGCAGAAACTGCCCTGAGCAGCACTGAAAGGACATACAACAGAGAGCCACAAAGGACCCCTCGTGTAAAGAAGCATGGACACCAATGCAAATGCCTGACCAAAACGATAACATGCCCTCCCCTACCATGGATATCCACCAACTGAAGCACATTTAGACTGATAGTGTAACTAACTGATGTTTTGGGTCTTTAACAGTCACTCGTCAACTTCTTAAGGCACTTTTCTTTGTATTTATAACATTTAATTTATAGCTATTATCCGGTATTTTAAAAAAAAATCTTAACGCAAAATATTTTCTGTAATGTGCTGCCAGCACTGCAGACAAGGTCAGTCAGATGAAACTGTCCGTCAGTCAAGAGAGGCTGAAGAGTAACATGTGAAGTCCAAAACAGCCCAGTACATGTGGTTGACTCTCTGAAGTCAGATTCATTGCTAGTATAGGGTAAGTGTTTTCCAAGATCTGTGTTTCTTTCCTTTTTCTTTCTTTTTTTGTCTTTGGATCTAAAGACCGAATCTGAGTGATTCTGAGAACTGAAACAAACCTTTTTTTTTCTTTCAATCTACATATACCAGCAGAGTGATGATTAAATCATCTGGTTGTGACAGCTGTTCAGAATGCAGTAAAGTCATTTCATCTGAATTGAGGAGGCTTTGAAAATTAGAATTTTTTTTTCTTAAATATAAGTAAAGTCTTGGCAACACATTGGTACAAAAGAACTCAATTCTTTAATCCTGTAGACCTGTGGTTCTCAAACTGGAAAACACCTTCTTTAGAAGCCAACAAAGGTTCCACCCCCCCCCCCAAAAAAGTCAGGATTATCACACCAGCTAACTCTTGTCTCATTTTTTCCACACTAATATTTTTTAAAAACATTTTAAAATCAAAACAAACAAACAAAAACAATAAACAATTAAAAAAAAACATTCTTTCATTTTAGTTTAAATTCAGTTTGACTATAGTTTGTCATCCATCCAGTGCTGCCATAATTTGAAATCATCTTTCAAGCCTTAAATGATTTTGTCACAACCTCCTCAGTGCTAACACATCACCACAGCTTCAGATATACTGAAATGAATGTGCTGTTGTATTTGGTAACGAGAAAGTTCATGATTGAAGTGCAACAATCCTGGACTGAAACAGCAGGCACTCATGCACTTTGGAAGTTTTTGCTCATTTCTTTGCTTATCATTTGAATCCAGTGCGCCTTAAATTTAAAAAAAAAAGAAAAAAAAAGTCACCTCAACAACAGTGTGACCTGCCATCTGCTGGTGGAAAAGATGCTCTCATTGTCTTTAAAGTTGGGTAGATTTCTTAAAGGCAGTCCTTAACTTCTGTTGTTTTTTTTAAAAATATATTTCTTACTGTAAATATTCTCAGCAGAATTCTCTGAACAGCAGGATCTGTCATAACTTACAACGCGCACGCAGTTTAATTGTTTTGATTTATTCATCATCTACTTTTTTGTCAGGTTGTTAGTTAGTTAACTGGAAAGTTACACATATGCATCACCAAACACATGGGCGTTTGACAGCCACCAGTACAGAGGAAGAAACAGGCTGGTTTTTTTTTCTTTGGTTTGTTTATTTTGTGGAGGTTTCTGGCTGTGTGTCAAGTAACAGGGTATTATCGACAGACATTCTTAAAAAGAATAAATTAGAAGCAGCAGAAATTAGGAAAAATAATGACATGTAGGGTTCGTTTTGGGGTGGATGAAACGATTCTGAAATGTTGACCATGACCTGTGAAGGTCAAGATTTGCTTCACCTCTGAGACATTGCAGTTATTTTAGTGCATATGTGACCTTTTACAGACCAGCTCACAAACACTGAAACCTCTTAGTCGCTCATGGACAGGCATACAAAAGTAGATCATGGAACTCACAAAGCAAACGCTTACACATTTTTAGGTTTTTTTTAATAACATTCAATTATATGAATGAAATCCATTGATGCTCCCTCTGTACTGCAGTACTGTACATAATATGTGCAAAGCTCAACCTGAAGAGTGAGTCTGTTTCAGTGTTTGTGAACTACTGGTTCTTCCAACAACTAAAATATCTTAAGAAATAAAGCAAAATGATCACATAGATGTAAATTCTGCTGTAACTGTTCAGATCCCAACTTCTGATGTGAACATACAGTATACCGTAATGTGCTGTACTGAATAAAACTTGGAATCATCTGTCTCCTGGAATTTTTGTCCTATTCTTAACGATTCAAGAGTCATCAACATTTTCTGTTTGAAAATTTTTTTTTTTCTTTTGGTCGTTTTTATGGAAGCATCTTTCCCTTAAGCGGTCGAATTTGAGGTAAAGTCTCTGGAGCCAGAGGCACAACCTGGCATACAGTTTGTTTTTACCTTCCTGTGGAAATACACTGTGAAAAAAAGCACACGATAAATAGCTCCTTCATCGGCCACTACAGCAGCTACCTTCATCACTGTAGTCACAGCAAACAGATCTGCTCTGTGTATTTCTACCAGGCAGTGTAGCTGTGTGTATATTTCAGGCATGTATACACATCCGTGTGGTGAGTCTGCCTTCGTGGTTACACGACACATATGTGTGCAGTGATCTGAGGTGTATGTTCCAACCTGTGCAGGCATGAAATCTGTATGTGTCCACTCAGGTAAATAGGATGTGTTTCTAAAATCCAGTGGCAGCATAGTCACTAGAACGTCTGTTCCCACCCACATGCAGGAGGGCGTAGCGACATGTTTGACTCCACTCATCTAAAAGCACATAGTGCCCAGACAGAGTGGCGCATGTTAGCTTTACATAAGGTGCCTGTTTTGTACGGCTCAGGAACCTATTTCAACTCTCCCGTTTGAAGAGTAAAGTGAAACTGAATCAGTACCTAGTGAGCAGACTTCTTAGTGGTTGTTTGCAATCTACAACAAACAGGAAATTCAATGAACAAATCATAGAAGGTGTTTCAGAGTTGCAAATCACACAATATTAAAGGATATCCAAAATATTGAAACATAACTAAGAACCACTCATTGCCTTTCACACTTTCCGTATTTTTTGATAGATAGACATATATATATACACACACATATATATACACACATATATATATATATACAGCAGCTGGATAGCGTAGTGGTTAGACTACACGCCTTTGGAACAGAGGATCACAAGTTCGATTCCTGCCTATCGAAGCAAGCCTACCGCAGACATGAGCGACACAGATAAATATGAAGGCATGCCGGCTCGGATGTCGCCCGGATCAACAAGGTCCGCATCAGGTGTTGAGGAACCAGGACACCCTGACGAAAAGTGGGCTACTGGAACAAGAAGGCATCGATGGGCGTTGTTGGAATGCTACTACGCAAGTAACCCCGCCGGAAGGGGCTACATGAATAGGATGAGGGACCTATGGATTCTTCGATACCCAACATTCACAATGACGGCAAAAAAGGGCTCAGAGAAGAGCTCGAGAGGATGTGGAGGGTGAAGGTAACGGTGGTCCCCGTGGTAATCGGGGACCACCCCCGATATAGAGATATATATATATATATACACATATATATGAAATGGGGGAAATGATTACTTGGTCCCCTGCTGAATTTGTAAGATTGCGTCATTGATTTGCTCAATTACAATGAAAAAAATTTAATCAGATTTTTATGGTAGTTACAATTTAATAAAGAAAGATAAAATACTTACTCAAAAATCCAGAAAAAAAATGTGTTACATAAAAGTTAATACATTTATTCACATGTCACTGAGTGAAATAAGTACTTGAACCTTACAATCCAGACAGAGTTCAGTCTCCCACCTATTGGCTGTGTCTCACATCACAATCAATAAATCATCAAGTATAGATAAAGCACAACTGTCCACAGAAAAATGCTGAGTATGATCCAAAGAACACCATCCCCTCAGTCAAGCACAGAGGTGGAAACATTATCCTTTGTGGCTGTTTTTCTGCTAATAGTACAGGACGACTTCATCACATTCAGGAGCCAAAGTTGGGATCACATACTGTAAAATCTTGGCCGAGAACCTCCTTCCTTCAGAGGTCTAAAGATGGATGCGTCTTCCAGCATGAAAATGAACCAAAACATACTGCCAACAAAGAAGTGGTTAAAGAAGGACAAGTTAAGGTCATGGAGTGGCATAGTCACCAGACACTCGGCCTCAATCTTACAGAAAATCTATGATACGTATGCAAATCTGGTGAACACCTATAAAAAACGTCTTCCTACTTCCAGCAGTTGCCATCAAGGGTTTCTGCACCAAGTACTAAGTCGAGTTTTCCGTTGGGGATCAAATACCTTTTTCTCTTAATGACATGCAAATAAATTTATAACTTTTATATATTTTGTGTTTTTTCTTGATTGTCTATCTCTCTCTCTTAAAATGAAACTACCATAAAAATGAGAGAATGTTTATTTCTTTAGAAGTGAGCAAACTTATTTCCCCTTCTGTATATTCCTTTACAGCACTAGATGCTCATAATAAATAAAGCCAAAGTTTCAAATGATGATATGAGTATGTGTAAAGGTAATCTGTGAGTCAAAGACCTATGAGCTGCTTCACACTATCCTAAATGTTCAGCTTCTGACACTCTTTTTCTATTTTGTATACCCCTGCGTGAATCAACACCGCATCACGGTGGAGGGTTTTGTGCAAGATTTCATGAGCTATGGCCAACTTGCCCCTGATACGGTCTCCCATGTCTCCCTGGCGGTGGGGCCAAACAAAGAGTGGTTCAGCAAATCCGGGTGAGTGGAACAAATCAAGGGTCCAGTGTACCCTGCCTGAGCATGGTTACTGAGGTCCTACCATCAGGGGAAGTGGTATTCTACATACACCGTTGACAGTGGAGATGGGACACTCCTGACTTCGACCGAGAATATAGTTAGGAAGAACACCTTTAGGAGATCCTCAGTACCATGCCTTCTTTACTGTAAGCATAGTCTGGGGAGGAAGTGGAAAAATCACCCATCACTGGTGTTGAAGTCGCTGATGTAGTTAAACAATTGAAAATGTTAACGTAGGTTTTTTAACAGCAGGATTTAAAGGAATTTGTTTAAGTAACACCACCCACATAAAAAAAAATGTTACTCAAATGAAAGTGTATTCACAGCAGTATTTTTATTAGTTTGTAGAAAGTAGTACAAATGCACAGACATAATGAAAACAAAAAAGGTATGTTTGTATGTAAATATTCTTTGACAATGAACATAAATAGGGTAGTGTAATACCGAGAACCAGAACTTCCTCCTCCAACAGAGAACACAATTCTTAATCAGCCTTTAAAAATAAAAAGAAACACATTATATTTGTATAAAATGTTCAAATGTAAGACAGAAAACTGCGGACCAGCTGGAAAGATCTTAGAGGGAAATAAAATCTACTCCCTTAACCATTAAGATGCTCCACAAAAGCCTGTGGTTGTGGTATAAAGCTATTACAACTGATTATTTTTTTAATCTTTGTATTGTTTTGGTTAAAGGGTCAGTGCAAACTTCTGAATTATATGGTTGAGAAATATAAACGAAAGCTATGATTGGACACCAGTGAAATACTTTGGATGGGAAGAGGACTTTTCTGAGTCTGTACACCTTCCCTGAGCTTGAAATGAGTCATCAAATGAATCAGTATTAGTGGTGGATCAATGTCAAAAACCTTCAACCAAATTTCAAAATAGCTGCAGAAAGTTTAAAGTTAAATTAGCAGAGATGGAAACTGACAGCACAAATCATTTAATTGCAGGAATAAACAATGGCCTTGTGCATTTTACTGCAAGATTTTGCTGTGATTGAGACATGTTGCACTTAGCGGCAAACAGTATATGAACATTTGCTTGTCTGGGTACTTTCATGTTGTTTGGTGTCAGGCTGAGTTTATGGTCAAACTTACTCTCTGCAGGTCAAATAAATGGTGCCTCCAACTCTAATGATATATGTACACATCTACTTTTTTGTGCTAGGTATTGCCAAAGTCCCAGTGCTGGGACTTTGGCAATACCTAGCACAATGGGTGAGCCTTGAGACAGTGATGATAACCCCAACTAACACCTCTGAGATAAACTGGAAACCCAGCTGTGACCACAGACATATCAGCATCTGTTGTGTACCAAACAGGAACAACTGTCAAATGGATAGTGACAGGTGTGAAGGAAAAAGAGTGATGGAACAAAGAGTGAATGCTCTTGCAGCAACATAATAACACCCATGATTTTGGATTTACATGTTTAACAATGACATGTCGGCAAGACTGATGTCCACAGTTAGTTTAACAGTTGCTTCATAGTCAATTGTGTCATTGGTCTATTTGAGATGGAGAGAGATAAACCAAATTCCATTACTTTAAAATAGCTCAGAGAGGAATAAACTGGCTAACTGCTAATTTGCATCCAGGCTATATCTAATGCTAACCTCTCAAGCAGAGCTTTAACCTGCTTCACTATTAGTATGGTTTAATTTATCCCGCGTTAAAACAGAGCATCGACCGATAACAGTAGACACCGAATTTCAGGTACTGAGGGGGGAACCCAAAACTACGCACACCTGGTTGTGATGGACCACAGTTAGCCCGGGCCTTTGTGATAGGATAACGGACACTTCCATCAGCCAACCAGCCTGCATCACAGTGGTCCAATCCCATCAGTTTCCATGCAGCATACAGCTGGCCCACTTTGGCAATCTGACTTCCATCACTGGAACAAGCCTGGATTGCTTCAGTGAAGTTGAGCTTGGTTGTGTTCTCTAAGAAGTAAACTGTCCCTATCCAGAAGAGAATAATCATTGAAGAAACTGTAATGACCTGGAATTTTTAGATGTAAAAAAATGAACTCAAACATGCTCATACTCACCCTTAACAGACGCAGCGAAGCAGAAAGCGTCATATCGGTGAAGGACACGGTCTCGTTGTCCATAGCTCCGTAGACCAGGAGCCAAGTTCTTGCCCCCACAACCATCACGTGGGATTGTGATTGGATACTGCACTGTGCCATCAGCCAACCAGCCAGCATTACACCAGTCTAGCCCCTCCTCCCATGCTGTAAAGAGCTGCTCAAATGTAGCCAAAGTAGCATCCTGATCCTGGCACTCTTTTTGGGCCCTGAAGAAGTTATAATGGTAGCGTCCTTTCTGAGAGTAGTAAGGAAACGCCACACCTGTATGTGAAGGAACAATGTATTACAACAGTTTCTCAATGAGTACATTTCTTTTTTAATTCAACATGATCAGAAAACCCCAAAATACAACTCAAATAATGCTCATGTCAAATCTTAAGTATATTCTGAAATGTAGAGTTCAGAAAATCCTCTTTTTTTTCATTTATGACTGGTAAAAAAATAAAGTCAGCATTTTTCATTTTTGTTTTGCAAATTTAAAAAAAAGAAGATTGTTGGATGGAAATAGGTTACATTTTACTCCCATTTATAAAGTGCCATTTCACATGAAAACACCTCCAAGTAGGGTAGTAGTCCCCCACAGCAGTCATCAACAACACAGAGTGGGCATATTTCACCCTGGCCTCAGATGTGGAAGTGCTATTTCTCCCCCCAGCCGCTTCACACACAGCTCAAGCTGGAGCCTATCATTTGATTATGCTAAAAAAAAAAAATCATATCATCTATAAAAAGTAGAACTAAGATCCTGAGACAAGACACCCTCCGCAGCATGACTGTGCCTTGACAATGTGACAAAGGACAGGTCTTGTGGAGTCCAACATGCACACAGCTATACCACAAGTTTCACGGGAAATGTAGGGTCACCAAAATACATTATTATATTCTTAAAATACATCTACAAACAAGAGCACCTTATAGCCTATAAAGCTGCTATGAAAAATAAATCCACTTATTCATTGTCCTTTTACAGTGAATCCTCTCTTAAGCTTTCACTTTGTTTAACAAGTTAACGTTTATCACAAACTTTGTCTGCATAAAAATAACAAAACTGCAAGTCCAATCTGATACTAGATACTAGATGAAACTAGATACTGTTATTGTTAATCTATTTGATGATTTCAAATACTATGATGTCTCTGGTACTCAGGGCTGTTGAAGGCCCTAAAATAATATGCATAATCTGCTATTCTATGGTAATGTGATTAATTAAATATTTGTTTTGCAATATGTACTGTTGGAGATCAAACAGAACTTGATACTGGGCTCAGATTTTAAACCCATTTATTGAAAATTGCTCATTCAGCATATAAGACTTGGGCTTCATTTCACTTATTTTGTACATTTTATATGGTCCTATGGAAATGTTTTCAAATATAAAATCAATTCATAATTTAGGAAACAAATAATAATTTACTTTTTTGCTATTAGAAGTACCATTATTATTTGGAAGCGTAGAGCCTAATCCAGCTATACGGTAGGGTGAAACCATAGAGAGGTCTCCATTCTAACACAGATGATTGATTTGATTGATTTATGATTTTATTGAGTTCAGCTCCCTCTTGCTCTTGGAACCAAAAGTCCACAGCATTTTTTGTGGCCCCCACAAGAATTAATCCAACCTGACTCACGTTGAGGCCCAAACTCAAAAACAAAAATCTTACCCCGTAGCTCCAGATCCACCGTCACACTGTCATCCTCCAGGCCATCAATCACTTCACAGCGATATCTTCCTGTGTCGTTGACCTGTAGCTCATTGATTACTAGAGACATGTCCCCTGGCGCTGAGCGTCGCAGGCGCACGCGGCCACGGAAGCTGCCGTAGCTGCGGTGGCGGCTTCCCATGGCAACCATAACCTCAGTCTCCTTGAGGAAGGCATCAGCAGAAACTTGTGGAGTCATGGTGTTGGCAGGCAACCAGGACCATTTGACACGGGTCTTGCGTGGTATAGTCAGTTCAGGCTCATAGTGGTAGTGACACGGAAGGGTGACAGTGCTCCCCCTAGTGGCTGACACTGAAGACTGAGGGGATTCCACGTGGAGACGAATCCCATTAAAATAAACTAGAAAAGTCAGAAGAAAGACAACATGTTAAAAGGCCGAATTAAAGCAAACAGAGCCAGTCTAAATGGAAGGTTTTTATCGAAATTTACCACCATCACAGCAAAATAAACTTGTACCTTCCCCCGTTGTCCTCCTGTATGAAGTCTATGAAGGTCAATTGTGCCTTCACCCAAATGGTTTATATTATTAGCCTGTATTTTACAGATAAAAACTATGATAATCAGTGCACAGTCGGCATGCATGTTTACCATTTGCCAAATTATTTTGAGTTTCATAGTAACAATGCAAATCTGATTACACGATACTCAAGTCTGTAAAGTCTGTTTAGAGTTACAGAAACATGGATGTGTTTACCGAAATGTGGAGAAAAGAAGATAAAAGAATATCCCAAAAACACATGTTACACAAACACACATCGCTCACTACTAACAGTATTTGTTTTGTCAGCCCTGGATGACTGCCTGTAAATTCATAAATTACAGCTGCTTTCCCACATCCTAATTAGTTCCGACCAGCTGTGTGTTGATGCATGTACCACAGAATGTGTTAATCATGTCCACACAAACACACGGACAACCTACTCTCTCCGTGTCCATTCCCGTTGCTGATGTCCTGGTAGTGAAAACCATTGGTGTAGCCGAGGATCCTGCCCTGACAGCCCGGCAGCAGCAGGAGATACACGCAGGTGACCAGAAGGGGGCGCGGTAGACTGAGCATGGCTGCAGCAAAGCTCATTCAGCTCCTTCAGCTTAAAAGCTGTCGAAAATACCCAACAGGACTATCACAATTAAGCTGAGCGCCACAGATTAAACGCTCTCGAACGATCTATATGTGTCTGTGCTTGAGAAAGTTACACACTATCGGTTAAAACGCAAGTCAGAATAAATAAATAAGATTTATTAGGAAAAAAAACTGTCTGCGAAACACTTTCAATGAATTTGTGTAAAAGTACTCTCATTGATCCTTTCACATTTCTTGGCGTCAAATAAAGCAAATGCACAGACTGAAGAGACGGAAGAAACTTTCCCTAACAGCTCGGTCGTTAGACAAATGCCGACAAATCTCTCATCGTATTAGCTTAAACTTTCCCGAGTAACAGAAAACTATAAGCCTTCTTTTATCTTCACGAAAACATTAAAAGGTTTCAGCTCTGAAACCGGCTATGTCACCTTTATAAGTAAAGCCTTCTGTTTTACCACCTGAATAAAAGATAATGTTCATGGGACCAGTTATAAAATACAAAAATAATCCAAATCTCACTCACAGAAAAGCAGTTGTCCGCTGAACGTGTCTTCGCTTCACTTACTCCTCATCCTCTGTCTCTGCTCACCGGACCGTCCTACCAGCCAACCAGTCAGGGGGAGCGCGCGCCAACGTCACGAGCTGAGGCATCTCGAGCAAAAAGAAATTTAAAAAAACAACCCTAGCTTTCTAAACTGCCTTGGATTAGGAGCAATATTGTAGCCTACTGTTATAATATTTCTTTTTCAACTTAATTACTTTTAAATCAAGCTTCTTGCTTTATTTTTATTTTATTTTGTAGCATTTTATCTGTCTAACCTTAAGTAAACCTGAGTAGTGAAGCAGTTTTGCTTGAGAAAAGTTATCCAGTGAGCAGTTCAAACATTTTGACCATCTCACACAATTTCAATAGTAAAAGGTTGCATTAAACATTCTTATGTTTATGATGCCACATGGAATAAGATCCTAAACAGTAAATATGACTGCAGCACACACGTAGTGTACTACATCTTGCATACAGATGGAGCCTGCTATTTGACAAAAAATTTATAGGGGTCAGTTCAGTCCAGTCAACCTCTTTAAGACCTCACAAAAATGTGCTCAAATCCAACCAGACAAACCCAAAATTTAAAATAAAACCAAAACCTGATCTGTTATTACACAAATGTAGCTGTGTAATAACAGATAACAACTATGTTATCTGTTATTTCGCAGAGTTTAAGTATAGCTTGAAGACATTGTAGCTTCATGTAAGCATTCATTCACATAATCACAGCTAAAGTTTAGAGCAAATTCAAAACAGAGAAAAATCCTCAAAGCCTAATTAAAATTTAACAGTGCAGGTAGATTATATTTGTAGTAGTCAGTGCAAGCTCTAAAGAAAAAAATCCTCAAAATCTGGTGCCTTTAAAGAAGAGCAAAACAAATAAGTTATTTATATCTTATTAACACCTACAGACATGTAAAAGCTGCCTAGTCTCTGCAGTATTGTAAAATTAGTCATTGTCAGCTTGTGGATTCGTGTATAATGAGGCTGACAGAAAATATTCCATGCCATGTTTGGCCCTGACCTCAAGTAAGATGGAAAAAATATTGCCATATGAACTCATATTTCAGTCACTAGCTGAAACAAAAGGAGACATTGTGGGAAACAAGAGCAATTCCAGTTCTCCACTGAGGCCTGTAAAATGTGCCGCCGCCTGAATATCTGAGTGAGGGCTGAAGGTGCATATGGAAGCTGCCCTCTTGACACTGCTACACGGTGAACCTTAAAACTGCCCTGGCACGACAGCACCATCCTCCAAATGATCATCCCTTGAGTCCCTTCAAAAAAATAATCTTCTGCACGCAATGCTTTCCTCTGTGGGCAGCCCTCTGCAGCCACTGATGTTTTTCTAGTGACTTCACTAACACCCAGCCAGCATAACAGAAACCCAAGCCCGCCACTATTCCTGCAGATGGTGGGGGGGTGTGGTAGTGGATTTGGGGATGTTGAGGAAAAAGTTGACCCAAATCCCTGGAAAACATTAAAAGAATGGATTTTAATGAGTAAACAATGTACATGCTAGTCATACAATTTGTTTGTTTTTCCACAGTCGCCACACTGAGAATGACACCGAGGGCCAGACATATGTAGTTTAAACACACGCTTTCATTTTAGTCAAAAATGTATGTCTCAAAACTTTTTCACATGTAATTTGGTTCACATGAAATGCCCAGTACAAAAAGTTTATCAGCTTTTGTGAAATACGGTTACTGTATGGAGAATGTAACCAAACCATATCCATTCAGATTTAAAAGCAATATAATTCAATTCAGTTTTTTTATACAGCTCCAAATTACAACAACAGTTACCTCAAGCTGCTTTATATTGTAAGTTAAAGACCTGACAATAATACAGAGAAACCTCAAAACAATCAATCAGATGACCCTGTGTGAGCAAGCAAATGGCGATTGTGGGAAGGAAAAAAGCCCTTTTAACAGGAAGAAACCTCTGGCAGAACCAGCTCAGGGAGGGGCGGCCATCTGCATTAATGTTTTTTATGTTCTTGTACGTGTATTTATTTCTAAAGTTTACATAGTTTAACTGTTATTGTACATACCAGCCACATAAGTTGTGACTTCATCAGTCTGAGATTGATTGTTGATGGCTTTCTGAAGCCTCTACACACCAATATCATTACAAAGTGTCAGAGATTTACAGTTAACAAACAGTCAGGTGAGTAAACAACACTGAGACACTTAAGATTGACAACGTGCGGCACGGGTGAAAAGCTCAGAGCAAATCACACCGAACTGCAGTATTCGTTTATTTTTATAGGTTACATCGTCAATATGCAAATATAATCACATTTCCTGTTACGCAGGTCCTGATGTCTGTCTGCATGCAAGCTGTGTGTGTGTGTGTGTCACAGAGTATGTGTGTTGCAGGTCAATTTCTAAGAATAATATAATGCAAGTCAACTTCTGCGGATATGTATTTCTGTGCTGGTCTCTTGTCAGTGTCACAGGGTCAGCTTCCTGTTTCTACAGAAAACTGTCTGGTGAAATATGTATAACATAACTTTTGAAGCATAAGCAAATAAAACAATAAAAACTCCCTAACACAAAGGTTCCCAGCTCTCTCAAAAATGCCTCCAGAATCAACCCCTTTTTTGCATTACTGCTTAAAGCTAACTAGTATACAAGTAACTGGTATACTTAACTGGTAAGATAAGAAAGTTACCATTAAGAAAGTGCACTTTTGTAAGTGGAGGAACATTAACTGGACAAATCAGAGTTTTGACTTGATAATGGACCCCCCAGGTCTGTTTGATGGCCATATTAGGCCCATATATACACTAAAAGGAGATAATATACTTTTGGAGTCCAAATGTTGTATATGAATTATCAGTTCATTCCCGCAATAAATTTTTTGTAATTAAGGTAATACGCACACACACACACAAATCGGTGTTATGGTCTCAGTGATGGAGAAAACAGAAGAAAGGAGGAGGTATTCTTTATTACCTCTAAATGGTACCATTTGTGTGTGTGCATGTAATCATTCTGTCTGTAAACATGATAGCTCGAAAAGTTTTGAATAAATTCTGATAAAACTTTATAGAGGTGTAGGGCAGAGTCATGTAGACAATCCATTAAAATTTGTTTTACATCCATCAATGTTTTTAAGGTCAAGCTAACGATTTATTGGTTGAAAATCGACATTGTCAACAAATAGAAAGTACAGTGTAGGCATTTAAAATATCATCACATTTGACCCTTGACCTTTAGTTCAGGATCAATAAATTGATCTGAAGGTCAACCTGATAATAATGATATATGGAGCTATTTAAGACTGCTTTTTACTACCATTGTTTGCATTGACAGCTTAAAATTATTTAGTACATGATAAATGACGATTCTATGCATCATGTTATTTTACAATGACATTATAGTTGATGTATGACATCAAATTACGGTAAGAAGTTATAACTGTTTCAGTAAATAATAATTTGACAATGTTAAAAACAGAATAAACTTGTGATGAAAAGCTTTTTTGACTTGATATTTATTACTGGACATTTAAACAAATTAACTTAACAATGAAATAAGTGTTACACATTCACTACATCCACATAAATAACAAATAATTGTAATCAAAATTATGTGAAGTATATTAAAATGGGTTAGAACAGGCAAAATAACAAAAGCCTGCATTTTGTGCTTGTTTTAACTGGACTACAAACTTTTTTAAAAGTATATTTGATTACAACGCTCCTCCCTTAAAAGGAAATTCTTCCCAGAGAGCGAGCTAGCTTGGCAGATGTTTGTGCTCTCCAGGTGCTGGATGTTTTCTCAAGTCTTCAGAGTCTGACATTGATGTAACTGCTAATTTCTAAATTTTGAGATAATGTTGCGTCTTCTTCTCTTTTTCATGTAGCAACATAACTGAGATCAACGAGATTAATAATGGATTGCATTTATATAGCGCTTTTCTAGGCACCTAAAGCGCTTTACAATTCCACTATTCATTCACTCACTGGTGCAGGCAAACCACAGTTGCAGCCACAGCTGCCCTGGGGCAGACTGACAGAAGCGAGGGTGCCATATCATGCCATCAGCCCCTCTGACCAACACCAGTAGGCGGTAGGGTAAAGCGTCTTGCCCAAGGACACAACTACCAGGACAAAGAGAGCTGGGGGATCGAACCGGCAACGTTCCGGTTACAGATGAACTTCCCAATCCCCTGAACCACGGTCGCCCATAGACAAGACTTCTAAAAATCATGCAAAACCACAGATCTGTGTGACAGGGAAGTTTGACAAAAATGTTTTGTCACAAGTAACAGTCAGGAATTATGAAATATATTTTACATACTTTTACAAAACCCTCTTTAACTGCCCTTTTAGAACTTTCAGAATGTCTACTGTACATAAAAGAAATGGTTTAGGTGCACAAAATACAAATGGAGGCATTAAAAGGTATTCCTGTATAAAACATAATGGCAACATTAATGACCTTAACCTTCAAGCTCAGTTGCTTTAGTGTTATTGATCCATTCTGTGAGAATCCCAGCATGTTAGCAAACCACTTAATTGCTTTGAGACATTTGCATCGAGATATTTCATTTCAAACCACAAAGGGCAGAGAATAACCAGAGTCACACTTATTGTCTGGGAAAAGAAAAGTGAAAGGTTTGCCACCAGTATTAGGATATATGGAGAACTGTGCCGGAGAACAACACACAGCAATCCATGAAGTTTTCAAGAAGCATACATTTTCACTTTGCGACTTTCTAAGAACTCACAGACATTTCAATGTCAGTAGTGAATTTATGTATCTTTGCTAGCTATTCAACTGCAATAATATCACAGTCATGGCTGATAATCATCTAATGGCAGAAATCCCAGATCCGGATCACCAGGAACATTTCATCAGTTGTGGTTTGCCCACATGCCAGTAAACCCTCATCCTGTTCCTCCTCCTCCTCCCTTCTTTCCAGCCACAAACCAAACTACTGCTTGTTGTATTTGAGACAGTTATGTTATTACTCACGTTACATTCACATTATTGCCCAATGTCATGAAATACTTTTTTTTTCTAAATTTTCACAGGTTTTTCATATTTGTATGTTCCCCCCTATAATAGGGCTTTTTTGTACTTATTTCAAGCTCGCACCCTCCTGATTTTTCTACCATTGCCTTCACTATGTTCATTACCATCAGAAATATACTCTGGTTTCAACGTAAATATTTATCTTGGGCTCAAAAGCGGGGATCGGTTTCTTTATTGGGACTGCCGTTTTATAGTGTGCAATAACAAAAAGTGAATTTCTACCTCATCTGTGAGGCTCCACAGTGGGCTGCTTCAAGGAACAGCACACAAACATGAACTGAATGACAGCAAGCAAGCAGATGTTAATAAGCCTCAGGTAGAGGGCACAAGCTTGAAGGACAAAGACCACCCACAAATATATGACATTAAATAAGGTGACCTTAAAGGGATTGTGAAAGCTACTACAAAATGTGCAAACAATGCCACGGTATACTCTGTCAACGATGTTACAACATCTCACACAACAACTCATGTTGAGCAAGAGTCATTCATCTTTTATAGAGCGTGAACATACATACTTGCAATTGTTGGGATTCTTTCAGTCTGGACCAAAAAACACAGAATGAAACTGACTAACACTGGCACCCAAAAGCAGCTCCAGTGGTGTTTCCAGATAAGTGTTTTGAGATCCAGGCTCAGTATTTTCTCAGAATGACATTTCTGGATTCGTGTTAAGCAATAAACTTACTTAGCTCCCAAATTAAATCGAAGCTCCTTCAGTTTTTAGCAGCAGTCCAAACAGTCATCAATAAGCTCCTACAATCCAGCAAACCTCTCCTCAGTGTTATGCTAGCTCATGCAGCCCCCACTCTCAGCCAGCGTGACAGACGTTTCCCCTCGTTCTATGTGTCTCTAAGTCATTATCTCAGTGTGTTTGAAGAAACCAAAACAGTGCTCTTCCTTAAAAAAAAAAAAGATGAAAGGTTTTAGCCTGGGGCCCCAAATGCCATCAGCCCCTGTGAAATGCTGGGAGACTGAGGCTTTTTCTGGGGTATAATTTCAGCAAGGCATCAACATTCAGGCCCAGAGGTGAGCAAAGCTTGGACCCAGAGCTCCGGGAAACAACATGAAAGAGAAAAGGACGGCTGTGTGGGTTTAAGTTTGTGGTGTTCGATGGAAGAGCCAAGGAGATGATGGTGTCAGTATGAGCAGTCACGCACTGTCATTAACAGTGACTGCTCACAGAAAGGGACCGTTAGTCACAAGAGACGTGTGTGAGAGACGGTTTCAGTGTGACTGTAGTGATTAGAGACGAAGGCTTCAGTAAAAGGTCTGACAGGAGACTGAAGCGCAGGGCTTAAAGTGAGTTTCCAACTTAATTAATAGATAGAGGATAAAATGAACGGCAATAACAAATAAACACTACAATTTCTTATGTTTTTATACACACAAATGCAAAATCAGCGCCAATTAAACATAAAATGCCAAAATAAGGGGAACATCCCTGTATAAAAGCCCTTCATCACATGCCAAATAAATACCTTCTAAGATTTATTTTAGAAGAAACAACAAAGCTTTTCCACTCTTTATAGATAACACTCCCAGAGAAGTTGTCTGTGTTGTTACAGACCTGATTTAAAATAGCTGTTGTTTTCCAGGAGTGGATCCTTCCTCTTCAAACCAAATGCGGTGCCTCCAGTTTCCTACCAGCTTTGGCCCGATGCCATACTTAGCTTTCCATACCAGGAAACCAAACAGAGGGAAGTGGCAGCACAGATGCTGATGGGGAAGCTGCTAAGTGCTTGTATTTTCCAAGACAACTCAGGAAGATATAATTTACTTTCATTCCTAAAAAGTTGATTCTGTTCATCTGGACGTAGCGTTTCCTGATGAACAGAATCGACTTTTTGGGATTTCTTTATCTCCGTGATTGACCATGCATCAGGACAATGGACTTTCAGGTGTAGAGGATCTTGTGTTTTATGACCATGATAATGAGGATGTATGATGTTTTCTAATACTAAGGGGATAATCAAGACAACAACAAGAAATGCAGGTGATTTTAGAAAAGACCATCTTAAAAAAAATAGGATGACATTAATAAAGGATATCGTCACACATGGAATTATCGCTTCACTGTCACTTCAGCAATTAAGATGTTTTGTTCAATGATGGTTCAAATATATAAATGCACCTTCAGGAATATTTGGTTAAAGGCCCGTTACCAAGTTTCACATTGACCAGCTGATTTGGTACCCATCAACAACCATCTGCCATAATACTGTCTGGATATTTGACCACTTCTCTTGACTTTTCTTGACCTTGATCTGTCATGGACCTGGTTTTCAAGCAAAACCAAGAGTTTTCAGTAGGGTTGAGGTCTGGGCTTATTCCACTTAGGGCCATTCCAGAATTTTATCATTAGCCTGCATTCCAAAACTAGATTTGATATGTGTTTGGGACCATTGAGTTGGAACACCCAACTGTGTGCAAATTTCAACTGTCTAGCTGTTGTTGAGGAATTTGGAGACAGTCCGTCTACACTATTCCATCCACTTTGTCCAGTGATGACCATCATGCTACCACCACCATGCTGGTACAGCTGATGCAGTCTTCTTAAATTTGAAAGTTTCACCGTTTTACTCCTCCAAAGATACCTCTTGTCATTGTGGCCAATTACCTAGATATTTGTTCTTCTCCTGAAGGCATTTGGCTTGTTCATGTGGGGAGCTGAAAAGCAAAAAGGTGTTGATTTTGGAGGAGTCTTGGTCAGCACCGACTCAGTCAGTAGTGATGTAAAAGTCACTTTAGTCTGGACAATGACAATGGCATTCGAGATGTTTTCTGTTCATGGCAAGCTCGAGCCTTGGTGGCTCCTGGGTTTTTCCTAACTAATTTTCTTAACTAATTTCAGCTTTCTCCTAAGTACCATAAGTTATATCATTAGTTCTGCCATTTTTCTCAGTATCAATTTTCGTTGTTAAAAATTAAATGTACAATCAAAATAACTTATTCATTAAAAATTGTCAGTATTACTGAAATCTCTGTAGACTGTGCTGTTCTTGCATGATGAAGATCCACACTGCCACACAGGAGAAAATCACAAACCTAAAGTGGTTTTGGAGTGTATCGGGTGGATTGAAAACAGAGGGGAGATTAGCACTTTTTTCACAATTTTAAAATACTTTTAAATACAATTAGCACTCCTTTATCCCAGACTAGAAAAGATCAAGCACATGGAATTTTCCACCTCTGCCACAAATTCTGAGCATCCTACAATTAAATGTTGTTACTCTTGCTGAGTCATACAAATACCCAGGCATTTTTGTTCACAGTAGACTTTGATTCAGAGTTCATAAGGTTCATGAAAAGGTTTGATACACGTTGGAAAAACCTGCTATTCATTCCTTCTCTCAGGATTCTCTTTGTTTGTTTGTTTTTGAATTACTCATAAAATTATGAAACAGTTCCAGAAAGATTAAAGAGGTGGGGATGGCCCTACTTTTAACTGATAAACCTTTGAAACTGAGCCCATCTTGGGAGAAAACAAAAAAAGCATGACACAGCTCTCCTATTAATAATCAACTTGAAATATAATATTTAATGTTCTCAAGAAAATAACAGAAAGCCTATTGGCATCCAGTTAAATGCAATTTATTTATAGTGTGGTTTTCAGCGGTGGTGGAAATATGCTGTGTCAAGAAAGCCCCTGTGATAATGTCTTCAAACCACATTAAGTTCTTCTTTCATTTAAGTTTAAACTCATTAAAACTGGTTTCATATACCACGCACCTTTAAATGTCAACAACTTCAAACTGCCCTTGAATTGGAGATTTAGCCCCCACGTATAGGCTTAATCATCTCATGTTTTTATCATTCTTTCAACTGCATTTATTAACACATTGTTTACTCTGTTCTGCATTTCTTTGTCTGTTGTTTGTGTTTTTGTGACTCATTTTTGTTCTCAGGCCTTTCCTGACAAAGACATTAATCTCACTGATTAAAAAAAACATAGGATCAACGTAGGGATTTTGAAAGTACTCTAAAGGTTAATAAGTAAGAAATAACTTGTAAAAGCAAAGTATTCCCTCCGATAAAAATGTTTGTGTATAACAAAGTATATATATGTGGCAAACAACAACAACAAAGAGACAGGTTCTCAACTCACACCATAGCTGCCAGCAAGACCAGAGGGAAAACAGCTGGTTTACTTGGGAGGGCTGGTCGTAACTGGATTTACTGCTTTTTTTACACAATTAGCCAGAATTTACTGGTTAAGCACAAAAAACATAGTATTCAGCTAAATTTTATTATATAGGAGCAGTTCACAACAACAATCATCTGAAGGTTTTGCTGGAGTAATTTTCCACAACATTTACCTTTTGTTTGTTCAGTTCTAGCAAAAAAAAAGCCCAAACCGACAAGAATTTAACCGCCACCGTGTCACCATGTGAATGTATTTTCATATGATTGCAATTATGTGGGTCAAACCTTAGAGGGATTTCCCTACTTGGGAGTGACCTTCACAGGCTGTAATGAGAAAAGAAGACATGCCCTCTTTGGGTGACGATACATTTAAACAGGCAGAGTGGTAAAAAGAAAGACCCTTGGGGTGTTTAAATGCTAAACAGGCAAAAACAACCCTCCACGCTCCTCATCTTTTGATCTGCCACCTTTTTAAATGGAAAACAGGTCCAATTAATTCAGCATAATATAACCTAAGTCTGCCACCCAAAGACAGATTTAAAGGTTGCTGCTGTAACAGTCAAGTAGCCCCCAGTCAATTCACCATGACAGTTTTTCAGTTTTCTTTATTTATTCGTTCATTTTAAAAGATACAAAGGCCAAACACAAGGTCCTCTTAGAAACACAAGACTGGAATAATAAATTTTTTTTTTTTTTTAAAAGCTTCAAAACCAGCCAAAATTCAGAGGTCAACAGTCAGTAACTCATAATACATAAAACACATCAATATCATCAGTTTCTTTTTGATCAATCAGAAAAAAAAGCCAGAACAGGGGAACAAGATATCTATAACTTCAATGCTGATGACTATCTAGAAAAAATGTCACCAGTAAAGTGGAAACTTAAACTGAGCAACTATTAACCAATAAAACGCATGCAGACGTGGATAAGAGGGCTGCCTGCTGCCTGGAATCATCTACGCCGATAATAAATACTGTACAGTGTTTGACACCGACATCTATCCGCGACCTCTCAGTGGCACTGCTGTCCCCTCATGCATTTTTTAGGGATCCTGAATTAATATTTATTGTCATCAAAACTAACACAGTATAATATTGCACAAGCCCATAATTCATAATTCACGGGGTGGAAAGGTTTAGAATACTGTGACAGGGTGGCAGAAAGCTGATGATATGGAGGCTTGTGTCATGTCCAGTGGAAGCGTTAAAATCAGCTTTAATTTGGTATCTTATCAGCAGGGCTGCAGCTTTGAACTGGAGGCATAATGCTGGACCCAAAGTAAATGATCTGCTGCAAACATTAGCGTCTACCAATCCAGGCAGATCCCAGTACAAACGTACTGCGTATATGAATGTTAAACCCAAACCCCTTCCCCCCTACACACGCACACACACCACTTTCAAAACTCAGTTTAATCCAACAGACACTGAACTGCAAACTTGATTTCTCTGCTGCTTACCTCTACACATAACAGCAAAATCTATGTTTGTTCTTCAATGCACAGCACAGTTTTTTTTTTGGTTTTTAATACTTTCAAAACACGAACATAAAAGTGCCATAAAAAAGTGAAACTGTGTGAATATTTGGAGCAGATCTACCTTGACCTGAGACGACATCCGTTTAGTTTTAGGCTTGCATCTGGTAATACATATATTTACAGATTTAATACTGTTATTTCAGTAAAACATAAGTTGAGTAGGGGGTCCAGATCTGAGACTTTTATAACCAGAACACAAATGTGACTTTATAAAAGTAAAATATATCTGCTATAGCTAATAACACATGAAAGACTGCAATAACTGTAAAAAAACAAAAAACATTTTCTGAGTGATCTTAAATGTTTTGAAAAATTTTATCCCCTCTAATGACTGCAGCATGTGTTTGAATGATTTGCAAATAAAGAAAAAAGTGTTGTTTTTGTCTTTCATATATTAATTACCTCTTAATTATCTTAAACCTGCTGTCTTTTGTTTAAAATATCTGATCCCGGGTGTCTCCTCAGGTATTTTAGATCACAAGCGAAGTGACTCTATAGGTTTGTAATGATGGAGACTTAAACACATTTGATTCCTCTTTCTGTTCTGTGTGTCAGCACCAGTGCACCATATACTAGATTTTTATAAATACAACAACAACCTGAGGATGTGCTGGCAAAAAAATATGTGTGGATTGCATCTTTATTTGAAGCATCCAGGTCAAGAATTTACTGTTGTACAAAAAAGGAACACTATTCTGTTAGTGGCTGCTATACTAAAGCTTGGAACTAGATATTAAATAGATATTAAACATCTTAAAGCAGCCCTGAAAAGGAACAAAAGGTAACAAACCAAGAATTTAACTCTTTAAACCACTGGTGAGAAAGACTAGTACTACTCTAAGACTGACCTTGAGATTTCCAGTCTCACATATTTTTTTTTTTGCCAAGCAAAATAAAATATTACAAGCTTTTAGTTTGTTGTGAGTAAATTTGGTTGTTTTTTCAAATAAAAATACATTAAAAAAAATCTGGTTATTTGCCAATATGTTAATCATATATTAATTATTAGATATTATGTTCAGATTAAGTTTTGTCCATAACCCTCAGTGTAACTTCAAAAGATAATATATATTCTGTGTTTCTTCAGGGGAGCTCAAGGGTTCATTTAAAGGATATGTGCAAGCTGTTTTAATGGAGCGTATATACATCACCAGCTGTGGGTCTCGGAGGTTCCATGTTCCACAAAGAACAGATTTAAGATCAGAGTCCAGGTAGCACCAACTGGTACAGCAGCAGTCGTGTTACCCCTGACCTCAAACACGGGGATTAGGGACACAATAATTTTATTTATATTTTGCCAATAGATTGGATCATATCTGTCCATAGATCTGCTTCCTGAAAAGATCCCAGATTTGGTTCAGGTGGAAAAGATGAATGATCAGTTCAGGAAACAAAAACAGAGGGCACACGTGGACTTCTGGTAACACTGGTTAGGGGCAACAACTCCCACCTCCGGCCAGCCAGGGTTTAGGTCATGGTGTGCTACTCTGGTGTTTGCTGCCCTCTAGGGCTGAGAGCAAGGCAGTGCAGGTGTGGCTCAACAGGGAGAAAGAAAGGAGGGAATTAAGAGGGAAGGGAGGAAAGCAAAGAGAGAGGAAGGAGGTAGAGAAAAGGAGGTAGGGGGGGGGGGGGCAACGCTACTCGTCACAGCCCAGAAGCTCCATTCGCAGGGTGATGTGGTCATGCCACTCCCACGGCAGGATGCGGACATATCGGGCGTAGAACGGCGGCTCAAAGATGTTCTTTTTGTGAACGTTGTTGTCGCTGTTGCCTGGGAAAATCTGAAGAGAAGAAAGTGATTAATTAACACAACAGTTTCACATGTTGTTGCAACAGTAAAACCGCCTTAATTTACTGTGTAAAGTTATTAAGATCCATTAAGATATTTTAGTTGCAAAAGTAAAAAGGAACATGGGATCTAAAACCATTGTCAACATAAAACACAAAATTCAAAATGAGATCATAAAGTCATAAATGTTTTATTGATTAAATCAGAGCCACGCCTCAGTGTGACCTAATCTGGCTGTATACTGCCTGCATCTGCAGATCAATTGATTTTTTGGATGTAATGGAAATGAATACACACAGAAGACTAATCAGTCCCAGTGACAGCATAACTGGCTCCAGATGCAGACAAGTACATCAAATACAGATTTCGTTGTTATTCAGTTTTTTGCTTTATTTAATTATTTACCGATTACAAAAAACACACGGTTAAAGTAAGAGCTGTTTGGGTACCATGACTGGAAGGTACACAAGATTGGGCAGATGGTTTTAATGTTGTGGCCAGTCTAGGTGTGTTAAGTTTTACTCAGTAATTAGAAGAACATTTAAATTCATTTTGTTCCCCTGTGCTGTTGGACCGACCTTGTCTGTCTTTGTGGTCTCGTCCTTAACTATGGTCCACAACTGTCCATCATCACTGTGGGCGACTTTGAAGGCTGTGACAAACTGGACAGAGCCAAAGTCTTTGGCTCCCTGTGTGATGATTCCTGTGATCCTCTTGGTAGACTGAAGGTCAACCTGAGGTCATAGACAAAAGAAAAGAACCTTTACATGAGTAGAATGCATTAAATAAAAACCAGTGTGCAACTCTGGCCAGTCTTCTCCCACCTGTATCCACTCAGATCGGTTGTTGGTAGCAGCAGTCCAGGCGTTGGTCTTGCCCTGTTTGTCCAGCCGGGCGTAGTGAGGGTGCCAGGTGAAGGCCTCAATGCCCCAGGTGCGGAAGGTGCTGGAGGCTGTAATCTGGCGATCAGACACCAATCTGGACTTCATGCCCATTGGCTCTGAACAACCTGAAGCGTTTGAATACACTGTGGAGGTGAGACCAGGCAGAGAAGAAGAGACAAAGGAAAGAGAGAAAAGAGGAATGGAAAGAAAGAAAGAAAGAAAGAAAGAAAGAAAGAAAGAAAGAAAGAAAGAAAGCATGATAGACAGAGGACGGAGAGGAAGCAGCCCAAGGCCAGCCAGTGATGCAAAGCGACAGACAAATGAGCAAGGACAAAATGTGGGTGTTTCTCAACTCTTTGTTGCGGCTGGCTGGAATCATTTATATTTCATAATGTATTGACCTAACCCTTAGACCAACTACATTTCTTCTACAAGACAGTCTTGCTATTTAGCTGCCATTTTAGGCTAACAACATTGGGCTTTTGTCTAAATGAATGTTTTAATTTCATGGGGACATAAAATCATATACTTGGAGTGCCTGGCTCAGCTCACCAGAGCACTGCCATGTTTGTTCACACCAAGGATAAAGCAAGCTAAAAAACCCCACTACATACACTTGCCTTCATCTTCATTATGAATACTATTAGTTATGCCCACCAACCCGCAGTTTAAAATTACATGAGCTTCAACTCTGAGCATGCAACAAGATGAATGGCTTATTAGTTTTTTGGTTTTGCTGGGCCCAAAGATTTCTACTTTTCTTTGTTCTATAACGTCTCTGCTCTTACCCAATCACACCTGAGGCTGACAAACACCCACTGGATGAGGAGAACATTAGGTTTTACAGTGACTGGAGGTCCACAGTATTCTTACTTTATGTAATTTTACATGTGCAGAATAAAGACCTTAAAAAAAAAGAAAAATGCGTGGAGCTCAGTGTAATATTTAAAGGCTGTAACAGACTTTTAATGAGTGATGGGTTAGTGGAACAGCTGAGCATGCATGTTAAATGAACAGGGGTCAAAGCTGCATGAAAAATATTTAGCACAAGCACCTGAATATTAAAACAGCATCTTTACAGTTGAGCTGATTCACTCAACAGCGTTGAAGCAAGTCAGTGAATGTAAAACAAACAGTGCTAGATTAGGTAATGAGCATTTTGCATTAAAGTGAATGTGAAAGTATTAGTATGTTGTAAAGTGATTAAACCAAAAACACATGCTGGTCGGGATCTCGTGTTACACAACTGTGGAATCATGCAGAAACTGAAGTTCAGTGGAAGAAGAACACACACTGATAAGAGACAACAAAGAGAAACAGATGTCTGACAGTGCAACGAGGCCAGCAAGACTGAAGGAACTACATGATAATGATAAAAGGAAAAGAAAGATGAATATGCTTCTACTGAAATACAGAAGACTTCAAAGAACCACATGTTACATCAGCCTCCTGGGGTGACAACATTGGGACGATGAATATGATGAGTCTTTTACCAATTAGCATCCAATATGTTGCGGTATATATAATCATATGGTTTTAATAAATTCTTTAGGGAACATCTTAGACTCAGACAGCACACAGCTGCGTTCAGAGCTGGCAAAGAGTATTACCCTGCGCATGACATCGTTTGATCATAATTAACCGCTCAATGCAAAACTGAAATAATTAGTGACAAAACATAGGAGATAAATGCCAGCAGAAAAAAGGCTGTTGGATTTCCCTTCCTGAAAACTTCCTCCCACATTAAGCCTGCATGTTAAAAAGCTTCTTTCAGTCACTAACAAACCTCAATAAACTGAGAACCTAACATGTGTGCGCGGCATGTGTACAGCGGATGTTTTCTTTGTGAATTTACCGTTGAGTTCACAGCCCACCAGCTCCATGCGCAGAGTGCAAGCCTTACGACACACAACGGGAATGATGCGGATGTACTGGGCAATGATCGGGGGGTCAAAAATGTTAGTCTTGGTGCCGTCATTGTCCATGTTCCCCACAAAAATCTAGGAGAGAGGTGGGAGCAAGCAAACTGTGTCAACTGCACCATCAGGTGAGTGTTAGCAACCATTGTTAGTAGCTTTGTGACCTATCTTGAATAAACTTCTGCTTTCAAGCTGATGCAGTCAAAAGTGTGGCATTATAGTAACCGTAGAGTATTACCAGATTTATCTGTGTGATGTGTGATATATTATTTATTTGTAAAGGAAAGTCTTTTATCACTGTGGAATCTGTCTTGTTTGGAACAGTTACTGCAATTCTAACATAAAGCAATGGAAACCAGACTTTTCAACTAGAATACTGTGTGCTTTATTCTTCTGTTGCCTTACATAGTCTTTTCTCTGTCCATCTGTTCTGTACATGGTGTATGTCCTGCCGTCCAGGCTGGAGGCCACCTTGAAGGCCTTGATAAACTCAGCTGTGCCCATGCGACTGGCGCCCTGTGTCACAATTCCTGTGAAGCGCATCTTTCTTTGCATGTTGATCTGGAAATGTAGAAATGGATGATGGTAAGATGAGTCTCCCTTCCCTTTAAATCAAATAGTTTTCAAAATCTCAAAAACATAAGAGGTAAAATGAAGCAGTCCAAACAAAAAGCTCTGCATACTGTGAGAATATGTTAAAAGTTTATGATTGAAATGCATTTGTTCTAAATCTCGATGATTCCAGACCCTAATTTCTCACCAGCCTTTATTTATTATTGTCAGTCTACATGGTCAGTGTTGTGATATTTTGATACCATGGTAGCATTTACAGGATATTGTTTTATTGTGATATTATACAGAAAAGAGTTACTCAATAAGGCCCATTTAATAGTTGTTTTTCTCTTTCTCTGTGACCCAAGAATTAATGTGTAAGACTCACAGGCTGGTACCCCAAGGTCGAAAACACCACAGAGACGAGACCACTTCCTTACTCCCATCCTCCCTTTTTCTTTATCTCTTAGAAAAAGGCTCGTTAAAGGCCAGGTGGTTTGTTTCAGAATTCACTAATGAAAGAACTCTGTATTCTATGTCTAGGAGTGTATTTTGCTGGGATGATCATAAATTGTAGCTGAACTGATAAACTACACACAGGATACTTCTTTGCTCACAAGGCAGGAAGACGTTTCCTTATTTGGTCTGTACCGGTTTGAACTGAGAACTTGCTGACACACGAACCTTTTTTTCTCTATATAAGCTGTTATGTACTAAATAAACCTTTGAGTCGATTTGGGAAGACAACCTGAAGCAGTCTGTGTTTCCTTGTTCTCCCAAGCTGCTCCCGACGTCGTAACTAACCCAGCTGAATGGCATACCTGAGTGTTACTTTAAATAATTAGGAATCTTAGAAGGAAAGGACAGAACTCTGCTTATCGCTCGTGCCTTGGAGGGAAAACCGGGATGGACATTTTTTTCCTTCAGTCAGTTTTCTAACTGCCTGCGTTACACTCATAATCTACTGTATAACTATTCTCACTTGTATCCATGGGTTCTTGTCATGTGCAGCAGCACTCCAGGCATTAACCAGTCCCTTGTTGTGGAGGCGGGCAAGCTCAGAGCCCCAGCGCTGCAGGCCCAGTAGGCTGTAGCGGACTGATGAGGCTGAGATCTGTGACTCGGCAATGCCCCCTCCCTCCATGCCGAGAAGAGAAATACAGCCTGAAGAAAGAGCCTGGAGTTAGGTTAAAGTTTATTTCCATTTCATTTCTGTTTCTGAGATATGGAGCTGAATAAACATTATGTCACAATGCAGTCTTCACGTTCTTCACGTGGTGCGAAGCCTATGAGATAGTTTTACTTTTACTACGCCTCACTCCCCAGTATCATACCAGTCTTGGGGTCTGATATGTCAGCAGTGCTGCTGCCCTGCGTGGCTACCTGCTGATTCAACTCCTTCACAACCCCAGCATCCACCTGTACTAGTAATCAACCTAATTTATATAGGTGACATGTCTGTGTTGGTAATGTAATTGGCAGCTAGAGGCTCTATAGAAGATTTTCTGCTGTTGCTTTTTAATTCTTCACTTATAACCAAAATTGTGTTTTCTTTGACAACAAAACTGAAATTAGTTTATTATTTATTTATTAAGTCCAAGTGAATGTCTGTATCAAATCAGTACCAACAACACATTTCTCAAGTATCATATTCAGAAGAATTGGCTCAAGGGATGAAGAACTCCCCCCAAAATTCTGCATCTGACGGTCACCAATGGAGAGGCATGTAAAAAGTCAGTATCTGGTCTCACACACGTGATGTGTATGCATAACTTTTACTAGCCTGAACCATAAAATCATTAGGGATGCAGAGCACTGAATCAGCCTAATTGAACAAAGCATTGATTTCGCATTTTGAACAGACCATCTTTATGTTGAGCATTGATCATCATAAAACCCCAGCAGCTTGGCCACCATCCCCTATCCTCTTTAGTGTCGTGCACTTCCTTTAATCACAGTGCTTCTGTTACATTAGCAATATTAAAGCTAAGAAGATATGGAGTTTTTTTATTGCCATCTAAAAAATGTCTTTGTTTTTTAGCTATTTATCCCTCAAAGCATTTTGTCATACCAAGTGCTTGTCTGACACTTACGAAGTTGGCAGTGTTTTCCTACATAAGGGGAAGGGCAGTGGCATTTGAAATCTCCATCCAGGTCTCTGCAGGTACCGCCATTCTCACATGGCTGTCCAGCGCAGTCATTTACATCTACAGGGAGATAAATCACAGTCAGTGTTGTTACAGGACAGGTCAACTATAGGTAAGTTTAAAAGCAGATTATGGTTAGAAGTGTGAGTGAGCTGCATATCATGCTTGAGAAACAGAGTTCAATATTCAATCATCTGATTTACAGTAAGGTCACCTCATGCTGTGCCAGCAGAACTGGAGCTGTAGAGAGGTTAGTGAGACGAGCTTAGTCCTAGGTCAGAAAATGCAAACTTGACAGATATATTTGACATCAAAGAGACTACTGCACATGAGATCGTGTGTTTTAGGTGTAGATTATAAAACAAATCTCCCAGAAGTAAATGTGTCATTATAGGAAATCTCTGACTCCATTTCTGGATGCTCAAAGTAGAATAGATGATCTTCTGGAGAATCATTTCAGTGCCTTGAATGTGTTCATTTTGCTGTAATTCTTTGCATCACCTCTTGATGGTACCCTTACAAACATTATGTGTCCCACTTAAAAACTGTAACACAGAGAGGGGGACAAATCAGCAGAATGAAAATGGGACTAAACTCCTTTTCATCTCACCCACCACAACTGTCAGTGTGACTAAACCGGCACTGAAGGCACTCTATATTGACCACATTCGGGACCAAGGCACAAATGATGCTGGTTGTACAGATGACTGCACACAAAAAGCAGAATTTCAGACCAAATCTCTAAAGCTTTAATCCTGAGTGCTTGTTATTACGCAGGGAAATGCACGCAAACAACTCAGCACATTGATGTAATGTTTCTAACCAACAAACACGCACACACAGCAGCATCTTCCTGCCCACATGCTCTCTCTATAAATAGCTCTGTGTCCAAACATTCATTTTCAAACGTCACAGGAGGAATATATAGTCATTTTGAAATGTGCATCCGCAAACTCTGGATAATGAGGTCCACAGCTGTGACACTTCTAGCTCAGGGAGCTCATCACATAAAACTGACTATTTTAGCAGCTGAATATTTTAAACGCATGTTGCAAATAGCCTCTTAGATCACTTTGTTGTTGTGAAAAAAAAAATGTTAGCAGCTACCTCTGTCTATATCCAGGCATGCTGGTATTTCCTGTATCAGAGCACTTTTACATTTTACTATAACAATTTATTACAGCATAATTGTTTTTATTATTATTATTGTTTTATTTTTTTTACATGCACTGGATCGTTACAACATTCGAAACTACAGAAACAGAAAAAAGGAAAATTAAATAAAATGTGTAGGATGAATGTAGCACATGGTGTATGAATACTTGCACTTTGCTAATTCATGGGTAGAAACAGTCAAAAGTTAAAGGTCAATCTTCCATTTTTATTTACTTTAAAACTTATTTAAAATCAGACAGCTGTTTTCTGGGGCGAGAGGATTTGTGGGGACAAACTGAGTTCTTGTCACAAATAAGTGAGATGATCTGTGAGGTTTCAAAGAAAACAAACCAGACAACATTAGTAAGACAAACTCTTGTCAAGTTCTGAGGAGCGTCAGCTGGTGGCCCTCCTCCTGTAAGAGGATTGAGGACCAGGAGGACCACACAGCCTTGTCAGATCCAGGCGCTAATCCATTTATCCATCTATCTGATAAAAGGGGGAGGAAAGAAGAGAGGGAGAAAACAGGCAAGGGAAATGTTGCAAAATGTATGACCTGCATGACTAAAAGAAAAACAATACTGACTGTTCTGTGTGTAGTAGCATCCCAGTATCAGCTAACTGTTTGTACATATAGATTTTAGTGGGACGAGTGCGTGGTAGCTAAACAGGCCAGCTCTCTATGGCTGGGATCCAACAAACCCTATCACGTTTAAGGGAAACGGCACACTAGCACAATATTTAGAGTGTCAATATCTGTCTCAGCAGGAAGCGAAAACCAATAGAGATCTCACGTGGCTTGTTTGAAATCTGACCCTGATCGAAGCACAGCCAAGGTCCGCTGGCAGCGCTTTGTGGTGATCACCAAAGCTGTCTGCATCCTGGATCTGTGCTGCAGCAGAGTGGGATGAGGTGCCAGCTTGCATCTGACAGTCCAAACCTGCTTTGGAGTTACTCTTTTAAAAGTGTCGTGTTCTCCATACCTCACAGTGTGAGACTAGACCTTACAAGGTTCTCAAAGTGAGCTCTGAAACTAAACGATTGATGTGATTTTACAACAAAACACAAACCCTTCTCCACAAAGACAAAGAGTAGCAACACACCAAGGACGTTACTTAAGAACCTTCTGAAACTTATTTATATGAAACTGCTAAACTCAGTATAAATGCTAGCAACGTTCGACCTTATGATTTTTATGAAATTTAGCACAACTATTAAACAGGAACAAAGTCATTTATTCAAACTAAAGCCAACATGAAGTGACAAGATTACATATTTTAATCACTTCTCATACTGTTGCCATGGTACAGTAACCAAGAGCTGCTCTTAACCCCAGTGGCATTATTAAATTAAAAAAAAAGGCTGAAATGTGTTATTTTCTGTGTGCTGTGAACTGAACAGACTGTTATAGCACAGCCTATAACAGTCTGTCCCACCATAACACCAAAGCTTCTATAGTGAAACATTTTACTATCTATATTACTGCATCTCCACACTCTTGTATGATGTATTCATTATTCATGACTTCATGTTCTTGTGGCTTAAAAGAAAAAAGAAAAGAGAAGGGGAAGTTTGACGGATTTCAAGGTTCCCTGCAAAACCCTTCTAAAGTTAGAAGTAATCTAAAGTTAAACACCACATTATATTTACATATTTACACAAATGTGGTTGGTGTACTTTCTTGAGGATCTTGGGCAAAGCCACTCGACTCACTACAATTTCAAATAAAAACACAGCAGGCTCCTCTAATCTATCATAACTTCATGGGTGAATGCCATAAGTCTAGTTTTTTTTAAAGCCAACTCGCTTAATAAAATTTTAAGTATTACTCAAATATGTATACTTATTTAGTGGACGGAGAATGTTTTACTTTTGACAAATTCCTTTTACTTTAAAAATAACTTAATGTCAAGAACTAATATAAAAAAAATACATAATTTTACTTCACTTCATCCATCCAAGCTGTAATGTCTTTATTTTCATGGAAGCAACCTCTATGGTTAATTGTGACTACCCACCTTTACTAGTCTGTTTGTTTTTTACCTGTGAGGCTTCAGCCTCTTATCAAAACACCTGACAGCTGTGTCGTGATTCTTAAGATCATGTAGTGATTCCACATAAGCTGCTTTGAGTTCCTATTAGGTCAACAGGGTTTCTTAAATGCAGACTGTAGAGAACCAAAAAATATATGCCAGGCACAACAGAGTTCACGACGGCACAAACACACATGAAACACACACCCTGTATTCCACAGGGGGCATGTGTCCCAGACTGTCCGCACCACCACATCCTGGGAGGAGTTGAAAACTCTCCCAAAACAAATGAGAGATCAAAACACTCATACACACCCTTTTCTGGCCTCCGCACTGATTTCCAAGAAGTCGGAATAACTGTTCGGAAATGTGGGATTTAAAGACTGTAAGAAGAAAAAGACTCTTTCCCGTACTGTTTGCATTAATCTGCTTCGGTCTGAAGTGAAAAGCATTCAACATCCTTCTCTCTCTCTCTCTCTGCATCTCTATAACCCCCCACCCCCTCCCCGCCACCACACACACACACACACACACACGCACACACACACACACACACACACACACACACACACACACACACAAATTCTGTACAACCCATAAAGGCTTTTAGGCCAATTTGATAGGACAATCAGAACTGCTGCAGTCAGACCTGAGTAGTGAGTGTGACATTGTAAGGAGGGCAGACTTAATTCACTGTTCCGCCTCCATGTTCGCTTTTTCACCCGGCAACAGAAGCAGCGCTGACGTTGCTAGCACTCAGCATGGACCGCCACTTTCTGTTGGCTAGACTGGCACGAGGGATAAACCATGTGTGTGTGTGTGTGTGTAAGTGTATGCTAAACAGTCTGTACATGAGATCATGAGCTGCGTGCGGCTGTTCATGTGGGATGTGCAGCCCACACGTGATTAAGCTGTTTTCCAGTAGATTTCTTGTTCCTTTGATGTGTTTCTCAAAATAATTTTAGGCTGCGAATCTTGAAGTGGAGTTGAATGGTGCCATTTTGTACCCCCCATTCCCCGATCAGCCAATCTTCCACTTCTTTTCTGTTTCTATTTATAGTATTTTTTTTCCATGCAGTAGTTTGTGTGCGAACATCATCTCCTACATCTGGCTTCCAGTTTGCTGACACCTGCTTGTCAGGCTTTGAGCTTGACTGCTTTCTGATTAGCACCATCACTCCAATCACAGACTCCCATGCATTACCAATCCTATACAGCCTCACATTTCTGAATATTTTATTTTTCTGAAGTTCTAGCCTCATATTTCTGTCTGAATGTGCAAGTGTGAAGTGAATGTGAGAATGTTGGCTAAATGTTTAACTACACTACATCCCTGGGTTCACCACAGTCACCGGTTTTCTTCTTCCAGACTCCTTTTGCTTCACACAAACCATAGGAGCTGGCTGCCATGGTAGTTACTCCTTGCCCACACACACAGACATATTTTAGAGCACTTAAACTGTCAAACAAGTCATCAGAAGCTGTAAAATGAGGGGGACCTTTATGACCCAGCAGTCCTCAGGGGGGCTCTCAAACAGACATGGTCAAATAAATTCCACTCCTCATTATCCCTGAGGCATCATCTAATTAGTGTAAATGCCTGCCCCATGGAGGGCTCATACTCTGGCAGCTTAGCTAACATTAACTGCCAAATGACTTGTGAATGTATAGATTTTGATGAGCTGTGATTTGTGGTTTTTGAGGGGAAAAGAAAACAGAAACAGATTCCTTGGCTATGGTTTCTTAAATGAAAAAAAGAATGTCTTGAACTTAAATATACTCTGGGGACTGTAAATTAAAATAGATGAGAACTTGGAAGCAACCTAATTGACTCAGCGGGAATGATGCACAGCTTCACTGATATCTGAGCAAATGTTTTAGTATAACAAGACCCATCCCATCAGGGTGGCTGAACTGATTAAAAGTTGGTGGATCTAATGCTAAAATGATATCACTGCTGTTTTTGTGGTTGGCCTTGATTCATAAAGGACTATTTGTGCTGAGTTAGAGATAATGCTGAACTCAGCGGTTCCTTGTCTATAAGTGTATCTGTGAATGTAGCCAAATTCCTCAGCCTCCACATGCAGCCAGAGCGAACAGAGAGAAGTTGGATCCAAGAAGGAAAAGAGATAAAAGTGCAGCAAACACTCCTGTTTTCACTGTTACCTTTCTTTGAATTTAAATCTGCACCTTGGACACCTAGGACAGAAAAGCACACAGGTTCACACAAAAATACACTTTGAAGGTCTGACTTGCAAATGAGCTCTTTGAGCACGTGTGGTAACTGTCACTCTGCTGCCTTCTCCTGCAAACAGTAACCATCTGTCTGTGTGTGCAGGGGTGGAGGCAGCTGCAGGAGCGCAGCACGTTCCCATCCTTGTTTCGACTCTTTCAGGCTGACCCTGTTTAAAGCAACCTGGTCTGAGTGACGTCTGAAAAAGGATGACAACTGTCGGTCTGGTGGCCAGTACTCACAGCAGCTGTCTCCATGTTAGCGTATCACATTACACTGATCAATGTGGACGTCATTACACGTGCCAGTTAATGGCATGGCAAAGTATGTACTGCTGGTAAAAAACAAACAAACACACACACACACAATAGTAGCACAGTGGCAACACTGAGACTTAGGTCTGCTTATTACAATTTTCTCCACAAGTAAGCATCAGTAGAAGTCAAAAAAACTCTTCCAACATCCATTTTTTTTCAATTTTCATTCATAGTTGGCCTTCATTAAGTAGAGTTATTACACTACAGCAGCTCTACAAGGCCCACAAAAAGCCTGCCAGTATTTTATATTTGCAACCTACAACAGTCAAGAGGGAGCACAAACTTACTGTTCTGGCAGTGAACTCCATCAAAGCCTGGCTGGCATTTGCAGACATACTCGCTGAAGACATCACCTCGGCGGGAGTGGCCCGTCACCTCACAGATGGCATCATTCTTACATGGATTGGGGTTGCAAGGTCCTTTGGGTATTGAAAAAAGAGCCAAGTTTAACAGAGTTTAAGCAGTGTTCTATGTAATTTTTTAATGAAAGGGGTTTAACCTTGATTTAACAAAATTAAACTTGGGCTTCTGAAGTGGGGTATGCCAGAAAATGTTTAAGGAAAAACTAAGCAGTAAACTGTGAATCAGTCATCCTGCAGAGGCATAACATACCAGACTCAGTCTCATTGCAGGTTTCTCCAGAGAAGCCATCAGGACAGATGCAGATGAATGGAGACCCTGCCCCGGTCACACAGGTCCCACCATTAGTGCACACGTTCACCTCACAGAAATCACCTGCATATAGAGTGGAACGGTGGCAAGTTGAGTACTACATTTAAAATAAACTACTCTGCACAAGAACTGATAAAAAAGTACGTTCTTCTAGTGGGGAAATTGAATTTGATTTTTTTTAATGAAGCCAGCGGTGGTTTATTTGCTTCATTTCACATTTATAAATGCTTGACAGTTTACTTTTTCCCCTCAGCAAACATCTGATATCTCCAGGAGAATATTTCAGGACAGAAAATATGCTCACATACAGTAGGCAGGTTTAGCATTGGCTTTATGCGTCTTTACAATGAAGAAGCTATCCCTTTTTCACAAAGGAGTAGCTCCATATGTTAACATATTTTTAATAACAGATGCCTTCCTGACACAACCCCAATTGGATTTTTTGGTCTCGTCTTCCTTACAACAGGGATCCTTCACTGTTAGGTGTATGTGCAAACCACCACACTATGGAGCCACTATACATGTTTTTACTAATATTAAATTTTTGCTCATTTTTTAGCATTACAACTATAGTCTGAAGCCATTCAGTAAGAGTGTAACAACAATTAAACAACTAAAATGATGTTGTTCTGTTATCATATTTCCATTCTATTCCCATATTGTGTTTCTGAAGAGTAAACACCATGCTGCAGGCTGGAAGTGAGGGTTTTAAAAAGCTGAGTAAGCCATCACTACACTGTAAACACCACACAAACACTGGATGCTTCTACCAGAGTGTAACTGCTGCCAAGCCTGGACCTGACAATCTGGCTGCTCTCTGGGCATGAGGGAAATCATGTCAGTTAGTGTTCGGCGGAGGGGGAAAAAAGAAACAGAGGGTTTGTTGTGGTGTTTTAAGAGCATCATGACTGAATCAGGTCTGATTTACTCGCAGAGTTTTAGTCCAACAAAAAAGGGACGCCTCTAATTCAAACTATATGTTACGTCTATTTGAGAATTACACCAGTGAAAAAAGTACAGTGAATTAACAATGAGCAAATGGGTATTTTACTTCCTGCATGCTCTATCAAAGCGCTTTTTCCTCCTCCTAAAGCAAACTTAGCGAGAAAGCATCTCACACAGCCATCAGCCCTTTATAGGGTTTAAATAACAAACCACATGTAATGACAATTTTCTGCAAATTGATACATAGTATTTTGGAAATCAACTTTAAAAATGACAACTCTATATAGCTATTTTGACACTTCGAATAATACAGAGGAAGTCAATGATTTAGCGTCTTATAACACCCAAGAAGACAGAGATGCCTTTTTAAGCAAACACTTTATCATCATTTAGATAATTGTTAAGGAAACTGAGGTTGGACCCCTTGAGACAAACTAGTGGTTTAATCACCACAGAGTCTGCCATACAGGCTAAGAAAGGAGTTCTGACCCTGTGTTTTGGTGGAGGGAATAAATATTTTTCCCCGCCTTCTAATATAAAGTTAAAGAACTGCATTTTAGCTATGCTGAGGGTATAATTATCATAGGCCACAGGGCCATAGCTAAAAATGGTATTTTGGAGAGACTAAATTTAATGCGCAAGGCCGCATGCTTCTAATGTGATCACACACATCCTTAGTTGTTCTTAAAAACAAAAACAAAACACAGAGTAACTTATTCAGTGCAAACTCTAGCCAACGTCGGAAGCACTACTCTTCAACGTGCACAAATGAATATTGTGTAGTCTGAGTATTGCGTAGTCAGTTCCTCAACACCTCAAAGACTAAGGAACTGGTTGTGGACTTCGGGAGGTCCAGAGAAGGTCCACTGCCAGTTCAGATAGAGGGGGAGGAGGTGGAGGTGGTCAACAAGTACAAGTACCTCGGGCTGTGGGTGGACAATAAACTGGACTGGTCATGCAACACAGAGCACCTGTATAAAAAAGCCCAAAGCCGACTGTACTTCCTCAGGAGGCTGAGGTCTTTTAACATCTGCAGGAAGCTCCTGAGGATGTTTTACCAGTCAGTGGTTGCTGGAGTACTTTTCTATGCTGTGGTGTGCTGGGGGAGCAGCACAGCAAAGAGGGACTCATCCAGGCTGGAGAAACTGATCAGGAGGGCTAGCTCTGTGGTCGGCATGAAGCTGGACACTCTGGTGACAGTGGCAGAGAAAAGGACATTAAAGAAACTGATGGACATTATGGACAATGCTGGGCATCCTCTGCACACGGCCATAAACAACCAGAAGAGTCTGTTCAGTGACAGGTTGCTTCTCCCCAAGACAAGAACTAACAGACTTAAAAACTCCTTTGTCCCACACGCCATCAGACTGTTTAACTCCTCTCTGGAGGGGAGAGGGAGGGGAAACAGGAGGACAAAGGAGGGGGGAACAACTAAGCTGTAGTGCCTCTGCACCTCACTGTACAATACCTTGTGCAATACTTTTTGTAAATAGTCAACAGTGCAATAGACTCAATACTTGAAATGTGCAATTCACTTGTATTTTTATTTTTTATTCCTATTTATTCTATTTATCCCCTTTGTATATTTTATTTATATTTGTCTCTGTATTTATATATGTGTGTGTGTGTGTGTGTGTGTGTGTGTGTGTGTGTGTGTGTGTGTGTGTGTGTGTGTATATATATAACAGTTCTGTAACTGTAACTTTGGTCGTTGCTGTGCTTTTTTTGGAAGTCGAATTTCCCAGAGGAACCCACCCGAGGGATTAATAAAGTTCTATCTTATCTTATCTTATCTTAGTCACTTATGACAATATGGACCTCATTTGTTATTACCAGCAAACAGCACTGAGGGAATTGCAAGAATCAGATCCATTTTACAAACATCCTGTTTGACTGTTTATCCATGAAGTGCCCAGCCCACGAATATCCCGGGTTATCTGTGCTGCATCCAGTGTCACGGCCCTTGAGTGCTTTCACATCTCGTGGGATTCTTAGGAAACAGGCCTGCCTGGCAGCACTAACAAATCCTTATCAAACAAAGTTGCTGCCTGTTTATCTTTGGGAAGGAACACATCCTCCCTTCCTCTGGAAACCCAACAGATAAAAATGAATAACAAAATATGTTTACAAAAAATCAAATAAAGTTTGCAACAATCGGCATTTTATCTGTCTGTTTGTGGTATGATTTGACTTATTCAGCTGAAAATCTGCCTGGGTGTATTGAGGAAATGAAATTAATGACGCATCAAGTTAATGTGGTCCGCAAAGAGGCAGTGACCCAACCTGAAAAAAATCCCTACAATGACACCGTTGTCAGTAAAAGTCACTTTACTGATGAGTGAAATGAGTGAAACTTTTGTTGTTCACACCTATTCATTTTAAGTATAATGAAATTGAAGAGTCACAAAGCAAACAAGTCATGGCTCTGAACTTAACCAGTTATATAACATATTGTTATATGCTGTGCAAATGCAACCACATGAACCCCAAGCTCTGTTATACTCTTCCAAGATACTTAAATCTTAAAAATATGTTTAAGTAAATGTTTTCTGTACTACAAGAGTACAGATATAGATGCATAATATTTGCTACAGTTATTAATGCAGTGAAAAAACAAAAAAGTACACCACTTCTACAAGTACCCAACATGGTGCCCCACTAAATCTAAACCACAGTGACAGATCAGGAAGGTATGTGGAGTGATGTTTGGCTGGAAAACCCAATTCCACAGGGCATTGTTTCTCTCACTTTTTATGAGTCACTGTCTGTGCCTTTCCCATGATGCCCCAGCCCTAGATTGAGGTCCAAACAGGGAGTTGGCTTTGGTATGAGCGTCTGTGATAAGTGTTGTGTTTACTTGGGGGGGGGGACCAACAGATATTTCCCACATCACAGAAGGAGGAACCTTTACAGTTAACCAGCAATCTCAGTCAATCCTCTGTACCCTCTGATCACTATACAATTCAGATGGATAGACTGGAAAGAAGATGAGCACTTAACAAGGATGAGTAGGCTCCACAACAAGGGACTTTTTGGACTTACTGCATTTAATGTGCACCTTGAATGAGGAAGAAGACAGAGGAGTCATTTGAGGACATTAGGAATGTGGTGGACAAACTGAGGACACTTAATGAGTCCTCAGTTTGTCCACCACATTCCTAATGTCCTCAAATGACTCCTCTGTCTTCTTGAGGTAACATAAAACTCTGGCCTCCGCACTGATGTCCGATCCATTTGTATTCCAAACTTAATCATTTGTGGGGACTGCACAGAGCATGCCATTTGCTGTGCACAAAATACACATAGCCAAGGGCAAAAAGTTTCTTTCATCCAAATTACCCCTGAGTTATCAAAGGAGACTTGGAGAAAAAAAAAACAGTGGTGCACAAAACATAATACACTTAGACAGGTTAAAAAGACATTAAGGAATTACCTTATTAAATGTATTCAAAACAGGAGCTATCTGCAGCCATATGGAAGTAACTTGACTGTGGTCTGAGGGGTGATTAGTCTCATAAGCTGTATGTTAAGTGCAAAGAATGAGCGAGACCTGTCAGAGGTCAGGGGTTTGGAAGTCAATAATCTCAAAGGTAATGTCTCCATACTGTTGATATGCATGGTGAGAACAGAAAAACAGAACAGAAAAAAGAAGCGGACATGAGAAGTTGTTTTAGTGCAGGACAGAATGCAGCAAGGCACTGATACCAGTGTGTTACTGACGATATAACAACCTCATTTCTGGACCCAGGCATCTCCTCGACTGTGTGAGGCTCACAGCATTTCAACATGATGCTGTCAATGTTTCACTGTGGATATCATGCTAATACCAAACCATGCAGCAACATGAGATCATGTCATGGATCTCAGGCGTTCTCTGTGGGGTTTTTTGTTTTGTTTTTTGTGTTCTTGCCATATGCCATAAGCACTCGTCCACTGTGGACCCTCAACATGTAGTTCTATTGAGAACCCTCCAAATGTTACTAGTATTTCGTTTTCTGGCTTTGTTTACATGCAAAGTTATATAAGTGCTGTACTTTCAAAAAACAAAAACAAAAAAAAAACTTAACCTTTACATCAAAAACAGGCTCACCTTCAAATATCATACAAATCTACAAAAAACAGATTTAAATACAATCATCTTTACACGTTAACTAACTGGTTCATTTACCGTTAACGTCTCATGCCACTAAACCTAGCAAGCCTTGGTTTAGTTTACTATAACACCTAGGAGAACAGCTACGCTGATTGTTCTAATGGAGCTAAAAGAATTCAGACCATTTTTTAAACTTTCAATGGCGTCTCAGTGCTCATTTTCTATTGGGAATTGGAGGACCATTTGGACTCAGAAATGGCTAATGGTGTTGGTCTTAACAACTGGACTGAAAAGGTCCTGGGGTTTGAAAACAGCAAACATGCTGTACGCTGCTCTGACGTCCACACACTGGCATGCCAGGTCATACAGGCTGGCAGGCGAGTGTGGGAACTCAGTGTACCAGAAGGAGAAAAGCTTACATCATGTCCAAACACACACACACACACACACACACACACACACACACACACACACACACACACGTCCAACCCTTGTTAAAACAGTTAAGGATGTGCTGAACTATAATGTTACATCCTGGGAGGCTGTGGGAGTGTGTGGGCGTGGTGTTGTCTTCTCCCTCTCCTCCTCCTTCATTCTGGCCCCTCCCCTTGTCTCTCTCTGCCCCTGCCCTCTCCTATAGGCCACACCTGCTGCTCATCTGCTCTCGTTACAACCAATTACCCTCAGGGGTGATATAAGCTGGAGAAGAGCAGTGTGGAGGAGGAGGGAGAGGTTTCTGGTGGATTTCCTCTGTGCTGGTCAGAGCGTGCTACTGGCTTAGGTGTGGAACAGCCTGCTGCGTATGACCAGCCTTCTGGTGTGTGGCTCTTTGTGAGTAGTGTTTAACTGAGCAGTGATTGCCCATGAGTGACGGCGGCCTTCATTAGTTTGTGTGGCCTGCCTGGATATTGTTTGTTAGCAGCGTTGCTGTCTCTTTCTGTTGAAACCTTATTGTTGCTTTCTTTGTTGAGTGGTCATTACCACTTTGGGTTGACCTCCCTGATTTCTTATTAAAGCAGCGGTGCTGTCTCCTTTTGTTGTTGCCATTTATATGATTATTGAGGTGTTTGCCTACAATAAAGATCTATTTTATGTTAAATACCTCTGCCTGGCGTTTTTTTCATTCCACCTGGATCTAACTGTTACTGTCCCCCACCCTCATCGCCTAGACTTTTATGTGGGGACGTAACAAAGTGGGGGCTCGTCCGGGATCGGAATGAAAGGAATTGGGTTGATTACAAGTGTGAACAGGTGTTTGTGTGTTGTGTGAAGGTCGTTTGGCTAGCTGCTGCTCTCCCCGGCTAGCACAGGGGAGTGTCTAGCTGAGCATTTGCTCTTCCTTCGGACACTAATTTTTTGTTTTGCCTTTTTTATTTTCGGAGCAAACCCGGGTGGGGATTAATTCTCTGTTGGGGGTAGGCTTGTCGGTGCCTGTGGCGCTTGATGATTTGCCTTTAAAGTGGCCTCGAGCCTGGTACGCTCCAGAAGCTAGGACAGGCTAGAGTCTGAGTAGGCAGGACTGGGGGGAGTGTGGGTAGAATTTTTTTTTAATTGATGGTTGACTTGACACAACACATTTTTATTTCGCCTGTGTGTAGTTCTGTAGTGAAGGCGTTGTGTGTAGCCCTTTAGTGATTTGCTTGTGTTTTGCAGGCCGTTTTGAGTTTTCATGGCCACTTTTGATATTGCTGGGTTTACGGCAGAGCCGTCGCTTGCCCTGCTGGATGTTTGTAGGAAGAGGGATCTGCATGAGCTGGCTACATATTACGGGATCAGTGTCTCCACTGGTCTACGCAAACCCGAGCTGAAAGCCGCTCTGGTGTCCGGGTTGTTGGAGAAGAGGGTGGTTGTACTGCAGGAACCCCCGAGCACACCCGGTCCGGCTGGACCAAGTGCGGCGCCTCACGTTCCAGGCCAGGTTGTAGAACCATCAGTGTCTACACCTATGGACCAGGGGTTGCCCGAGGGGGGGCCAATGACGCTGCCCCGTTTTGATCCACTCTCCACCCAGTCATCAGAGGGTTCTAAGCAGGATGCTAGGCTCAAAATCCGTCTGGCTCATCTCCAGCTGGAGAAGGAGCAGCGTGAGAGAGAGTTCCAGCTGAAAAGGGAGATAGAGCTTAGGCGTTTGGACGCGGAACTTGCTAGGGAGGTTGAGCTGATGAAGGTGGAGGCAGAGACGAAGGTCAAGCTGCGACAGCTAGAACTCCAGCAGGCCTCCACCCCTCCTGTGGTGGCTTCGCTGTCACATACAGACGTTCAGTTTGATGTAGGAAGGAATAGTCGTCTGGTCCCTGCATTTCGTGACACTGAGGTGGAGATTTATTTTGAATCGTTTGAGCGGATAGCGACAGCCTTGCGTTGGCCGCGGGATGCGTGGGCCATCCTGCTACAGTGCAAGCTGGTGGGCAAGGCGCAGGAAGTTTGTTCCTCGTTGTCCACTGAATGCAGCTTGGACTACGACAAACTGAAAAGTGCAATCCTGTTAGCCTATGAACTAGTTCCCGAGGCTTACAGGCAGCGATTTCGGGGGCTGAAAAAGGTGCAGGGTCAATCCTTCCTGGATTTCGCAAGAGAAAAGAGTGTCCTCTTTGATCGGTGGTGTATGGCCTGTAAAGCTGCAGACCTAGCTTCGGTACGGGAATTGATTCTCATTGAGGAATTCAAAAACTGCGTCACCGAGCGGATGGCAGTATATCTGAACGAGCAGAAGGTCTCTACGTTGCAGCAGACCGCGACCCTGGCTGACGAGTTTGCACTCGTCCATAAAACCAGTGTTGTTAAGCATGAGCGACGCGACATACTAGCAAAGGCTAGCGGTGCTAGTGGTGAGCAAGACACAAGGAGAGAGGTGCCTGTGCCTCGTCCCAGGTCAGACCGGAAATGTTTCTACTGTTTTAAATCCGGCCATTTAATAGCGGACTGCGAGGCCTACAGGCGGAGACAGCCAGTTTCAACACCACGTAAACCAAAAGGGATAGGGCTGATTAAAAACGCTTCTTCTGGTAGTAGACCACTTAGCACTGAAACGCCTGACGAATGTTTTAAACCTTTCATTTTCAAAGGAGCGGTGTCACTCTCTGGTAAGCCTGGAGATGGGCGTACTGTGACCATTCTACGCGACACAGGTGGTTCACAGTCCCTCATACTGGCTAGTGCACTTGCCTTTGATGAAAAGACCGCCAGCGGCACTGATGTTATTGTTAGGGGCGTTGGAATGACTTATGTGCCAGCCCCCCTCCATCAAATTTGGGTGCAGAGTGACCTAGTAAGTGGCATTTTTCCTGTAGCTGTGTGTCCTTGTTTCCCGATTGATGGTGTGGACTTCATAATGGGCAATGACATTGCAGGCGGGAAGGTTTATCCTGCCCCAGAGGTCACAAAGACCCCTGACCCAAGCCCCTTGCCAGATGTTTTAAACCGGCAGCACCCGGATGTATTTCCCGTAGGTGTTCTTACCCGGTCACAGGCCCATCGGCAGGGAGAAGTGGTTGACTTGTCAGGGTCAGTGGTCGGCTCTATGCTGGGGATGGATGTGATGCCCTCTGAGGAGGGGGAGGTGGGTCCTGATGCCAAGGAACTGGCTCAAGAAGTGGCTGAGCCTGCTCCTGAACCCGCAGCCCCCCCTCTCCTCACACGGGAGGCCCTTATTATCGCTCAGAAAGCAGACCCATCGTTAACCAAATGTTTTGCTGCTGTAGATGAGAGTGATCATCTGACAGGAGACAGGAAGCAGACATTTGTTGTATGTGATGGATTGCTAATGCGCAGGTGGACTTCAAAGCCAGGGGAGGACTGGAGTGTAGTCCAACAGATAGTGGTCCCGGCTAGTTTGCGTCAGCACGTGCTACAATTAGCCCATGACCATTCATGGTCAGGACATTTGGGGATAACTAAAACATATGACCGTATTCTGCAGCACTTCTTCTGGCCGGCGATGAAGGCAGATGTTGCGAAGTATTGTAATACTTGTCATACGTGTCAACTGGTGGGCAAACCAAACCAAACTGTGCCCCCCGCCCCACTATGTCCAATACCTGCTGTTGGTGAGCCGTTCGAGCATGTTTTGGTCGATTGTGTTGGTCCGTTACCAAGAACACGAGCAGGCAATCAGTTTTTGTTGACCATAATGTGTTTGTCCACGCGGTTCCCTGAAGCAATTCCTCTGCGGAGGGTCACCACTGCAAACATTACTAAGGCGCTAATCAAGTTTTTCACCACCTTTGGTCTTCCAAAAACAGTGCAAACAGACCAGGGAACTAATTTCTTATCTCGAGCATTTAAACAGACTTTAGCTTCCCTGGGCGTCTCTCATTCTGTGTCTAGTGCTTATCACCCAGAGTCGCAGGGTGCACTTGAGCGTTGGCACCAAACACTTAAGGCCATGCTAAAAAAGTACTGCCATGACACGGGCAGAAGCTGGGATGAGGGTGTCCCCTTTGTACTGTTTGCAATACGCAATGTTAAGCAAGAGTCCTTAGGATTCAGCCCAGCTACACTTGTGTTTGGCCGCGAGGTGCGGGGCCCGCTAAAGATGTTGAAAGAGAGGTTCCTTAGTGGGGGTGTTCCAAAAACTAACGTGGCAGATTTTGTGAAGACATGTAAGGATCGTTGGCAACGTGCTACCTCATTAGCGAAAGAGGCCCTGTGTACTGCCCAGGCGTGCATGAAGACGTGGCATGACAGAAAGGCTGTGAAAAGGCATTTTCAGGCTGGGGACAAGGTTTTAGTGTTGCTACCGGTGCCTGGTTCTGCTCTTACGGCCCGTTTCGCAGGACCGTACGTGATAGTGAGGAAAGTGTCTGAGACAGATTATGTTCTCAGTACCCCAGAGAGCAGGAGGAAAACACGCCTATGCCACATCAACATGTTAAAACCCTACCATGATAGGGAAACCCATGAGACTGTTGCCAGTGCGGCAACCTCCAGCTCTGTCTCCGCCACCGTGCTGAGTGTAGAGGCCAGTGCTGACGACGATCTGCATATACTTTCTGAGGGACAACAGTGTGGACGGTTGGCGAATTCAGCTTACGTAGCCGAAGTAACGGCCCACTTGTCTCATCTGTCCCCTTCACAATGCGAAGATGTGCTTAATCTACTGCACTCCTACCCCTCTCTCTTTGGTGATGTGCCCTCGCGTACAAATGTTTGTGAACATGATATCGATGTTGGGGACGCAACCCCAATCAAACAGCACGCGTACCGCTGCCCTATGGGAAAGCGCGAGGTGATGAGGAAGGAGGTCAGTTATCTAGCAGAGAATGGTTTGGCGAAACAGAGTCGCAGCCCTTGGAGCTCTCCATGTTTACTTACGCCCAAATCTGGTGGCTGATGCACTCTCACGCAGTGCATAGTGATGAGTTTCTTCTGTGTTTTGTATAGTGTGGATTTAGGGTGGGGGGAATGTTACATCCTGGGAGGCTGTGGGAGTGTGTGGGCGTGGTGTTGTCTTCTCCCTCTCCTCCTCCTTCATTCTGGCCCCTCCCCTTGTCTCTCTCTGCCCCTGCCCTCTCCTATAGGCCACACCTGCTGCTCATCTGCTCTCGTTACAACCAATTACCCTCAGGGGTGATATAAGCTGGAGAAGAGCAGTGTGGAGGAGGAGGGAGAGGTTTCTGGTGGATTTCCTCTGTGCTGGTCAGAGCGTGCTACTGGCTTAGGTGTGGAACAGCCTGCTGCGTATGACCAGCCTTCTGGTGTGTGGCTCTTTGTGAGTAGTGTTTAACTGAGCAGTGATTGCCCATGAGTGACGGCGGCCTTCATTAGTTTGTGTGGCCTGCCTGGATATTGTTTGTTAGCAGCGTTGCTGTCTCTTTCTGTTGAAACCTTATTGTTGCTTTCTTTGTTGAGTGGTCATTACCACTTTGGGTTGACCTCCCTGATTTCTTATTAAAGCAGCGGTGCTGTCTCCTTTTGTTGTTGCCATTTATATGATTATTGAGGTGTTTGCCTACAATAAAGATCTATTTTATGTTAAATACCTCTGCCTGGCGTTCTTTTCATTCCACCTGGATCTAACTGTTACTGTCCCCCACCCTCATCGCCTAGACTTTTATGTGGGGACGTAACATATAATAAAAATTCCTGTAGTACTGAGTGCTCAAGGAGCAAGCAGGGGAAACCTAAACACACAGGAAGTGGATGTGTTATGGCTGCCCAAAGAAGGTCCTGTGATAACCCAAGCCTTTTCAATATTAAGAATCAGCGGGACTCCAGCTGCAGGTGAGGTTTCTGTAATCTGCATTTGCTATTCTAGAGCACAGCCATCTGCTACTGCTCCCAAGAAAACAACAACGAAGGCCAGCCGCTAAAAATACACACTCAAACACACAGGCACACACGAGTCATGCACCATCAACAAAACAACACGCTCGTCTGTAGCTGACTACAGCTGAAATAGAGATAATAACTCCATAGTAACAACAGTCTTAACTGGATTACTCATTGGAGATGTAACCTTTGTGGCAATACCGTCAATAATTTGGCGTTCTTTTCTCCGACCATATGAATACAAAAAGTTTGTATAAACAACTCCTGATCTTGGATGCAAATCCCATCAATTTTCTACTTGGCTCCAGTGCTGAATGCACAAAAGACAGCGTGTAAAATATTCAGCATGGCAGATTGGAAAGTGGGGCGACAGACACTAATAACGTGTCCCGAATTAGATGATATTCCATATTGTTATGAAACATTGATTAAGGAAGCTATTCAAAATTCATATGGAATTTAAGAAAGAAAGAAAGAGCCTGTCCTGTCCCCAAGGGATTTGGTGGGAAAAGGAATAATAAAGTCGTCACATGCTGAAGCAGACAGACGCCCAAGGGGAAGACCCAGAACGCGCAGATGGTTAGACGGAGCTTTGATATGAATGAAGATTTCCGTCACACATGGAGATGAATAAACTCCAAAAGCAAAAAAAAAAAAAAAAAAAAAAGGACATAGAATATATAAAATCTGACAGATGTTGTCCTCCAAAGCTCTGTGTTGGACCAATGCACAGCCATGCCAGTCCCCCAAGACAAAGGATGTGTATAAAACACGGATGTAGATTGTGAAAAGTGAACCAAACTGAACTGTCTTAAATCTGTACTTTTTCATGGCCATCAAGGGAGAAACTGATGAGTTTTCATAAATATTCCCAGTCCTATAGAAGTCTATGGGAAACACTTTCCTGGTGAGTTTATATTAAAAAGCAAAAAAAAAAAAAAAAAAGAAAATAGTCCATCTATCCATCCAGTAAATTTAGTTATGCTCATTCTAAAAGCCAAAAAGTTTATCCAGGGTATGCTCACTGGGTAGCAACTTTTCAATCACAAGTTGTTAGCCAATAACAACAACAACAACAACTAACTACTAAGTAAGTAGAACCTTTTTAGCAGAGTCAGACCAAAATATATGAAAAGGTAATAAATCCAATGTGCACTGTTATGAAAAGCTGTTTCTTTTATATTACTATTATTATTTCAACACAACCATGCAGAAAAAGTGAGAATGGGCTGGAAAAAGATACTTGGGTAAAAGTAGTAATGATGCAATCAGAAAGTGTGTAAAGAAGTCCAGAAGGTCAATATACAATAAAAGATATTCCATGGGTTATATGTTCTTTAATACAAAATAAGATGTTAATTAATATTAATAGCAGAAAAATATTGAAAAATTAAAAAAAAAAAAAAATAAATAAAAAAAAATATATATATATATATATATATATATATATATATATATATATATATATATATATATATATATATATATATATATATATATAAATACAATCCTAACTAAATTATTCCGGAAAATCTCTTCGTGATTTTTTTTCTGCAACTTCGAAGAAGGAACATCATCACTTTAACAGGAAATTAAACTCCTTGTTGAGATCAGATATCTCACATTTAGTAAGACCAATATCTACCTGATCTATTAGCAATTATCTCAGACTCACAAGAAAATTTGTAAAAGGAAATTATTCATACACACCTGCCAACATGCACAAGTTATACACATACACACACAGTGTCCTGACTATATTTAGCCCTGGTTCCGTCAGCTATCCTAAGTGGTCTTGTCATGAGAAAAAGATTGCCTCAGCTCTGACAGAACTCAATTTACCACTTGTCTTCCATCAGCAGCTAATGAAGAAGACAACCAAAGCACAACCTGCTGAAATGAACCTAATCAGGTCAAACGCAGAGTGGGAAAAATCCACTCAGCTCTTATTATGGCCTCTAAACATTTTGCATGACACAGCAGCAACAAGTCCCCCCCCTTCATTGCTGTCTGTAGCAGAGATTTGAGCAAGCGCTGGTGTGGGTGGAAGTTCGCTGGCACGCTAGGATCTGGAAAATTGACTTCACATTGTGGTTGGGTTAACTACACCTTTTCTCCGCAGCTGTCCTGTCTGTCAGTCTTGAGGACTAAGAGAACACGGAGATGTGCACTTCACTTCATTCATTTCGGTTTTAGCAACAGACGTAGAAATGTTCATGAAACATTTGTGCAATACTGCACCTGGGATAAGTAAGAGGAGTTGCTTATTATCCATTAATTTCACTATCCTTCAAGTCAGAAAAAATATGGTTCTCTTAACTACCAAACAGAACATATCTTCAATTATGTCTTGCTTTTTCCACAGCATGTGTTTCCACACAATTGATGAGCGAAAGCACTAAATCTACAAAACAATACAATAAAACTCACTAAGAAGCACTTAAGCACAATGTGTAGTTCGGATGTTATATTATAAGCAAAGCATAATGCATAAAGTATCTATTATAGGATTCATGTTGGCTCGTCACCAAACACAAGCACCATAGACACAGCCAAGGCACACTCTGTTTCTTCTGGCTCAAAACAGCTATTTGAGGGGAGACTTACACATAACAGCTAGTTCAGTCCACCTTCAGTAAAGCGAATGAGTCTTTGCTACTTTGACAGGAAACAAAAGTGTAATTTCCTGATATTTCTAACTATCTTACAAAGAAAAGCATGGTTTATGCATTAGTAAACTGCAATTTAAAAAGTACAATGCTGGTGATTTACCTCTGGCTCTGAACAAAATCTCTGGTGGGTGTCAAAAGGCAGGAAAAACTCTTGACACAGAAGCATTAGGCAGATAGTGAAACCATGACAAGTACAACAGTCATGCTATACTGTGAAAAAAGTAGCCACTTCTACGCTTCTATTTTCAAATCAATCTAACTCTGTTCTTTATTAGTTTATTTTTATGCTTTCCAACATATTTTCAAATACATCTGTAAAGAAGAAGAAACTGCTTTGACCTGCTCTGATACTGAGTTTCAATCCCTCAGGAGGACTAAGCCAGTGGCTCACTGACAGCTGAATAGACTATAAATCAAAATGTTTAATCTGGAAAGCAATGTACTATTACACAACAGTAATCCAAGTTATGAATTTCCCTTTTTTTTCAATATGCAAATGGTGGAAAATGATCCTTTTTTTTTCTTCCTTTTTTCACATTTGGAAAATACACCATCATACCAAGGAAAACACATGTGACTCCTTTTCCATTTGTGTGTGAGCAGAAATGGAGGCAGTGGAAGTCAGGCCATTTCAGCTTTTGTCCATCGGCCTAAATGTATTTGATGCGTGGAAAAGCAAACAAAGACAAGCGCCAATGGCATAAGGTTAACACTGGATAAGTATAATAGCCACCGTAAGTGTGTGATGCTTCTCTTTTTAATAAAAAAAAAAAAAAGGGGGGGGGGGGGGGTTGTCAATGCGCACATGAATGCCTCCAAGCGTTGACTCTGTAAACCATACAAAACCTGGAACACATTTAGATCTCATCAGCTACAGACGCTTAGTTGTTTTTATGTGATTATCCTTACAACTGCAATCCTCCCGTTTCACAACCAGCCAGTGTCCCACTCACCACATTCCCACACGTCCTGTCCACTTATTCAAGGATTGCTTGAACTTGCACCTACAAATGCCCACAGCTCCATTATTCTGGCGATGAAGTGAAGGCACCACTTGATTAGCGCGCGCACACACGCACAAAAAGGGGGGAGATAGGGGAAAAAAACTGAGGTGTCAACAACTAATTTATACTGTGTAAAATCAGAAGTGACGAGAGGGGAAGCAAGCAACCAACTCAACTGAAACAGTCACGGTACTGGACACTGTGGGCTGCGGTCTGAGCAGTAAGGACTGTTGACAGTAAAGACTGGTAGTAATAGAACAAATGTTAAAACAGAGAGAGGTAACTTACCGTTTACCCCAAACACCAGACAAGCTGTAAAAAGTTGCAGCCAAAGGAAAAACCGCGTCTGTTCCTTCATACTTCTTGTTTTTGTCAGCCGTTAAATAGCTGTAGTTTGTTAGTTTGATGGACAACTGTACGGTTAGAGTGCAACGACAGTCTGGACGTTGTTGCTACGGCGGCTCGAGCTTGTTGTTCGGCTCTTACTCCCAGAGAGCAGGCGTGGAGAAGGAGCACGTGTACCTTGGCTCTCGGCCAATCGCAGCCTGGCATTTAATTGTGACCCCGCCCCCCGTTTAAAAAAAGTCACTAAGAAAAGTAAATTGATCTGCTATGGAAACAAAAGAAGCTATTATAGCTAATGGGCTGCACTATATCTAAATTTGATTTCATTCAATTTTTCAATACCCAAACCTTGAGGAGAAAATCATTGTTTACATTTTAGTAACATTTATGTATTACGAAGGTGAATAGGTCTGCCAGCCCTTGTAGTAAAATGCTTTTCTCTGAGTTTGAGGGACATCACAGCACCAAGAACCACGCATCTTTATTTTGACTTCAGATACCAAGCCAACAGCAGTAGTGAACTTCAAGAACCAACTTCTGATAGCATCACCTTTGGCCACCAAAAGGACGTCCTTAAACTCACACTCTTTCCTTGACAAACAGTTTGATTACATTTTCACATTGTATGAGAGTTACAGCTAACAGGGACAAAAACAGCAACGCGTGCTGACAGAAAAGTTCAGGATATACTCAAGAACTCAACTCATTATTACTGCTGTTGGACAGAAGTAAGCTCACTGACCCTTTGACCCAAATTAGACTTCATCAAAACGTTTTACAGCCTCCTCCAGAGTAAATAAACATGCACACATATTGACCGCTAAGCTAAACTGTAGCTACGATGATCCAATTCAATTCAATTCAATTTATACAGTGCCAAAAAGTCACACAAAGGTGCTGTGTATTTTAAGATAAAGACCCTACAAAAATACAGAGAAAACGAGGTGACTTCCTATGATTAAGCACTTGGTGACACTGGGAAGGAAAACCTTCCATTTAACAGGAAAAAAAACCTCTGCCAGAAACCAGTTTGAGGGAGGAGCAACCATGGGTTGGGGGTGAGTGAGGTGAACTGGGAGGTGTAAGAAAACAGAATGTATTTTACTGTAATCTACAATCTGATGAACTCTAGTGGTAAGATTTTACTAACTTTAACAGTTCAATCAGCATGCATTAGCATCATTTGGTTGTTTTATGGCTAAAGTCAGATTTGCTGTATGTGAATTCATTATACATACATAACAGCTTTATATGATTACAACAGGATGGATAACAGATGGGAAAAGGAGCTATAATCATGTAAGGCCTAGACCACAGCATTCAAAAAAATCCATATGAGTTTTTGCTTTAATTGTAATGTATATATCATCTATATATGATATATGGTCTAAAATGTCAGATTTACTATAGCATGTGAGAGAGTTCATTGATTCTTAATGTTCTGAATAATGTTTCTTGTATCCAAAAATGTTTGAAACACACTGAAATATTTTATAAATATTTGTAATATTTAAATGAGTCCCATTTTTCTTCTAAAACAGAATTTACATGCATTTAATTTGCGTCATCATCGTCACCATCAGTACAGCTTTAGTCCGTAATGTCACTCTTTGATGGAGCCCTGTTGATGAATTGCAAGTCTATTCACAAAAAGTTCTGGGAAAATTTCCATGATGTGCCATGCATGAAATTCTCTTCTGACATGCAGATTAAGGCCAGAGATTTATTGTATCAAGCCATCTGTGGGTGTTTCTGGAACTGGGATCCAGCAGTGGGTCAGAGTTGATTTTTGAGCTGTCAGAGGGAGTGGTCGTGAGACAAATAATTGGTTTTAATAGGTGTGAGACTAAGAGTGATGTCTAGGAGTGGTGATTCTATCAAGCTCCCAATCTTTCACATTTATCTTGTGTGGATAAATGTAACTTATTTGTGGCTCTTTGGGCGACTAATGCAACTACATTTGTTTATGCAACACTCCATCTATTTTAGAACTCCAGTGCCTGTAATTGATTTTTCGAGGGTGAACTGAGAGAAAAAATAATAATGAAGGAGATTACATTTCTCTTTAAGAGGTAAGTAAATGGGTGGGGGGGGGGGGGGGGGGGTTAATAATCTTTCCCCTTTTCAAGTTTTAATATGAATTGCAAAAAATTACCACTTTTCTCTGAAAACACAGATGCCACTGTATCATGTACACATCAGGCTGACTGACATTCATCAGTGGTCACTGTGGTGTGTGTCTCAGCAATGACAGATTTCTCAGATGTTCCTCTTCCATGCGACAAAGCTTCTTCACATGACTGACCTTCAGTTAGTATGAGCTGGGTTAATCGTCACAAGATGACAGTTAAATGAAAATTTAATGTGACAGGACCCTGTTTGATCTTAATCCGCATTGCAGAGAGTAGCATAATCCTGTAAACTCAAATCTTGAGAACATGTGATACCCTTAAAGGGAAATGCTACTTGGCGAATTTGGCACAGGATTCATGAATGTATAGCTGGTATGTATCAGTGATGTTTCACTTCTGTCTCCCACACAGAAACAAGAAAAATTGGCCAAGATGTCTTTCACTTCTGTCTCCCATTTGGAAATGAGACTGAGGATTCATCATAAACAGCACCAGATATAAAGAAATGAAAATAATTGATAGGAGTGGAGATGAGCAGAGTTTCATTTTTGACATTCTTAGTTTGTACAGCTGTGTATGCTCACAAGGCTCAATGATTTTTTTGCCAAATGGGGCTTTCTGGTGTATGTTGGACTGTGGAAGATATACACATGACAATAATTGATGAATGTATATATTGCCAAAAGAATTCTATTAATTTTAGTTGTTTAAGTTTACATCGTTGCATCATTGTCGCATAAAGTATGCTGAAAATCCCATTTCTTAGAATTTATTTGAAAGAGTTAAAGATTTGGGAGATGTGATGAAATGTATGCATAAAGTATTGAGAGTGTGTATGTTACCAATCTGTAAAACTATACTTTTTGATGTCAAAGTTAAAGCCATGTCATCAACACATTAAAATAAACAAATATTCACTTATTATACATGGATATATTATATATTAGTAGAAACAACATTTAAAGCATGGTTAAGCCGCTATGAGTATACAGTCATTGATTTTGACCCAGTGTTTCCAGTTAATCAATGGCGCCCTCTTGTGGCTAACACACTCAGTGCAAAGTTTAGACAAATCGCTTGAAAATGAATGACATTTAAACTAGAGGAATAACGTTTGTTGGATTTCGTTTTTCTGTTTGTATTATTATTATTTTTTATTATTTGTCAACGTAAGCTAGGGTTTCAGTTAAGTAGGAAGTAAGTGGCTATGTTTGCTGTACTGACTGCTGATATAATCGGAAATTTCAGTTTCACAAAGCGAAGGAGGAGACTGTGACACCGAAATGGAGAGTTTCATGTATTATATTATGACTATACATGACAGGTCTAACAAGTAGAACGTAAAATAAGATGGACAAAAACGTGAAAATAAAACGTTAAAAAATTTGAATATACATATTTTCATTCGCAATTGTAAATTTATCATTTGGTTGCATTTGGGATTGCAAAAATTCGGAGCTTTTTCAGGTGGCATGAAGGCATCCTGAGCGAGCCGCTGGTCAGTCAGTTTCTCCGCTGTAAACAGGCGGTGTTAGAGCGTCAAACTTCGGGTGGGTCCGGGAAAAACCTAGTGAAACTTCAGAAAGTGTAATGGTAAGACCATACATTTTAATTTTATGCTCAACGCGTATTGCGTTCTTTACGTAAAGTGCCTGTTGTGTTTGGTCGACATCTGACAGAAAAAGTTTTACCTGAGTGACGTGACAAAGGCAACAAACTGAGGCACTTTTAAGCTAGCAGGCAGTTTCTTCTAACCTCCCTATTTCTCATTTTGTGTAATCCATATGCGTCACGTAACCGCACCGCAAACCACATATTGCAAATTACTCGTGTTTGTGTACTCTTTTGTTGGTTTGCCTTGGCCATTTAATTCAATGAGATGTTACTTGCGTGTTTTCCCAGCTCTGAATGAAATACTTACTTCTGGCAGCAAGGTGAGTAAAAACCGTCAACATTAATAGATGGTGTCACTCCTGGATAACTCTATCATGTCTTCAGTGGATTTTTAGTTATTTATTTAATTATTTTGAGATTTCATACTAGACTCTACTGAAAGATCAGATCCCAAATGTCGCACAGCTGCCTATAAGTTAGAGCACCATGTAATTTTATGCTGTTGTATGTGAGAAGCTGCCGTTTTAGCAGAAATTTACAAACATATTTTATGTTTTCAATATTTCAGTTTCATTTATGAAATTTGACTTTTGTAAATGTACTGTGTAAAAATAATCCATTTGCTGTTGGCTTTTTGCTTGTGTAAATTATATGTTTATGCACACACAGCGGATCAACTCACACATATAAAATGACCACCACGGAGGGCGGTTACGTACACACCTTTGGCCCAGAGCTGCCTGCCATGTTTGATGGTGTGAAGCTGGCGGCGGTGGCTACCATCCTCTATATCATTGTCCGCTGTCTGAACCTCAAGAGTCCCACTGCACCACCAGAGATCATTTACCAGGACACCCTGCTCAGTCGCTACCTGCTCAAGACCTGCCCAATGCTGACCAAAGAGTGAGAGATTTTAATATTATATTAAAAGATCTGTGATGGCACTGAGATGACTGGAATGTGGACTTAATCATGAACTCCCGATTCTTACCTTAGATACAGGTGCACCATAGACTCATCAGGCATAACATTATGACCACCTGCTTAATTTTGTGTTGGTCCCCCTTTTGCTGCCAAAATAGCCCTGACCCATTGAGGCATGGAGTCCACCAGAACTCTGAAAGTGTGCTGTGGTATCTGCACCAGCAACAGATCCTTTCAGTCCCGTAAGTTTTGAGGTGGGGCCCCCATGGATCCGATTTGTTTGCTTTGTGGCGTTATCCTGCTGAAAGAGGCCACAGCTGCCAGGGAATACTGTTTCCACGAAAGGGTGTACAGGTAAGCAACTCACGCACAGCTGGCCATCCACGTGATGTGAAAGAAAATGGGATTCATCAGACCAGACCACCTTCTTCCATTGCTCCACGGTCCAGTTCTGCTGCTCACGTGCCCATAGTTGGTGCTTTTGGCAGTGGACAGGGGTCTGACCACACGGGCCAGCCTTCACTCCCCACCTGCATCACTCTGTCGCTTATTCACCACCGTTACTTTCTTGGAACACTTTTGATAGATACTGACCACTGCATTCCAGGAAAACCCCATAAGAGCTGCGGTTTTGGAGAAGCTCTTACCCAGTCGTCTAGCCATCACAATAATCAAACTCGCCCAAATCCTTACCTTGGCACATTTTTCCTGCTTCTAGCGCATCAACTTTGAGGACAAAATGTTCTCTTACTCCCGAAAATATCCTGCTCACTAACCGGTGCCATGATAATCAGTGTTATTCACTTCACCTGTCAGTGGTCATAATGTTATGCCTGATCAGTGTATTTATAGTGTGAGCACAGTGTATGATATACACAACATACAAAAATCTAGAAAATTTAACAACAAAAGCAAAAGAATCAGAAAACAGTCATCCTGAAACTGTTCCAACTCTGTTCTAAGACGTGGTTTGCATTAAAGTTGGTCATTTACAGATTTTGGCTTACGTAGATGTGAATCCCACTCTCACAGGTCCTCGAGTCCTATGTTGAACTGACTGAACCACTACTTGTGTGGACTTCTGAGGTCTTTATTCGCCTTTATGTGACTCATTGTAGGGGGGGTTGGAAAAAAGCTGTTATTGGCCAGAGTCTCCCAAGAAGGACTAGATTTCCTAAACACTGTAAACAGAGCCTAGAGGAGCAGCAGTCTTTTCAGATACGTTGTAAGGGAGAGATCCATTCTCTCAGCCCAGCACCCACAGAGGCAGGCAGTGGCTGAACTAGGAAACATAAGAAAACCATGCAGTGTTGTTGCATTATAGAAGTTTAGGGGGATTTCAGCTGTTTGGAGACATAACATCCATTCACGAATGTACTTTCATTTCTCTTACTCTGACCATAATGTGAATAAACATGCCATTTGTTCTCTGGTGGAATGAGCCAGGAATTACAATTTAGGCTGAGCTGATCCATTAGTGAAACTGTAATTTTCCACATACATGGTAGGAAAAAAGCTTCCCGGGGAGAAAGAAAACTTTAGAAATATTTTTTTGGAGGAAATTTACCAACCTTTCTAAGCATTTTCAATACATTTGAGTCAATATCTATCTATTGATAGAGAGACAGGCAACAGTGGATGGATGGATGGATATCCTCATTTATTTAGATATTGGCCTTAAAATAAATGCCCCACTAGCAGCCATCAAGTGCTGCTAAGTGGTTGATCCATAGTATCCAGATTATATCAGATTATATCAGAGATAGTCCACAGCTTCTTCTGCGTTGTAAAAACCTGGGCTCTACATTACTTTCAGGGCTGCCTTCAACCCTGAAAGAACCCTGAAAGAACTTACAAAACATCCTGTCCTGTTATGTAAGTGTTTCACCTAGAGCAGGGGTGTCAAACTCAAATACACAGTGGGCCAAAATTCAAAACTGGAACAAAGTCGCGGGCTAACATTAATATTTATTGAAAAAAAAATCTTCCTCCAGATATAAGAATGAATCTTTTCTTATGGTCTCAAATACGTTTTGCTGGAAAACTGAATATGGAACAAGCAAAGCTTAATACTAAACAATATATATATTAGCTGTATAATACCAGTAGGCCAGCTCTAATAGTAATTTGGTATGGCTTCGCGGGCCAAATGTAATTAGGCTGGGCCAGAGTTTGACACCTATGACCTAGAGTGTGCACTGGCCATGATAAAAATCTAGCTAGTGGTTGGGTAACAGTTCTGACTCACTCACCAAAGATGACAAAACATACCTCACACCCCTTCCAATAATGTTGCACAACTATTCAAAGAAACATGTCATTCATTAGAAGGAGTGTCCGTGGATGGGCTAAGCTAATGTAGCCCTGATCCACAATCCATCCTAGTGAGGTTTGGCGATTTTCTCCAAACCTCCAAGTTTACTTTCAGTTTTTTTAGGTTGTTTTTGTTTTTCTGTAAAGATTCTGTTTGCACAGTGGGTGTGCTGTTTTTTAGTACACACTATGAAGTAGATAAAGATAAGGAAAATTCTCAGCTGTTTGTTTTTGGACAGGAAGGAGCGGTATGTTGGCCAACCGCATACCTGATGTGAACTTAATTTCTGCTAAATGTTATTTGGCTTCATATTTTTGGCACTCTTCATATTTAAGCACGCTGGAGTCATGTAATTTGAACACCTAAAAAAAAAAAAGCACTCTCAGAGTGTGCCTGGCTTGTCAGACTGATGATCTTCTGAAGCATCTTCCAGTTACATAATATGGGCCTTGTCCTTCTTTTCAGATACATTCCTCCCTTGCTGTGGGGGAAGAGCGGTCACATCCAGACGGTGCTCTACGGGAAGATGGGACGTGTCAAAACTCCAACGCCCTGTGGGGTTCGCATGTTCCTCCCAATGCAGGATGGTGCTACGGCTACCTTTGACCTCTTTGAAGCTATTGGAGCCCACACCACTGGAGGTCAGAGGCAAAAACTACTTTGTTCCTGTTAAACCACCAAATCAGCTGGTTTTCGGGGTATTTAATTACACAACGGCTGATGTGTTGGTACTTAAAGAGCTTCCTGATTGTTGTTTAGTTGAGGTGCTTTTCTTTTCATTTCATTCCTCCTGAGTTTTATGTGCTTGTTTGGACCGAGAGAACATCAGTCTCATGTAACAAGCAGCTCCTGCTACACTTTGAGCGACTTTAATGAACTCCCTCGAGGAACGATGCCAGCAATGTAGTTCAGTGGGGTTAAATCCGCACACACACTACAGTGCACATGACATCGACTTTTACACAAGCTCATGACTCCAATTTAAATGTAGTTGCACATCCAGACTCTTTTGTGTCTTTGTGTGGGTGTCAGATGACATTACCATGGTAATCTGTCCTGGGATTGGTAACCACAGTGAGAAGAACTACATCCGGACCTTTGTGGATTATTCCCAGCGGCAGGGTTACCGCTGTGCTGTCCTCAACCACCTGGGAGCCCTGCCTAATGTTGAGCTCACCTCGCCACGCATGTTTACATACGGTAAAAAGTTATTGCCACATTGTCTGTTTTTATGATATTTTTTAACATTACTTGGATAAAAAAAAGAACCTTATAATGTGCAATCCTGCCAAAATCAATCTTTTGACAAATAAAACCAGATTCCCAAGAAGCATAATGTTATAAATATATATTAATCTGTCATATCGAGTATATATTACTGCTATACATTTGTAAAAGCAACTCTTTTACTTTCAGGTTGTACCTGGGAGTTTGGAGCTATGGTGGACTACATAAAACGCACTTTTCCCCAGACTCTGCTGGTGGTCGTGGGGTTCAGTCTGGGAGGAAACATCGTCTGTAAGTTCCTGGGGGAAAACCAGTCAAACCAGGACAGAGTGCTATGCTGTGTCAGCGTCTGCCAGGGTTACAGTGCCCTCAGGTTGGTAAACTGACTGAAGGATTAACACAATTAAGACTAATGGGTCATGTTGTTGTCGCCGTTGCTCTGCCATCACGAGTGAAACTGAGGTGATCATGTTGAACTCTGATAAATACTGAAACGGGGTTTATTTACTCTGAAACACAGGAAAGAAAGGAGACTGAGAAGACTCTGTTATATCAGGACTATCAGAGCTTTGAAAAGAAAAAGAAAAAAGCTTGTGAAAAAAGCATCCTAGGTACGGTTCCAGTCAGAGACTTTGTTAGAGAAGAAGACAGCGCTCAGTGAAACCTAAATTGAATCTTAGGGAATTCTGCAGCGGCAAAGATGGTGATAGAGTTAATTTCCAAGGGGGTAAAAATGTTAATAATGCCTCTTTAAGGGGAATGTCAGTAAATTTCTTAAGCAGTTTTTATCAGCTTTGACTAGTGATCTTCTACATGCAGGGACCAAAGAAATGACAGTTAATTTAGCTGTTCTTTAAATCAAGTTCCCAAATAAGTTCCTAAAGTTGTTTCCTAATGGTTCTTGTGAGATTTGCTTCAAGAAAGTATTACACGTTGTCATGTTGCCATTCACCCTGCTTCACTGAGTGAATGGGTTAAATGCAGAGAGGAATTTCCCCACGGGGATGAATAAAGTAATAAAGTATACATTATTCAGAGGGATTATTTCTGTGGTAAACAACATTCAGTGAGTGGTGATCATTTGGCAGCATTGAATTCACTTAAGCTTTTTTGGCGATTAGACCAATGAGCCGTCATAGCAGGCTGTCAGCGCTGATAGGCATTACGAGTCTAGGCCCTGATGGGATTGAAGATGGAGGATTGGATGGAGGTCTGAGTGACCAGGGGGAGGTGGGTTCCACCAATCAGAGTCAAGAGGCATCAGAGGAAAGAAGATGATTGGATTAGAGTAATGGTGTCAGCAGTGGATTTGAAAGCGTGGAAGTGATGAAAGAAATAGACTAACAGCCAAACATCCATGGAAGCAGGCAGATGAGTGATTACAGATCTTTCTTATTGAACTGAGGCATAAGCGTCATTACTGCGCTTGTATATGATCGTATTAAGCGGACCCATTACATTTGTTTTGGATTGCTTGGAGGTAGTGAGTGCAATATTAGGTTGTATAACTTAACTTAAAGTTTTGTGTTAAGCAGCACCATAATAGTGTTGGGGTTAAATAATTTGCAGTGTTGATTTTTACAATAGTTAAAATATAATAGTGATATGATGGATCAGACTACTGCTGTAGTGACTTTAGTTTGTAATGTGGTTCCACAGTATGTTTGTATTCATGTGCATTTGCTTGTGTGTGTTTAGGGCTCAGGAAACTTTCCTTCAGTGGGACCAGTGCCGGAGGCTCTACAACTTTATGTTGGCGGAGAATATGAAGAAGATCATTCTGTCGCACAGGTGGAGCAACACAACAGTTATTGATTAATGGTTACAGATACGTAACACTCTTAAATTTGATCAGAATGTCATTTAGTCATAAAGTACTGCAGCTTTTTGCTTTTCTGTAGCTCAGACACAAGCATGAATCTTTTCTCTGCTAATTGTTGGAGTGGCTTTCTGCAGACACAAAATTTTCTCGATTATCTCTGTCTGATAGAGTAGAAATTCTTAAATGTTAGCGTAATTCTGAAAAATTTGCCAGAAATTCCTAAATCTGTTATCTAAAATGTAGATCTGTGAGTCATTTGTGGAGAATCAGATGAAAAGCACTTCTCAGCCAAACAAAGACACAGTCTCCCGCGTTGGTTGTGTCTAAATGTCATATTATTAAACAGGGACAGTTTGCTGGCCATGCAGTGCAGCAACATTGGCGATGGAGAGCTGAACAGACTGTATGCAGCCACATCTTTGATGCAGATTGATGACAGCATTATGAGGTGAAATATTCTGGGCTTTGAATATGATGGGTTGCTCTAAATTCTGTGGGCCATCTCTTTAACTATGTTATCGCATCATTTTTCACTTCAGAAAATTCCACGGTTATGACTCACTGAGAGAGTACTATGAGAAGGAGAGCTGTGTGCACTACATCCACAAAGTGAGTAACAAGTACCTATCCGTGTATGTAACAGAGCTCAACACATCTATCCCTCTATTACTACTTCTGCAATGACTTCATGTTTGGACTACTGTTAAATACTGTTGCTGCTATATTTATTGTTCACCTGATCTAGCATACTTGGATAGCAATCATACATAATTAAGTCCAGGTGTGGTTGAATACTACTTCTCTTATCACTGTTATATTATTCTGTTATAAAAGTGTAATGGTAGACAATATAAAATGTGGGCGTAGCTTGTGTGACATTAGCACAGAAGTGCCAGTGATGGTTACTTCTATCTTTTGTACTGTCTGCACTAATAATGTGTAAGTAGGTATTCTAAAAAATTAATAAATAAACTGGACTACTCTTTTTTTACAGATCACTGTCCCACTCCTCCTGCTAAACTCCTTGGATGACCCACTGGTTCATCCATCACTACTGGCTGTTGCACGCACTCTTGCAGGTTTGTGGTTTTTGTCTAAACTCCTTCTGCAGTGTGAGTCAGTGGTAGTTAAAGGTTGTCTTTGTAACAGGCTAGCTTAAAGCTGGCTGCCATGATAAGTAGCTACCAATTTGCCCACGTTAGCAGGCAAACAAGAAAGATAGCTCGTGGTATGTTTTAATTATAGATAGCTAGCAGTTTATTAGAATAGAAGAATTGAATAGTCACTTGATTCTATTCTATTCTGACAAGCTAACAAGGATTCCTCCTAATAACACCTGTAACTGTGTCTATGTTTGATATTTGGCATGTATGGTTTTATTTAGTGAACGTGGTGAAGTCTTGGCCAGTGGGCATGTTGAAGTAAAACTGGGTAGGGCATTCACAGAGCAACCTTTGTTTTAATTTTGTGGAGTTCCTCAAGCTAATTTTTTATCACTGTTGTTAACTGTGTAATGTTTTCTTAGCTACCTAGCATATGTGGCTAGCTGGCTATTCAGATTTCTTCCTGCACAATGCTTGAAGAAGCCAGGTTTGTTTGTTTTTTGGGAGGGGAGTTGTGATTGTGTTGTGTTGTACTGGAGGCAGGCTGTTGGCGTGTCTAACTTGATGTTAGCTAGTTATCAGTCAGTAGTTAAATTGTAACAGAGAAGAGGAAATATGCACTGTAGTGAATATGAACATTACAACCTGTGGATTTACATGGAACATTTGAGTCTTCAACATAGAAAACATGTTGTTGAAAGGAACTGAGAAAGTCAAGGAAAGTATTTTTTTTAAGTTGTTTTACACCAAGTTTAAAATATGCTTCCATACAAACCTTTAATAACAAATATTAAAGATATTATTTCATGGCATGCAACACAGAGGTGATGTAGAGTCTGGTGAAAATGCTGTCCTCACAGTGGTGCTAACTCAGAGCAGCATGAAGCGAGTTAACAGGACACTCGCAACACAGTCTTAAGTGTTGATAAAGTCTTGATGCAGCTATCTGCTCAACACACCCTCCCCAGACAGTCTTGTTGAATTTTTCAGGGCCATGTGATCCACCTGAGCTGTTGGGTTATATACAGGGACCTGTGTGTGTGTCTGGCCTCAACCTGCTGCCTTGTCTTGCCTCACATGGGAGATTCTTGTTTTGTAAAAGTCTTCGTATTCATGTAAAGTTTTTACGCTTCAAGTAGTCATGAATTCTATTTCTTTAAATTTTTGTCTACTTTTCTACTGGTTCTGTATCAAGATTCAAGTTATAATCTGTGCAGTCAGTTTCTTTTGAAAAACATGATCATCTTCGTGGTTGGATATTTGGACTCGTCACAGCTTTGGCGTCATTTAGCTTCTTAAAAATTGGTCTTTGACGGGAACAGATTTTTGGTGAACTGAAACTTTATACTTCTCTCTTCCTAACTGTCTTCCCCTTTTAGAGAAAATGCCCAATGTGGTATTTGCCCTGACTCAACATGGGGGCCACATGGGCTTTTTCGAGGGAGCTGTTCTGTTCCCTCAGCCCCTCACCTGGATGGACAAGGTCATAGTGGAGTACACCAACGCCGTCTGCCGCTGGGAGAAGAAGCAGTCGGTCTGTCAGAGTAGCAGCGAGTAGGACATGAACTTTTTGTATGGAAGCACGCAATACCACTCTGCGAGTTGCACTTACATACAAGTCCAGAGACAAACGCACAAAGACAGCTTGCTGTACCTGCTCAGCTTCAGCACTTTTGGCCTTACAGCTACATGATTCTGGAACTTGTAGATGATTAGACAAGGCAGCCTGAGTGGAAGTGGTTAAACCAGATTAGAAATAAAAACCTACAGAGGTGATCGCACAGGTGAGTGTAATGTGATCCCAAGCAGAAGTGTTCTTTCTGCTTTTGTTCTTTTTATCTCTCAGGTTAACAATAGTTTGCCCTCTGCTGGTTTTTGGCAGGTACTTCTTTCTTTATTCTCTAAAGCAGGGTGCGTAATTTGAATTCTGCCATAAGAAAGAAAAAAAGGTGGACTTTTTTTTTCAAGTTTTCAAATAATATTTTAATGATGTTTTGGTTCTGTCCTGTTCTGAAGTCCTTTAATTGAAATAGTGCATTTTCACTAAGAGGATGTTGCTGTTTATTAAAGAAAAACATCTGATAAGAATGTGATTTAATCTCTCAAATCAGGTAATGTTTTACAGATATTTTTTGGTAGGTTTTCATGCTCAATTTTCTCCAGTGGACTCTGTCTGCATTTAGGGTAGACAAAAACAGACCCAACTGAACATTTCTGGTTTGTTGAAACATGTACTTGTAGATCCAACCATTCCATGAATCAATCAATTTACTGTAAAGCCTCCTGGTGTAGAACTCTGGTTACCCAAAACTTATAAATAACTAATAACTCCCAGCGTAGAAATAATTTAACTAGAAGTGGCAGGTGTGGTGGTATAAACGGCTGTTTACGGTATGTTTCGAAGGTGATAACATTTTGAATGTGTCTCTTCTTGGTCACGATTATGTTCCATATACCAGGCGTGGCTTCAGTTTAAACACTGTAGTGACTTAATATTAAACTTTAGCATCGATTACCTTTTGGGGGAGGATGTTGTTGTTGTTCATAGCTGTTCATTGCTGCCTACTGGATGGTGGTGTTTGCAATATAAAAGGTAAAGACAGCTAAGAGTATCGCTCTATTGAAGATGATTAGTGTCACTGACAAAAAAGGACAGGGGGGTGGATTTTTATATTTTTTATTTTCTGAATTGTGAGAAAGAAAGAAAAAACACTCCTGTACTGTCATGGTACTGTAAATTTCCACCAGAATTATGTGATTTCAAAGGTTTCAAACACCAGCTAAGCTGGTGAGGGCACAAATGCAATGTTTTTGCTGTTTTGGTTTGCTTGTTTTTAATATTCTGAGCTCTTATTATCATGTTAAGGACTTTTGAGGTTGGTCAGTTTCCTGTGAGTTACATTCTCAGTGGACTCCACCCAGTCTATGTAGCCTCCAAATTATGCAACTTATATCTGCTCTGCAGAAGTCAAATGTCATGCAACAGCACCACAAACATGTCCTGACTTTTTCACTGTTTGCTCGCACTTTATTGTCTTCAATGCACTATGTAGAGTCATTGACAATTAAAAGTAAATGAACACATTTTTATTGGTGTGATATTATAAATTAAGACGTTTCAATTGTCTTTTCTCACAATCATTTTCTGATGGGGTATTGTGCATAGTGTAAAAAATTACTCTTCATTAACTTGTTCCTGGATGAATGAGTTTTTTCAAGTTACTTGACAAGATTTTTCTTTTTAGTCTCATTTCACATAACAGGGGCTTGTCTGCATTGTTGAATATATGATTATGATGTAGAAAATGAAGGAAAATGTGGGTGTTTTCATGGTGCGCAGCCTGTTTACAAGTGATTTTCACATATTGTTTCCTTTTGTGTATTTCTACATCAACAAAGTCACAACACTTTGCATTTATTAAGTTTATTGTACATGTATTGACATTGTTATTGGTGCACTGGGTAGCACAATGGGTCAAACTTTATTATACCTTACTGAAGAAGTCTTAAAAAAAAAAAAAGAAAGAAAGAAAAGCAGGAAAGAGAGGCACTTGTTGGAATACCAGCCTTGTGCAAGAAGATGATCAGGGATAAGAGGTTGGGTCCTGAGAAAGCTGGGGCCTGCCAGTAATAAACCATCTGTGTGGTGGGTGAATTTAAGTCCAGAGAAAGCACAGTTTGACAAAACGGAGACATAACATGTGGTGTTCAGAGCCGGTCAGGATTGGCAGTGTTTTTGCGTAATGGAAAAACACTGTATGTGATAAGATAATCACATATATGACTTTTTATTTTATTTTATTTTATTTTTTTGGTCCATAATCATAAGCTTCTGTACACTTCACACCAGTACCAAACCATGCTGCTTCTTCTGCTTCTTCTTCTTCTTCTTTTTCTTTTAAGATTGACAACTGCCTCCAAGGTAGCCAGTCATTCAGTCCATGTACTTGGGTTTGGAATGAACTAAAAGTGATTGTCACAGCTAATCCACCACTGTGTACATTTACTTATCTGCATTTATTTATTTATTTATTTATTAATTTATTGGTTATGGTTCTAGTGATAAAAAGGGGAACCCTGTGACAAGATTGATGCTAATTGGACTAAAATTTATCTTAATTGCACCAACGAAAAAAAGTCCTGGCCTGAGCGAGATCATTTGGACTGGACTGCTTATTCTGCTAAAAAAAAAAATACAGAATTGGCAAAAAGTAAATAAATACAAACACTAAAATGTTCACTGTAATGAGTTAGAAGTAAGTTTTACTTATCATAGGACTGACTTTCAAAGAAAGACAAGCAAATACATGAAGTGTATGCACTCTGTAGTTATTTGGAGCATGTATGGCACTTTTGATGGTCATCAACTAGAAAATTCAAACTATACGGTGTCACTGGGATGGCTTGTCTAGTTTTTGTCTTGAATGTGCTTTACCAGGACCTGTGCAGTACAATATCATTTTACCTTCTAACACAGTCACGACTTTCATTCATAACTTTAGTTCCTACAACCACACAGCTAGATTGGGCATTGATTCTTCACAGTCTATAGGGTTTATAATACGTAAAGGCTCTCGACCTCATTGGCAAAAGGACTGAGGATGTCTAGTCAAACAGCTTGGCTGCTGTGGCCTTGCCGTCGTACTTGGGACCTTTTCCGTCAAACTCGGCAGGGAGAATTTCGGCATCAAACTCCTTGTAGTAATTTTCCAACTCGTCTCCGTGCACGAACACCTAAAACGAACATCCGCAGCTGTTAGAGATGCTTAAAAGTGTGTGCTATCCTTCAGCAGCCAAATGTCAAAGTCATAAATTAATTTAATATCCTTGTATCGAATATCCTGACAGACTCAAACGTATTGCTTAAGCGCACCATAAAACCAATTTTTAGAGTGGCATTATGGTTATTAGATTCAGCTCTGTTAATCAGAGTGAAACACACATCAAAATCCTTTCAGAAGCAAACTGAAGGATCCAGACCAACACATTATTGAATTAATACAGTGGTACTTGACTGTCGAGTATGTATGAAAGTCTTGTTTTATTAGAAAAAATGCAAAACTGTTTTTGCTACTTTTTGCCAAGCAGGTTCATGTCAAGTCAGATGCTGTCACGTTGCATATTACAGCTCTCCTGCACTCAAACCAAAATATAAAGGATATCTTGAGCTTGGCTGATGATAGGTTTATATATCAGAGACTTAAGGGGCAACAGTGGTCACAGTTTGAATTGCAAACCCCCTTAATGTCTGCCATTAATGCTCTCTACAAGGACTAAAACCAATCTATGTTGTCATTGAATATGATTCATTTGACTCACTCTCTCCAGCAGCTTGCTCTTCATGAGAGGTTTGACCACATTATAGGTGGTAGTGAAGTACCAGGGCTGGTGGATGAAGTGCACAGCTTTGAAACGGGCAGGGAATGAGTCCTGGTGGAACACAAAGAGCAAGATGAAGGGCAAGGAATCTAAAAATCCCATCATAAATGAATGCCAAGTCAAAGTGTTGAAACTTTATTTGACTACTCTATTATACAATGGTTTTTGAGCTGTGGACGCTCTGCTTCCACAGACGAAAAGCAGAGCGTCTGTGGAAGTCCACCGGTCTGACTGTCCATCGTGAGCACTTTAAAGACCTACTTTACCTATATAATGAATCAGTCAATGAGGCCAGATCCTCTTACTTCAATAATCTTATAAATCGTCATAAAAATAATTCAAGAATTCTATTTGATACCATCAACAGTATTGTTTCTCCTCCAACCCAGCATGCTCTGTTGCTTTCTGATGAAGATTGTAATACTTTCCTTAATTACTTTGTAAATAAGGTGATGGACTTGAAATCCAAAATTTCCTAAAGTGCCTCCCCTTATGAAGATACCCCTTGCTGTCTTGGATCATTTACCTCCTTTTCTCCAATCACACTAAATGACTTAATTATAGTTTTAGGTAAAATGAAATCCTCATCATGCTCTGTAGATATATTACCTCACTCTGTCCTGTCTGGGTCTATCACCAGCATTGGTCCCACATTACTATCCATCATCAACAGTTCACTGAGGCAAGGCTGTGTTCCATCTTATTTTAAACACGCTGAGGTAACTCCTCTGTTAAAAAAACAGAATCTTGATCCTAGCTCTGCTAGTAATTACCGACCTATTTCAAAATTGCCATTTGTAAGTAAATTACTTGAAAAAATTGTTGAAAATCAGTTCAGGTCTCTATTATGTAAATTACACATTCTTGACCCTTTTTCAGTCTGGCTTTCAAAAGCAGCACTCTACAGAGACCGCTCTCTTAAGAGTCTATAATGATCTATTAATGGCATCTGACGCAGGGAACTGTTCTGTGATCATTTTGCTTGATCTTAGTGCAGCCTTTGACACCTTCGACCACAAAATCCTACTTAACAGGCTCAAGGTTTTGGCTGCTATATCTGGCTCTGCCCTAGACTGGTTTTCTTCCTACTTATCAGATAGGACCTTTTCTGTTAGGACTGACAGGTTCACCTCTGACATTGCTGCCCTGACCTGTGGGGTCCCACAGGGCTCAGTTTTAGGTCCATTACTATTTTCTTTAGCTGGTATCATTCAATCTTTTAGCGACCTGTCTTATCATTTTTATGCTGATGACATTCAGCTCCATATGTCCTTTAAGCCTCATCAGCTGGATAGGCTGTCCACCCTAGTCCAGTGCTTAACCCAGGTTTCTGATTGTCTTTCAAGCAACTACCTTGTTCTAAATACTAACAAGACCGAGACCATGATCATAGCTCCTCCTGAGCTACATTCTAAAATCAGTCAGGTTCTTGCCTCTTTCTGTCCATCTGTCAAGTCAAATATTCGAAATCTTGGAGTAATATTTGACTCTTCTCTGGGCCTCGACTCTCATGTAAAATCCTTGTCTCGTTCCTGTTTCTATCATTTAAGAAACATATCTAAACTGCGACATATGGTTTCCTCAGCTGAACTGGAAAAACTAATTCATGCATTTGTGTCATCACACTTAGATTACTGTAATTCCCTTTTTACTAGCTTGGATAAATCATCTCTCTCTCGCCTCCAGACAATACAAAACGCAGCAGCCAGATTACTAACTCGCTCTACCAAGCGTGTTCACATCACTCCCATCTTATATTCTTTACATTGGCTCCCAATAGAGTTTAGAATTCGCTTTAAAATTCTTGTTTTAACATACAGAGCACTAAATGGCCAGGCTCCAGATTACTTATCCAAGCTTCTTATAAAATACACTGCTGCTCGTCATCTCCGCTCACAGACTCAGAGTCTCTTAGTTGTTCCCCGTACACGACTGAAGACAAAAGGGGACAGAGCCTTTCAGTCTGTTGCACCAAGGCTGTGGAACAGTTTACCACTACATTTATGTTTGCTTGACTCTGTGGATTCTTTTAAAAAACTGTTAAAAACTCTTCTGTTCAAACAAGCCTTTTGTTGATCTACATATTTTATATTTTTTACATTATTTACATTTGATCTTTTACATTGTATATAATGTCTATTGATTTTATTGTTTATTTTAATATTTGTGTACGGCGCTTTGTGATTGTCTGTCTGTGAAAAGCGCTTAATAAATACAGTTTACTTACTTACTTCTCCTCTAAAGTAATTCAACCAAAATAATGGATTTTTTCCCCCCCACCTGTAACATGTCCACCATCTTTTTGAGCTCAGTGGGTTTGATTCCTGATGCCTGCTGCATGGTGAAGCCCTTGAAGTTTTCAATGATACAGAATCCATTGATTTGAGTTTCCTCGTTCTCTAGAAGCTTCTCAAGTATCACACAGTAGGCGCGCAGGATCTGAATGCACACAGACAAACATGTTTTATATTTATAGTATCTTCTAGTAAGCTCCTGTCAGAGATGGGACAAAAATACATAAGCTTCCTGTGTAATAAAAGAAATGAGTCACCATACCTCGTCAAAGGTGATCTCCTCGTAGTCCCAGTTCTCGATGTTGAAAAGCAGGACCACACGGCCGTATTTGTCTCTGCTATGCAGGATGCCGGGGTAGCCGGCCTCGATGGTGCTGCGCACGGCCTCAGGGGTCAGGTTCTCGAACAGCTCAGGGTAATCCTTCCTAAAACGCACATAACCTGAGTAGAAGCACAGGAATCCTATTAGATTACATTTCATCTTTGAAAAATGCTTTTTTTAAACTACAGGTGGTAGATTTTTTTTTTTTTTAATTTCTTTTTTTAACCTGGATCCTTATGATAAAATCATATGTTTGTGAGGCTACATGACTTTTCAGAATTGATACCATAATGACGCTTAGATGCACAGAGGAAGAAATGATGTGCATGTATTTAGATCTGCCACTTTCAGCCGCTCATTTTGAACATTTTACCCTTCATAAGGTCGAAAGCCTTGGGCACGTCGTACTTCCTGGCACGAATGAAGCGGGTCAGCATGTTGTCTGGTTTCTCCCCGAAGGTGTCCTGCACCCCCTTGGCCAGATCATCACCACCTTCTGCCTTCTCCTTAATAATTGCTCGCAACTCCTTCACTGCTGACACCCGCTTCTCATCGGTCTCATTCAGCTCATCCTTGGCCTGCAGAGAGGAGCCAGTCCAGGCAGTTAGTTCACAGATTATATTTGAGTGGTCCTGGTTGTATAAGGGTTTATTTTCATAAATATGGTCCATGTTTCATTTCACTTATGCCCTTAAAGTTGGTCGTACTGATCAAACCATTGTGTTCTACCAGATACAGGGTGATAATTTAGATAGGATAGGGTAGTGGTCTAACCACAATTAAGAATGACAAGCCAGCTTTAAGACCCGAACTCTTCCATGGCATGCATTTTTAATCTTTGATATTTGGGCTGATTGGAACCCGATGAACGTAAAAACAAAGAATCACCAGATTTTTTTTTTTTTTTTTACTTGATTTCTTTTCCAAGAAAGATGAGAGCCACATATGAGGATATTCGTTTTCAATTTTGATAAGACAGAGGCAGTATAATGTCCTTGTAAGTGGATATCAGGCCCTTGTAGAGCAAAATTTAGTATTTTGGTCTAAATAACCCAAAATGTGATGTCCACATATGTGGATGCCAGGTCCTAGGAGGTTAAAGTCACTGCTTCCAATTTGTAACTTAAGACAAACAATTGGAGGGCTACTATCCCAAGTTTTACATTTCTGGTGCCACCTATTGTTGTGAAAGGGTATTGCACATCCTAATGAAGCCTTAATGTTTTTTCCCAATTTGGAACACCAACACAAAGATGTACCTTCAAAAAACTGGACATTGTTAATAAGTAAACCATTGAAAGTTGTATATTCTCAAACTTTAATTTTATTTATGAAAACAAACTTCAATTTAGAGTTATTTATCTAGCGTAAAATGGGGTAAAGACGCTACAATAATAGAGGGATAATGCCAACAATCAGATGACTCCCTATGAGCTAGCATTAGGCAACAGTGGGAAGGAAAAACTCCCTTTTAACAAAAGGAAACCTGGAGGTTTTACTGGGGTTGTTCTGGCATTGCATTACAATTCCTTTGCTTGTTAAAGAGTTTTTTGTCCTGATGTGACTCTGATGAATCTTGATCTTATTCCAAAGATTTCTTTGATCACCTTCTGCATTGTGTGGTCTGGCACGTTGGTGCAGGGTCCAAAAACTGGTCCGTGGTCCTTGACGGTCAGACGCTCCAGCTTGGCCCTGAGCGCCTGCTCCTCCTCTGACACCATACGGTAAGTTCCACTCTGAGGACAGAAGATATTATTACAGCTTGTCATGGTTGCTTATAAATGTTTATTTATAGTGAGAAAATCTATTGGTCCTGTAATCTCAAATTCCTCAGAAACATTTAAAGACACTTAATCAGGGAAACAAATGGACTAGTAAATCAAACGACCTCCCAAAGTCCAACTTCCAGTCTGGATTCGGGAGACAGACACGTTGTCTTCTTTTAAGATTAGGCTTAAAAATGTTCCTTTTTGATAAAGCATATAGTTGGGACTGGATCAAGTGACCCTGAATCCTCCCTTAGTTTCTTAGTTATGCAACAATAGGTGCACATGATGCACAAAGTGTTTCTTTTTTATTCACTTCTTTAAACTCACTATGTGTTCATGTTTATACACAACTTTGCATTTAATCTTACTTCTTAGCCTGCACCTATCCACTCGAACTCTGCGCTCCTCCAGTCAGATGCTTTTATTAGTTCCACACTCCCAGTTCAAATCTAAAGGTGACAGGGCTTTCTCCAGTGGCCTTGACTTGACTAATCTCTGGCTCTCTTCCACAGTGTGTCTTTTGTCCTGTTTTCCTGCCCTCACCCACCACCCTCACTGAGCATGGTTCTGCTGGAGGTTTCTTCCTGTTAAAGGGAGTTTTTCCTTCACACTTTTGCCAAGTGCTTGCTCATAAGGGTGGCCTGGTTGTTTTCTCTGTATTATTGTAGGGTCCTTGCCTTACAATGTTGAGGTAAATGTTGTTGTGATTTGGAACTAATTGAACTGAACTGAAGGGCAGCGGGTGGCGCAGTGGTTAATGCTGTTGCCTCACAGCAGTAAGGTCCTGAGTTTGACTCCACCATCTTGCCGAAGTCTTTCTGTGTAGAGTTGGCATGCTCTCCCTGTGTTTGGGTGGGTTGTCTCAGGCCTCCTCCCACAGTCCAAAGACATATGGTGGGACTTTAGGGTAATTGATGATTCTAAATTGGCCATGGGTCTGAGTGTGAATGGGTGGCTGTTTCTCGGTGTTAGCCCTGTGACAGACTGGCGATGTGTCCAGGGTGTACCCTGCCTCTCACCCTATGATTGCTGCGATAGGCTCCACCACTCTACACCCCCAACACCACCACCCCACCCCACTGCAAAATAAGGATAAGTGGAACTGATCTCAATTCAAAGCTACTCTAGTTGTGGTCAAGAAATGAATATGAAACTGAGCATGCTATATCCACTTTAGTAAAGATTAAATGCTTTAAACCAACAGACAAAGTTGTGCTTTTGAACACAAACCCCAGTCGGCCCTGTTCAGAGCAAACATTTTATCATAGTAAGAAGGCACAGGTATGATTACCATCATTAAAAATGGATGCATTCCACTTAGGTGTGCCATTTCCAGGATCTTGACATTATGGATGTTCACTGGCTTAGTGGCACAGGTGAATGAAGCACATTCATTTTTAATGGCAGCAGTGTCACCTGTCAAAATTGCTGTAATGGGGGAGACTAACTAAAGATGTTGCAGTTTGTTATAATGGCTGATGGAAAACCGTTTCCCTGTGAGCACAAAGATGTTTATGTTTCACGTGTCTGCAGGAAAACTTTTAAGTTGCGCAGCACTTTGGATAAAAGCCGAGTACCTCGTCATGTCAATTTAACTCTCTCACAAGACTGGGTTTTGCTGTGTGAGCTTTAAAACACGTCTAATCCACGTGAGACAGGATGCCTGTCCACCAGTGTTGCAGGTCCGCAATCAATAGACTTCAGTGTTTTGGTTAATCTCCCTCACATGAGTCCTGCAAAGCTTGTAAATACATGGTGAGGACCACTATTCGACCTGAAGCAGGGATCAGAGATTAGCAGCTAAAGAAACTGTGGCTATCGCTGGTGTCTGCAACAATGGGCCTTTGGGAAGTTTTGAGCTGCAGCTGAATCCATCTGAGATGGAGAATAGATGTTTGTCCTTATGAATGCTGTCCTGTTTGTCTGTTTAAGAGTGTAAAAGTGGAGATACTCACGACTACAGCCATGTCTTCTCTTTAAAAATGTCCTTGTCCTGTCTGGAAGAAAAGAAGAGGTAACTTGTGATTCTTATCAATCCCGCTTAAATCTTAAAAACTGACACACTGTAGTCCTTCTAAATCCCTTTTATCCCATCCTCTCTGCTCTCACATGGTACCTTTTTGGCTATATTTAGCTTTTGCCAATCCTGGGTGACTTATCAGGAGAGTTAAGCTTGACAGCCTTTTAGTTTCATAATCATCAGGCTCACAGTGGGTGTCGATGGGCAAAATGTTAGATATAGAGCAAGAAAATCTTTAATTGGTACAATGGTGCATACATATAGGCATACATACAGTATAATACAGCATGCAACCACTTGATGAAGGAGATTTGAACAAAAGTTGAATAGCTAACCTAGTTGCGGTCAGTTATTTACTTGAAAGAAAATGAAAGTGCAGTCTAATAGTCTATTAAGCACTTATAAAATATATTCATAAAGACCAGCAACATCCATATGTCTTTATAATACCATGCTACACAGCCCAAAGCTGTGGTATTACGAGTGCTTGCATTTTTATGACTCTCGGTCTCAGTGGAAACGCCTCAAACCTAACCACTGTCAGCCCCATGATGCACCCACTGCACAAGATTTGAGCTGGAATGATCTGCTTTTAGATACCTCGAGATAAAAGAGAAACAAGGCAGCAAAACATCCATAATTTCATCCTACTACATAAGATGAAGTCTGTAAAGCTGAGCCAAATCCACTGCCTGGTAACAACAGGAGTTAAGGAACTGAATACAACTGGAAGCATCATCTGAGCAAAGAAGGCCGATTCCTACCTGAGGCAGACGTGAAGTAGCTGGCGGGGAGTCACAGGGTCTGTGCTGAGAAGTTTCGATGGGAGCTATGATTTGTAGTGTTGGGATTAGTCGCGTCACAGCAGATTACACCCAACAGGCTCCTTTTTCTTTTCAATCAGTATAAAAGAGGCAGTGAGTGTGGAAAGGGGGGGGGGGGGGGGGGGGGAAGTAGCTGTGATGGGGTTGCTTTTTTAACCAATGGTGGACGAGCTCCGGTGATGAAAGGCAGGGCCAGGATGATGTAAAGTTAAGTGTACCCTTCAGTTCAGAAGTGATTTAAGGAGAAGAGGGATTTGATTGCATTCCGAGGAGACTTGAACGGAGTGAACAGAGACCATTGTGAGTGCTGAGTCCCCAGGATGAACACACTGTGTTCAAATGCTCTGTTTCACATGTTTGGAGGTATAATTGAGAAGACGTGGTTAGTCTGGTTCTGCAAACTTAAATTGCATAATTTATCACATTTCATGCAAGTTGTTGGGGTCGAGCAGAAACCCAGAGAGCTGAAAAATTAAGCCACCGCAAAAGTGCAACTAAATTACAATTTCTCTGTTGGCCAGTCGCTGAACTGAACATCTCTGTGTTTGTGCTGTTGGTGGCTTCTTGAAGAAATGTTAAAATAAATTATCTGACAAATCACGAGACATGCCCCATAAACCTAATAACAGGTTGAGCCACTCTCAGCAAGCATTTGCAATAACTGGAAATGAATCTTTTACAGCGCTGTCGAGGAGTTTTGGCCCACTCATCTTGGGAGAATTGTTGTAATTCAGCTACACTGGTTTCTGAGCCTGAGCTGCCTTTTTAAGGTCATGACACAGCATCTCAATCAGATTCTGGTCAGGACTTTGACTAGGCCACTCCAGAATTTTCATTTTGTTTTTCTGGATCAATGGTAATGAAAATATTAATGATCAAGAAACTGACCTCACAGCCCGTTGTTTGCCAGGGAGCTAGTTTCAGTCGTTATGCAAATATTATGTTTATAAGGTTGGGGAAACCTGCAGTCAGCTGAGACTGAAGAAGTCACTTGGATGGGTGACGAAACATTTCTCCCACTGAAAACTCTACATCCAGATGAACAGAATGAACTTTATGGGAGTTCTTTGGAAATCCCAAAACCCCCCGTAAACCCATGACACCTTAGAATATGGGGTTCCATGGTGCTAATGACATTTAACTTTATTTAAAAATCAAGGGGTTGCTTTTAATTGAACTCTGTGCTATCATCATACCAAAACCTAAAGAACTCTTAAAGGCCTTCAGACAAAACATTTTAATGTCCATGAATTAGTAAAATGTTTTTTAACTACTATAAGAAAGATCATCTACAAGAGGTTTATCTTTCAAACTGCAGGCAGTTTGATTTCCCATCCCAGTAATTTTATCCCTAAGTGCAGATCGTCTGATGGAAAACAGTCTCCAAGAACCCAAAAATTATCTCGGGGTACCTGCAGGTAACTATTACAACTTTTGGTCTCAAAGTACATGTGTTCACGATCAGAGATTGCAAAGTTTGAGGTGCATTATAGGTGTGCCAAGAAAAAACAACAACCTTTCTTGTACCAAAACACACTTTTCCACTAAACATACAGTACGTGCAAAGAATACACATTTTGGAAAATAATGTGCTGTAAAAATAGTAATGCATGGGAGTGGAAATGTGTCTCTAGTTGTTTCAGTGGCTCAGCAACTCGAAATAGTGTTTAAAGGTCATGGGAGGCCATCTGTGCACGCTCTGAAGCCGTCTTGGAACAGGATAATAAACTCAAGTGCACTCGAAACATTATCCAAGGAAGTGAATTTTATATAGAAGAGTGGTTACTAATCTGAGGAAGTTGATGCAGAAATTGCTGGCCAATTTTGCATAACTCTGTGATTGTATTTTCTTGCGATGCTTAGTGTATCGCCTTCATCTGTAGGTAACATTTCAAAAAGGTTCATATGGTTGATCATCCTCTGAATGTTGCTTTTACACGTGAAATACTCAGAAAATCTTATCGCTATAACCGAAAGATGACCAAGAGCAAAAAATAAAAGCAAAAACTGTCAGACATCTTTTCTCTATTGGGTATGTCACACGTATGGAATAAAGGAAGCAGCTAAGATAATGAATAAGGTTCAAAATATACACCATTTTCTTGCATATCTGCACACACAAGCCCACAGATCTGCCTGTAGACATATGTGCGGCCACAGAAGATCTTAAACTTTCCACACTGCTCTGTGATCTGATTAGTTCTCACGCACACAACTTTGCATGAAACAGTCACTTTCTTCATTTTGCGAGACCAATGTCTAAAGTTATCTTTATGCAGCACAGTGAAGCATGATCAAAAAAAATTATTGGCGATTTCATTTCTCTGTTCAAACATGAATAATCTTGTGTTTTAGCTAAACAGAATGACCCCGACCGTGTTAACGTCACTGATGATGCTATGACGAAGGTGCAGGCAGCCAACCAACCAGTAATCTGCTAATTCAGGTCTGATCTGCTAAATAAAGCGATTTGTGGAGCAAAATTAGATGGATTGTGCAAACAATGCTATGCTCTGTTCTTCCCTTGTTGCCTGAGCTTTAGGGCCAAGTCCAGCCTTTAGGTGTGTGCATTTGTGTATGTGTGTGTATAAAGATGCTTGAGAATTAAAGCATGAGATGTAAAAACATATGTACAGCTCTACCTGCAGCTTAATGCACTCGCCTACATAAAGTAAATTGTGCACATTAGTTAAATCGCTGTCTGGAAACAAGTATGTTTCCTTTTGTTTGGCTTATCCTCTAAAAACAGCTTTTGCCAAGTTAAATGAGGATACTGGGCCAGGTTATGGAAGGGGTTTTGTAACCTATTTGGCCAGGGTGCCATCACATCGTTTCACATGCTGAGCCTGTATTTGTGACACTTAATAGTAGGTCTGAATGATCCCCAAATTATTTCCCAACACTTAAAGTGAGATTTCATTATGTAATGCTACTGGTGCTAACAGAAACCCACAACCTGAACTGATATGACACAGTGTGCTTAGGAAACCAACCTGAAAGAAGAATGTACAGTAAAGGTCTTTCATCATCAGGGAATGACTTTAGTGAGGCTGGAGGTGTCTGCATTGTGAACTTCTAAAATTATCCTCACAAGCACTAATATCAAACAATGGGACTTTTTGTTTTTAAACATGATGCAGTTTTATTAGGACATTTCAGAGCAGCTTACAATGTGAGATGATCAAAATACTAACCGAACCCTGCTAAAATCAGTCCACATGACCAATATCAGCTCATAGTAATATTTGTGATTTCCAAGTTTTTCTATCAAGGCAGTAACTAACATTTCAAAAGCAGTCATTCATCTTGTGTTTTCAAGAACAGCTACATTTATGTCATCTTTTCCAATTAATAGATGAATTTTTCAAGGAAGAGCAGATACTTGTTAGAGAACTGCAAACCTCAAACACAAGAGCACCAACTCTTACTTTATAAATACAATCAAGTCTGGAACGACTAATTTGATCAACCATTTCTACAGACAACCAAAAGTCTTTTGTTAGAAGCTCTGAACATGTTTAACATGTTAAACGCAATAAGTTAGAAAGTGTTTTTGTTCCACATTTTAAAGGCATTTCTCTCCAAAGTGATTCAGGACACCTTCAATTTAACATTTCTAACATTCATTCAGATCGGACTTCCATTAACTCTCTGAACCTGCTCTGATGACTACGAACATCATCACGCAAAAGGAGCCTGCTGAGGTATTTCCCACTGTCCCACCATTACTTTTCTCCTATTAGCCATCAGCAATGATGTCATCCGGCCAGTACTCGTCCTGCATGTAGTGCTTTGATGAGGAGAAGCTTGGCTCGAGTGGAGCGTCGTCATCCCTCAGCTTGTTCTGCACCTCCTGCTCCCACTCCCCCTCCACCAGCTTGTAGAGGTCGAGCGCAGCCTGAGCATCCTCCACTGAACAATGACCTCGCTTCCCAACCTGAGAGAGTGATAGGATCCACAGGGTTACAACAACAGTTACACGAGCATATTACTAAATCTAGTCTCAGATACCAGAAAATAACTTCAGTGAAAAATGCTGTGACCTGAAAGGAACAATTTTCCAAAACAGCCGCTCATCACTTGTTTTGGAGCGTCCTCTCATCTCAAGCTCTCACCTGTATGCTCCTGTTCAGCAGCTTATTTGCCAGCGTTCTGAGGGAGGGACAGCATTTACTGGGGAAACCGGCCAACCGGCTGAGGAGACGCGTTGTACTCGTGTCCCTGACCATGTGACAGGGATGAACCATGTCCAGTGCCTCAAAGTCATTATAGATGGAGTGGCCCACGACCACTTTGCCTTCAAGTATACTGAGGATCTAAGGTAGAGAGTGAGAATCCATGCAAGGGAACAAGGAGGAAGACAATTTACTTAACATTTAATTTTTTATTTTATTTTTTTTTTAGACTGTAACAGATTCAAATAAGTTTACTGAAGTAATTCCAGAATTCAGGGGTTAGATTTCTGCTGTCATGCATTTCATTTGTAATCTAATTTGCAGATTCAGTCTCTCTCGGCTCTAGCTTGAAGTCTTCATACTTATGTCCTGTGACAGACTAAGGGCTCTAAACTCATCATAAAGTCAAGTGACAATGTTTTAAGTGCCCGTGCGCTGCAGCAGTGCTGTTGTGGAAGGAAAGCTCGACTACACACAGTCTGCATTTAACTTTGTTTTCTGTGAAATGCTTTTATATTTTTTAAAATCTGTTTCAGTCCTCCTGTTTTGCAGTTCGCACTACGTTCTTCTTCGTTAGTATTGAGCTTAGTCTTGGCAGACGACATAAGCGGTACTGCCCCGATTAGCTTCCAGTAGTGCATTGCATTTCCACATTTTTTTAACATGTTAAAATAGACAAATAAAGAGCAAGACCAAGCATGCTTACACTTTCAGCCTGGTACTACACAAAACAAGGAAGAAAAAAAAAAGAAAAGGGATGATTCATCGAGATTTAAACTTGGCCAAGAGTTTTAGTTAATGCATCTATTGTGTTCATTTGAGCACCACCCTATTGCACTGCCGGTGGGGTGACGATAACACCAAGGTTATCGGCTGAAGGGAAAAAATTAAAAGTTAGGATTCCACTTTCTTCAAATAAAAACTCAAGTTGGGCACATGATAGAACGAAAGTCTGATATACAGTCCTCCTCCCCCCATGATGACAGAGTGTCCTAAAATGATTAAACTGAAGTTTTTCTCCTCAATCCACCAGATTATCCCAGGAGAACAGTCTCTATTTTAGAGCCCAGGTTAAATCTTTCATCACTGTTGTCTACAAACACTCAGACGTACCTCTTCTCTGGCTTGAATGAAGGGTGTGGCGTTGAGGAGATGATGCCTTCGGATGCCGCTCCAGCGAGTCCTGAAGTCTGTGACAGGCTGACAGGGTTTCACGTATTTATCATACAGCACGTTCCCATGATAGTCCAGGATGCTGCAGCGGGCCAGCTCGCTGCAACGTCCTCCAGACCCTGTCCCCACCATCTCACAGTCCAATGCCACCACTGTAGTCGGGCAGGAGCTGAAACACGGCGAACTTCGACCACTGGCTGGAGGACTGGCTTCAGAGGAGAAGCCACTGTCCATCTCCCACCGATCTCCAAGGGCCGCAATGACAGAGTGGTGGTTAGCTGTTCCAGACACTGATGTATGTTTGGATAGATCAGTGCTTTCAGAGTTCAAAGTGCTTTGATTTTCCTGTTCTGGAGCGCTCATTTTAGACCTTTTGATCAATACGTTTGTATCAAGTGATTCATGGTGGGCGTCCGTTCTTTTCATCTTCATGTTGGCGATTATCCTCTTTTCCTGATGCCTCTTCCTGGCTCTTGCATTCTCCATGGCGCAGAGCACCATGGCTTTTTTACAGAGATACCGATAATTGCTGAGAAGACCTCGTGAGGAGGCTTTTCTCCTGTTTGATGACTCTGCCATCATTGATTCGTGGAACAGTTTTCACAGTCATGTCTGAGGAAACAACACAAAAGTCAGGATAGTGATGACCCTTATTAAAAATGTGGCTCATCATGAACTGCAGATTATTGAAATGATGTGAAAATGATTTAAAAAAAAATTGTTAATGAACTATTCCTGTACAATACACAGTACATGGGGATTGACAAGTCATTAGCCGGTTAGCATATCCTGGATAACCCAAGGAATACACCAGGCACAAATTAGCACCATGTTTCACATGCAGTTTAGTTTCATCCTTTGCACAGCTTCCCTCTTTATCTGCTTTTTACACAGCATCAATAGAACCAGCAATATGAAGCAGGTCTGGTGGAATCACAAGCACCATCTTAGGAGGAAATGATTGGCTAAGGCAGGACCACACCCAGTGTAATTCCTAATACTAATACAATAACCAGAACTTCAAATTTCATCTGGAATGACCTGAAACTAGAGACTTTGAGATTGCGGTTTGAGCATGAGCAGGAGAGTGAATATCTTGGAGAAGATGAAGCTGTAAGGCAGGAGGAAAAGAGAAAGACCACAGAGTAGATTAATTATGTAGTGAAAGAGGACATGCAGAGAAAGGTCTGAGGTGATAAAAGAGGATCCTAGGAATTGTGTGAAATGAAGGGAGATGTGGTGATCCCTAAATGGACCCGATCAAATAAGGGATGAATGAATTAATAAATGCAAATGTAAGGCATTTTGCGCACTTGCTCCACTTTTCAGACCCATAGGCTGTATCGATGTTCTGCAAACATGAGGAATTCTTCACGTTTTTAGGATTGGAAAAACACCCAAGGAGGACTGTCCCTGCATAGTCGCATTTTTGGTACACCTGAAAGGGAATTTTAGCCAATGCGAAAGTAAATCACTTTGATATAGCCCCGTTTTTTACTTCATGCACTATGAAGACAATAAAGCAAAAAAGTTTGAGACTAACGTATTTGGTACCACCTGAACATCGTAATTCTCCAGCCACAATAATCTGGACACGTGGCCATACATACGGGTGCCTTTAAGGGCCACATACCTGACACTAACACATTACAAACACCCCATAAGTGCAGAGTTTGACTCTTCTTAGTGGCATAAATATGATGGTGGTGTCAAGTTAAAGTTTAAAAACTTTTTCCTCGCCAGTCTTCATGTTGATAAATAATAAATCCAGCATACAATTCAGGCTGTATATACAAAGCACCCATCATCCAAACATCATCCGCCTGGATGATCCGGATATGGCGAGGCCTTGATAGATTGTAAAAGCTTACAGTTTTGTTTTGTTTTTTACAAAAAACGCGCTTGGCACTTTTGAAATCAAACACTAGCCGGTAACATTTCAGAAAAAAAACTGAAGCTCATGTAAAACGAGTTTGCATGTGACTAAATTCAGCTGGAAATTCCACGTATTTAAACACAGTTTGTCTCTCAGTTTGATTATAAAAAGAAAAACCCCAGCGAGCCGCAGAAAGTCGCGTTAAAAATAAGACAACGCCCCTTGAGATCGATTACAAGCATAAACGACGTATTTCTGAACGCTGACAAACACGAGAACAGAAATGAATTGAGAAAGAGTAAAAATATCTTACGTTACCTTCTGAAACAGCACGTGTAGGGTCTGAACATGCCCGGACAAATCGCCTCTACTCTTTAATCCCATTGGTTCAATCTCTTCTTCTTTAGTTTACTCAGACAAACTCACATGCGGAGTCGCCGCCTATTGGTTGGGTGCGTACCCGTGCGTTGTCTAATATTAAACTTTGTTTGATGATGTAAAACATGTAAGCGTGACAAATATGAAAATAAATAAATACACAAGAAAAGTCTGAGAATCCATCAGCGTCTTCATTTCCTCCAGAGACTCTAGGTTTTTGCTATATGCAGCAACATCAGCAATCAGTTTTGTATGGGACTGTAGTTGCTCTCTGATCTCCTACGGAGATGATAAAGTGATCTCATCTTGTATGTTATATACAGTCCGTAATTCGGACCGCTGCCAAAAACACATGAAAAAAAAAAAAGAATAAAGATTTTAGCATTAGCTACCTGTAATATAGCCTAAGGGTTTGGAAATGTCCCATTAACAAAACACCTCTCTTTCTTTGCACTCAGTGGAGAGGTACTAAAATAAATCTCATGTGAATCCCACATTATTAATTGTAGGACTATAAATGTCCCCATTTACAAAAATGCGGTGGCATTTTAGCTTCTAATCAAGGTTAACATCTAGATTTCCAACATGTGAACTGTACCCCCCCCCAAAAAATAAAAAAAAGCTACAGATCAGTAAATATCAGAAAAATGATGTAGATGCACTGATTATTTGGCTTATATTTATAGTATTTTGTGATTGGGATAACTTTCTCCAGCCCAAGAGAGGCTGGTTTAGTGATATTTAAGGTAAATATAACCAAATAACTCAAATTTGTTTTTGAAGATGTTACACACACACACACACACCTTGCTTAAGTCTCAGTTTCACTACAGATACATTTTTTTTTTTAAACTATTTAATTTGTAAAAATGTGTATACACACACACAGGAAAATATTTAGTATACACATCCAGAAATGCATACACTATTATATATTGTACATATATTTATTAGTTTCAGGTTGGCCATTCTTGTATTTTGCTCGTTTGTGTTGTTGTGTTTGCACATCTCTGTTGCTTGTGGGGCTCGCACACAAGAATTTCACTCGCATGTGCTGTGCCAGTGTGCCTGCACATGTGATGTGACAATAAAAAGTGATTTGATTTGATACATCAGTTGTTCACATTTAGCCACCAAATATTAATTTCCAATTAAAATGATCAACTATGTCTAAGTGTGTGCCAAACAAGCGTTTGAGTTGATAGAAAAGACTTCAGAGTTCATTTTGGTTTTGTGGGCCTTTTTATTTCACAATCCTTCCAAATGTACAAAATCAAAGGCATGTTACAAAAAAAAGAAAAGAAAAAAAAAAGAAGAAAATAAAGAAAATTTCACCATTACCGTGATTCCCCTTTGATGACAACAACAAGAAACTAAAGCGACAGATGACAGACTGTATCAAACCAAAGTGCATCAGCCTGAGGTGTAGTAGACAGACCAGGGGAAATAGAAATCTCATGTTTTAAAAAAAGTCATCCCATCTTCCCTAAAAATTGGTTTGTTTTGAAATATTGGGCAGACCCTGGCCAAAACCTCTCCACCTTCCACAGCATTCCCAGTGCAATGAGGACCTAAAGGAAGGGCCACGTCTTTGACTTCAGACCATTCGGTAGTTCACTAAGAGAGAGGAATATAATTTAGTTCTTTTTCTTCCCCAATCCTCCTGTTGTGGTGGTGGAGGTAGGGAGGGGTGCTACTGAGTTCCTGTTTGGAGCTTTTATAGCTCTGACTTCTTCTTCTTCTTCTTCTTGGACTCCTCCTGCATCACCAGCGGGTTTGAGGCCTCCCTCTTCAGGTAGGAGATGAAGTCACTCACCTCGCGACCTCCCTGCAGCAAAAGCAGAGGGTTCATCAGCAAAGCACAGACATCACTTTGCCACTGTGAATGGCACTTTAACAGACACTCACCTCATATTTCTTTGGGCTCAACTTGTGTCCAGCTGGAGAAAAGTAGATTGTAGGGAATCTAGAACAGAGGTTGAGGACAAAGATTATGATTTCATGTATCAAACTGCACAGGTAATCACACATGCATGTTAACCTGAGTTCCTTCACCTTTCCCAAAGTCAAGCTTCTCACATAGCTCACAGCTAATCATAATCAGTCTGTAATTAAGCTTCAGGATGTCTGCAGTTTCATGTGCAGTGTTCTGCTCCCCCCCTTTTATCAGTGATGAAGATATGTAGCTGAGAGAATACAGGAACAGTCTCCAAGTTATGTTGAAGGGAACATACTGTATGCTCTGTCATCATGGCAGACAGATATGGTCTTTAAATTCACTCTAATGTCACATACAGGACTCAGCGTGAAGCTTATGGCTGACCCAAATTGTACACCTTCACATGGTACAAGAATGTCCTGACTGTTCCGCTTAAAGAAAATCTGCAATATTGCAAAATTCTGTCCCACATTCCTCATCCCTCTTTTTTTTTTGTAAAATTAAAACATATTCTAGCTGCTTTGACTGCTACTAAAGAGTTTAATTCACCACACTCAGCTGCTCACTTTCACTGATGCTGCTTATCTTGAACTGTCCACAGCATGAAGTTTGGGGGGGGGGAGAACCATAAACCTTTAATTTAATTAACAGCCCAAGCCTTATCGTCACATTAAATGACTCAGCACTCACCCGCTGACTTCATATGGAGATGGCACATCATTGGCTGTGGCGTCCATTTTGGCAATGACGACGTTGGGATCATCGGCCAGCTTTAGAAACAAACAGGGCAAATTGTTAAGTCTTTCCAAGACAATTCACTAAACCTTAACATCCACACGTTAGACTAGTCTACAGGCTGGGTGATGCAAGCCAGAACAAAAGCAAGCTAATCCAGGAGGTCACATGACTTAAAGTTCTGGATAAGTTACTTAAGAACATGTTATTGTTTTAATGCGAAAGATCTGAACTAGCAGCAGTTCAGGATCGCTCGCTCACCTTCTCTCCCAGCTCTGTGTATTTGGGCTCCAGGTTTTTGCAGTGCCCGCACCACGGAGCGTAGAATTCAATCAGCACGTCTTTGCTGTCATCGTTAACGATGGAGTCGAAGTTTTCAGCCACCAAAACCTGAAGAGACATTGCAGGTATTAGAGCTGGTTCTGTACTGCAGCCATTTTCCCACCTGAAGTACCCAGAACTTCCTCCACTCAAAGGCTATTGTCTGTTTCTACTAATGTGCTGATGCATGCTCAGTAATCCAGATGAGGTAAGATGATGAAATCATTGCTTCCAAATGAACTGAATGATCTTTCTGGTTTTTGAAAACATTTTTACCTCTGATTCACTACTTTTGTACCTCACCAGAGTTGCAGTCTCATTGATCCATTTAATTATTATCATTTTTTTTTTAAGCCATCTTGCAAATTTGTTCTGCTGTTCCCAATCGAGAGTGCTGGGTTCCACTGTTAGGAATAATCTGACTGACAGCTCCTGCAGTGGACAAACGGCCTTCGGCTTTATCTCTAGTCCTAAGCAACAGTAAAACTTAATCTCCGTTAAAGCTGTCAAAACATGAGGCAAGAGTGTGAAAGGAAGGGGGTGTTGTAGACCGATTATACGAGTTGTGATTATGCGTTGTCACTGAATTAAGCAGAGTATCCAGGATAATTGCACATCCTCACGGTGCATTTATACACAGCACAGAGCTCCATCCATCCACGGCTGAAATCTTTCAAATAAGATGTAGCTACTAAAAAAGAAAGTGGACTTGAAGGCAGTTCACCTCAGAGACTGGACAAACTAGGCAACTGCACTAAACCTCAGCATGACAATCATTTCTTAAATGAGTCAAAGCTACTCCAGCCGAGGCAGAGAATAAACATTTGCAGCTGTAAATGATTATAGGCCCCCTTTAGCCTTAATGTACGTTTAAAAGCATAAAGCATGTCCATGATACACAAAGAAAGTGTTTAGTACAAATCTTACAAGTGTCAGAAAAAAATTGATCTCACCTTAACAGGTCCATCGTTGTTCTCTGGGATGGGTTCTGATTTGAGATAGCGCTTCAGCTTGCCATCAAAGTAGTCCTGCAAGAAACGCTCCAGAGCTTTTCCATCACGACTGTTGAAAGACATTCAACGAGTCAGTAAAGTCACAATTCTCCTTGAGCTGGAAGTCATTAACTAGGCACCGTTCTTTTAGCAAGCGCCTCATCTACCGATTAGTTTCTTAGGCAACCGAGGTGGGAATCAGACACTATGGGTATCGCTTAGGTTTTATCCCATAAAGAATGAGAACACAAAATTGGTCCAAAAACCTCACATGTTCAGCTGTTTTTTTGTAAAAAAAAAAAAAACAACAATGTTAGTCTTTCCTGAAGCTATGGAGCATATATGGTATCACTCTTGGCTGGAAGCAGTGCTTAAACAATTGGAGGAAAAAACAAACAGACAAAAAAAAAAAAAAAAAAAAAAACCCACAAACTTTGTCCAAAAACCTCTCATGTTTAACCGTTTTCCACTTTTTCTTTGGTCATTTTAGCCTTTTTGGCCAGGGTGAAGGGAGTATCTGCCATCAAACAAGAGGACAGCCGCATGTAGCTATGATGATGTTTGCTAGTTCACCTTACATGCATTAATGTAATAACGGAGTTAGCCTACTCAACGTAAATTACACACGAACAACATTAAGCTACTGACCCAGAGAAGAACGGCTGCTGCTGCATCATCATCCGTCATCATTTCTGCTACACTGGCAGGACTAGGGGCCAGGACTCTAATCTTCGGGTTTTTGGGGGATGTTGCTAACTCCGGGTCCGATAACAGGCAACCCACCCGCAGTAGATGTGCACGGTGTGAGGTCTCACAGCAAGCTATCAAATACGGCGCATTTCTCGGCTTTAAAAAATAAAAAAAATAAAAAAAATAAAAACGCTATGCGTCGCCAGCTGTTTAATCGGATTCTTGGTGTTACCTCCTTTGACAGTATCACAGTATCAGCTTAAAGCACTTGTTACAGGCTGCTGAGTTTGCATATTTTGCTGTGAAGTACAGCCAGACTTTCGACCGCTTCGCCTTGGGCATTTTTAATCTGTAGCTCTGCTCTAAAAAAAACAAAAAAAAAAAAAACACGCACGGACCTGGACCCGCCTACTATCCTTGGAAACTTAACTCATTCACTGCCATTGACGTCTATAGACGTCAATTACGTTTTTCAATGGGAGGGGCTAGAATACAACCTCTGGCAGCTTGTCAGTGAATTTTATTTTTTCATATATTTGTAAATAAATTGTTTTGATAAAACAACCTTTCTCAGTGTTATTTCTGTTTTATAGAAGTGAAAAACTATTTTATATGTTAGAGGTGTCACAAAGCAAGAAATATTAGTGTCAAAGGCACTTTTCTGCTTGAAATGTATTTTTCACAAAAAGCTAGTTTTCTCCCTTTTTTTGGTCAAAACAGGCATTTTTGGTGGAACCCACCTCTCTTCTACAGCTGATTACTAATGAATGGAAAATGGTAGAAACAAGCTTTTTTTTTGGATGAATGCAGAGAGTCTGTTCTTCATTTTGGTAGGTTCAGCGTTTATATGATCATAACACAGTTTTCTGTGGCTCTTCAAAAATGAGTAAAAATGCTCAAAAACCCTGGCAGTGGGGAGTTACCCGATTTGTAAATGGCTGGCAGTGAATGAGTTAAAATGATTGGTTAGAATCTAAAAAGTGTATCACAGCTCAGGAAAGAGGAAAAAAACAAACAAAAACAAAACAAAAAACCCACTGAAATAAAGCACCGAAATGTGCGCTGCTTTTCGGTCTGTTACTACCAGTACCCATCCCTAATCACCACATTTATACATTTTGTGATAAGGCGAGTTGTGCAATAAATACTGTGATATCACCTTTTCTTAAATATAAATTTTAAAGTTTAAACTTTGTCAATATCAGTTTTATCCAATAAGGTCAATTTCTTACTTCAGATATGCTGCAAATGAGACAGAGCTTAAACAGTTCCCAAATGCTACCATCTGTAACTGAATGGGGGTCAAATTGGCAATTACATGCAGTCTTGTTCATTATATTCCCAGATTACTCCATTTATTTCATAACATATTTGGTGTCCAGTTTTTATACAGTTTTGCCACACCATCACAAAACTACACTGTTTAGAGTTATACTCTATGTAGCAAGGGTTCTATTAAATCCAACTAGCAACTTGTGACGTGATCTGTGTGTGCACTGGTGGGGAATTGTGGTGAAAAGTTGTCCTGGACTTACGAGAACTCCTCAGTCATGGTGTATTTGTCTCCTTTGGCGGTGCGGATGGCCACCACAGGCAGTTCGCCACTGGGATTCAGGCCAAACTCAGACAACTCGTGGCTGAACATGTTCTTGTTAGCTACAGCAAAGTTCAGCTTCTTGCCCTGATCCAGGAAGCCCTTTGCCACCTTCATCACCCTGAAAGATGCCAAGATGGTTTTTAATCATGCTGCCAAAAACAAAGATAATACTGTGGAGGATTAAATTAAGGTATTAAAAAAAACAGAAAGATCTGGTCTCATTTTCGTTTCTTAGCATGTGGCTAACTGCCAAAGGGGAGGTGCATGGTCTTGTACTAAACAGAAAACAAAACTTATGATATTCAAGATCGATCTGAGAATCAGCCATCTCTGCACAGTGCAGATTTAAAGTCTGCAGGGAAACGGCAGCTTCAGAAACAGAAAAACACCACAAACCTTAAATGAGCTCTCCCCCCCCCAAACACCTACCTGTTCCTCCAATAGTTGGAGCCTTTAGGGTTTTTCTCATAGTCAACATCATAATAAGCCACCAGAAGGTCCTTCCCTTTCAGCTGGTCCTTGTTGTTGTCATTCATGTGGGGACAGAATCCAAAGCTGAGAAAAACAAAGAACACACACAAAAAATAAATAAATAAATCAAAGTAGAGCTTTGAGTTTAGCCTCCAAATCTGCGATGCTGAAGCAAAATGAAATAACAAATAAATAGGAGTATCCTGCATTGTGTGCACATGGGCTTGGGTTAAAAAAACAAACAAACAAAAACACTACATGTGTAGACTGGTTATAGCAGGAGCACTTGTAAACCACGCGGAGGAGATAAGCAAACAACTGCTCTCTGCAGGTGCGTCAAATGTCAAAGTTATTACCCAAAATAAAACCCATATCAAGTCCCTATTATCTGTAACGCTGTTGCAGTGGTGGAGGTGCATATCTGAACACCAGCTTGCGCTAAACCACTTTCAGGTGCATTCTTTTCTTCTCTCTGATGTCAGTTTAAGTGGATACCCTTAAACCTTTCTCAGGTTTCTGCAGCTACACCCACCTGCAGTTCAAACTCTGCAAGGAGAGCCAATCACAAAAAGGCTTGCTTAAAAGGGAGACCAACTGAATCTGCTTGTGTCAGACAGAACTGAAATAAGGGAGATCTAGATCCCCAGATAGGATAATTAAAGCCCATTTTGAAATGTGAATCATGCAAAGCTACTCTAGTACCAAAATCCAATAGTATATATAAAACTAGAACGAGCATGATTTCCCTTTAAATATTCAAACTGAAGGGACAGTTCAAACATATTAAAAAAAACCAAAGTAAGCTTCATATTAATGAGCTTCAGAATTATACAATTAAAACCATGTTGGGGGGGGAAACAAAACAAATCTGCCTGGATCAACTGCATGTACTTTATAAAGTGGGTTGAGGTCAAACTCACACTCTGAATATAAACAAGACCTCAAACAGCAGAGTTTCCATCTTAGCTGATCCCCTTCAAGACTGATTACACAATGGGTCACAAAATCATTTTTTCCTTTAACTGAAGATTCAATTATCTACTGGTGTTATTACACTTTGAGGCCAATTTACTATGAAGTAATATTTATTCAGTGCCAAACTCTTTGCTACTGCCAGAACTGAACTGTGTCCCGAGAGGACAACTGCCTACCAAACAAGTTCCTGTTGGCACTGGGCCAAACTTGTAAATATGTACCTTTGAATGAAAATTGACTTCGTATTTAATCCTAAACAGATCAACTATTTATAGACTGATTATTTTGATGCCTCTACAAAGTGTCTCTTCTAAAAAGCAGGACTCACATGTTGTCCTGGATGAATCTCTTGATTTTGTTGCTGGTGTATTTATCCTCACTGAATTTGACCGAGCTGTCTTCAAACTTGTTGTTGAGTTGGGGTGGACGGAACAAAACGACTCCCCTGTAAGCCGAGAAAGAAATATTTCACTAACAGCAGATACAAAGGTGAGACCAAATGTGCAATAGTGTTATTTTTAAATGGTTTGGTGAGAGACGTCTAAAGAGATCTACTCACTCTCCCTCAATGTCATGGCTTTTGAGGAGAGCCTCAGAGTTTGTGTGGGCGAAGCGGTAGTTGTCCCTCAAGGCGCTCGCTGCCCTCAGGAACTCAGCCTGTTCTTGGCTCTTGTCATCAGCAAAGAATCCTGGGAAGGAATGGTCAGTCAGACCAGGATTCAATATCAGCAGCAAAAAGCGGCAATAGTGTCTGAACAAAAAGTGAGTAACATAAAATACCCTAAACTTTAAATTATGAAGAACGTTACTAGTGAAGAGCTTTAAAAAGACCTTTAGAAAAGTTTCCTTAACTAGATGCTTACCAACAACACTTGCATCTTGATCTGCAAGAAACTTTTCTAGGTCTGCGTTATCCTTGAGCACCACAGAAGCTGGACCAGCCTGCTTCTTCAGGAAGCCGACAATTCCATCTGCAAAGAGAAGTAGTGAGGTGAGAAGGATGCAAAAAGACAACGAAGAGCCACAGGACCAGTCGCCTGCTCATTTGTACACTGATTTAAGATGCAAACAAACTGAATGAGTGGGTGATGTGGCAAAGAGATCAATTCACATCTCTTGTGGTAGAAAACTTGCTGGTTTTATCTTGAAAGTTCAGCTTAACAGAGTACGAACGTTATGCTCTTTTGTATACGAGGTTCCAGTTGTATGAATTTTATGTTGAAAATTCCGTCACTGTTAGCCATGTCTTGTTCCTTTACCTTTAAAGCTGGTGTTGTGGAAAACTCTGTATCCTTTAGTTACCTCTCCACATAGCCCTCATTCCACTAAGGATATCATTTTCACATATAAAGAATTCCTCCAAGAGGCAGATCGAACGCCAAGTTAAACACCTAACTCTCAGATCTTCCAGTGCTAAAAGACATGAGGGCAATACCTGCAGTTCTGGGACCATCATAGGGACCAGATTCATCGCCATCCCTGAAGATCTTGAGGGTTGGGTAGCCACTGACGCCATATTTGCTGCATATGTTGCTGTTGGCAGTGCAGTCAACCTAAGCAGAAAAGCAAATTATTCTCACTTTTCGATGAGACACAGAGCACTGCAGTTCAGAGTGCAGAGAAGCCACACTGAAGTGGACAAAGTTAAGTGATCTGTGTTGTGCAGTACCTTGGCCAGTGAGACGATGCCTTTCAAACGTGTGGCTGCTGCCTCGTACTCAGGTGCCAAACGTTTACAATGGCCACACCTAAAGTCAGAAGATATGGATTAGTCAAACAAGCAAAAAAACAACAACAAAACTTTAGGGCCTAGCCAGATGAAGACCTCAAGGTAGACCTAGTGGAATCTGATGATGCAACCTAACTATGTTTGAATAAATGGAAACAGGTGTAAGTACAAGCAAAAACATGAAAAATGTACTGAAGATTTAATTAGCCACATATTGTTACAGCTGTGCTTCATGTTTTCTCAGGTACCTATATAAAAGTTGTCCTTAATATAAGACAGACCATTATTATAATATTGCTTGCGTTTTCTGTAGGTCGAAAACCCAAAGGTTTAGATTATATTGAGAAAATAAAACCAAGACTAAATATTAAATCTTCATAAAAATTTGTGAATATTTGCCTTTTTCAAACAATTACAGAGTTTGAAAAGACAGCAGACCAGACAACACAAAATGTACTCGTTAGTACTTTATTATAAGGAATACTGTACATTTTTATTTTATTCAAGTTTAGCACAAGGGTACACGTCACATTTCCTCTGGGCCAATCCCAGGTGGACACCAAAACTTTCCTGGCCAATCAGAAGGTTACAACAATGAATGGACACCCCCCCCAACTTCCTCAGCCTCATTCGCACATAATCTCTTTTTTCTTTAAAAAAACCCGGAAACTAAGCGGAGTTAAAATACGACTAGTTAGTCACTGTTTAAGGTAACATTTTCAGTGTGCCACTAAACTGCAGCACCTCTTAAAATGCGACGTAAAATAAAACGCAAAACACATAGCGAATTAGCCTGTGCCTTTCGACTAATAGCTAACATGCTAATGCCTGGTCCTACGCCAAGAAGCGAGCGAATTTGACAGTTCTGCCTCCATTAAAGTTAGCAACAAACAGCGATGCAGTTTGCACAATTAATTGCACGTTTCCGACAAAACGAAATTGCCCACTGACATCCACGATACTGAGAGTTCTGCAAGTGGGTACCGCTCAACTGTTAACCGCAAAGAGAGTAAGCTAGGATTCGCGTTTTTCACTTATGCAAATTTCTCCGATACTTCGGAGAAAACATGTGACAAGACTCACCAAGGGGCAAAGAACTCCACGAGAATTAGCTCATGGTCTCCGATCCTGCTTTCGAAATCATCATCCGTGTACTCAAGCACATCACTGGCTCGAGAGAACCCGGCGAGAGCGGCCAAAAAGATGAGTCTCAACATCGCACACGGCGCTTACTGAGTCCTTTAGTTACACAGAACGGTTTTAGGATGCAGATGGGGTCTGTAGAAGCGCCCCTCTTCAGCTGTGCTGCAAGGGGAAAGCCAAGGATGCGAGTTCCTCAGACAAGGCCAAGCGCAGACTGGTCGATAGAGAAAGAGAAAGGAATGGAGGCGGTGTAGCCCTTCACACAGGCTGCGAAAACTCTCATAACCACAGTGTGGCAGCCTCTCATTGGTTCATTTACACAGTCACTCTGCCTCGATTATCCAATCAGAAGGAGGCAAATAAGACCTCATCGTCTCCAATCAGGAATGGGCAAATCATGGCTTTTTAATGTCAACACAGCGACCTGTCCAGGATGTACCCTGCCTCTTTCTCTATGACAGGTGGGAAAGGCTTCAGTCTCCCGTGCCCCCGAACTAGTTAAAGCAAGGGTGTTAAACACAAGGCCCGGGGACAGAATCGACCCGGCGAAGACCCTAACCCAGGGGTCGGCATCCCTACACGCGAAGGGTTAACTGATGGCACGATCATAGCTGGACTGGCCATCCGGCATACTGGGCATTTGCTCGGTGGCCCGGTGACTTTTTTTTTCTTTGTAATGGTATAAACAATGAAAGGTGGTGGATTGGCCAGATGCTGGTCGGTGTGTAAAAATAACTCAGTTATTTGGTGGTGGCTATGACGGTGCTTCCTCAGATTCAGTAAAATTAGCAAGTGGTGGAGGCCAGCAGGTGGATGAGAGAAAGGGGAGGCAGGAGGAGAGCCCCGAGGCAGCCGCCGAGTGTCAGGTGAACTGAACTTCAGGTAAGAAGTTAAGACCTGCAGTCTGTCTGGGTCAGATATAAACCAAGTTTAGGTGGAGTTTATTTTCGTTGTGCTGACTTTTTACAGTCAGTTACAATAACTTATACTGCGTACTAGCTAGCATGACGGAGTTTCTATACAGCTGGGTGGGTGCTATGATGTTACTGATGTTGAACTTTATTTAATGCACAAGGTTAGTAGAGTTGCCAACCGTCCCGTAAAATGACGGAATCGTCCCACATCGAGAGGAAATATTACGCGTTTCGTGTTGAGGTGAAAAGGGACAGTTTGTCCCAGACTTCAGCTAGAATGGAAAGACACACAAAGCTCATCAGAGCTGAACAGGTGATGGAGAAACAGGTTTACCTTTTAGGTGACATGAATGAGTTGAAGGGAAGTTATGAACTGTTTCTGAGAGACAAATAACACCAGGATCCTTTTTTTATATAGCTGACAGCTGGTAACTGTGCAGGGGCGAGTAGTGCGGTGCTCTGAACGGATAATTGGAGGTGAGCTTCCCTCCCTCCAAGACATCTACAGGAAGCGGTGCCTGAGGAAAGCGGGGAGGATCATCAAGGACTCCAGTCACCCCAGCCATAAACTGTTCAGACTGCTTCCATCAGGAAGGAGGTTCTGCAGCATCCGGTCCCGAACCAGCAGACAGAGAGACAGCTTTTTCCATCAGGCCATCAGACTGCTGAACACTTCATAGACACCTCAGCTTCACTACTGGAACTTCAACATTATGCACTCCACACTGTATATAAATGCCACTTGTTTTGCACATATTCAACTCTGTATATTTTATATATTTTATTATTATTATTATTATTATTATTATTATTTTATTTTATTTTTTTACTATTTAATTTGTAAAAATGTGTACACACACACACACACACACACACACGTAGGAAAATATTTAGTATACACATCCAGAAATGCATACACTATTATATATTGTACATATATTTATTAGTTTCAGGTTGGCCATTCTTGTATTTTGCTCGTTTGTGTTGTTGTGTTTGCACATCTCTGTTGCTTGTGGGGCTCGCACACAAGAATTTCACTCGCATGTGCTGTGCCAGTGTGCTTGCACATGTGATGTGACAATAAAAAGTGATTTGATTTGATTTGATTTGATTTGAGGGGCGGGTCTAGCAAAGTTTTGCCAGGGGTCCAGGTAGGGCATTAACAGGGAAAGGGGGGTACAAAGAAATACTTTCTTATTTTCATTTAAAATGTCTAGCTTTTATTAAATAATTATCTGAAGCTTACAACCAAAGTTTTTATCTGACGTACAATGTATAGAAATCATACATATAACATCGAAGCAGCTGGAATCCACAGCTGTGCGTGTTCATGGAGCTGCATTTTCACCTGCTGGACATCACTACCTGACAAGTTTAACCGTCTTCAGAACATTGCAGAGGCCTTATTGACAGTATTTGGCTCTACATATCTGTGTGAGCAGATTTTCTCTCACATGAGTGTCCACAGGTAGCCGTCTGAATGCTGAACACTTGGAGACCTGTGTCTCTGAGTGGGAGACCAGAGATCAGAGTGTATTAACAGACATGCCATTATTTTTCTTATCATTGTTGTGAGGAGACCATAAATAGCATTTGCATTTTCTGTTGTACAGTTCATTTGCTGTTATGGAGTACTTGTTATGGATAAAGTGTCTTTTTTTTGTTTCAAAACAGCTGATAACTATTCGCTGATAGCTGCCAACATCTGCGAACAAATATAATTCTATAAAGTGGTCCTATATAGTGTGTAACCGTTAATATAGAGCGTTATTAAATTTATTGCTAATGCAATCATATGGCACACTGACCTCTGAGGAAATTTTAAATGGCACTCCTCATCAGAAAGGTTGCCTAACCCTGCCCTAACCCATTGGATGGCTTTGGAAAATGAGAGAGGAGGGATAGATTTTGGACTTCTCCTGTGTTTTTATAGGTTTTATAGCGTTTCGTACTGATTAAGACCGCCACCATTGCCATCCATACTACACCAGTTTAGTAGTGGTAATAAATAAAGAATACCAATTAAATACAGTTTTTAAAAATCTATCTACAATAGAAATGTCGGGGGGGGGGGGTTATAATAGTTTGAATGAACAGTGTATGCAAGAAATAATTTAAAAATAAATACTGAAATGACCAAAAAGTCAGACTATTTAACTGTTGGGAAAGGTAGATTTGAGAGTAGATTTTAAAAACAGCTTAAAGTCATGTGATTTATGTATTATCTGTAATATATAGGGTGGCATACTAGAAATGTTATCAACCTTTCACACATTTTCACTCCTTTGTAGAAATGCTGGCAGTACCCCACCAGGAATAGCAATTTGAAAAACTGGTGGCTTTACTGCTATTTTCAAACTGCTTTAATGTTTCCTAAGGTCACTTTGAAAAACTCTGCTAGGCGATTAAAAACACTATTCCCTTGTCCTTTGTTGATGGAGTGCGATGGACATCAAAATCTACCATGCTGCTCCAAAATATTCAATATGGTGCTTCAAAGGACATAAGATATGTATGAGTCATGTCCTTTTCGAACTCATCAAACAACTGTAATTTATGAACATTTCTGTCTCACTAGAAAAAAAAAATCAGCACAGGATAAAGGTTGTTATTCAGAACTGTGTGCTAATTTAATTTACAGTAATCCTTCTCTCCAAGTGGACCCGAACCATGCCAGAAAAGTACTTATGCAGCAATCACATAACCAGTGTCAATGAGGAGGACACTGTCTTTGGAGTGAATGAGCTTATGAGATCAAGCTTCAGAAAGTATTCTTCTTCTTTCTTTGGCACTCAGAAGAGGTCATTCATCATCTTGTGCAGCTACACTATGGACAGAAGTATAACCTGTTAATCATTGAATTCAGGTGCTTGCAGTCCTATTGCCACAGATGTACAAAACCAAACACCCTTTCCATGCAGTCTGGCTTTACAAACATTTGTAAACAATCACTCATTCTACAGAGCTCCTCGATACTTCATGAACAGCTGTAAGTGGCATTATTTCAGAGTGGAAGTGTTGAGGAACCACAGCAACTCATCCACAGAGCACCAGGGCAAGGAAAGTCACAGAGTGGGCTCGACAAGTGCTGATTCACATAGTGTGTAAAGGTCAGCAATAGCTCTGCTGACCCAATAACTGCAGAGCTCCAGTGCTATCACCACTCACTATTTGTGTTGATGGCATTAACATCAGAACAAAGCGTGTGCGCCAAGTGCTTCATGGGTGGTTCAGGGCTCCCATGGCTGAGAAACACCTGTAGGTGTAATGTGGAGGTGGCTCAGTACTTTTGTCCATAGGGTGTAGTTTTAGAGTAATGACTACACTCGGAAGTTGCAAAATATGGGTCAAAGATCTTGTGCGCTCACAGTCCATTACCCCAGGGTGTGGTGAGGTCATTGATCCACTTGTGCACCAGATGCAAAAAGGGGCATCGGAGAGTATCCACTGGTTTTTGAAATCATAGTTCAGTCATGTAGCAGATTTATTCAGGCCACCAAACTTTTCATTACAGTCTTGAAAGGGCCCCATTCTGACTCAAAGCACTCTACACTACAACCCACTTGTAAGCACTCATTGGTACAGCACTTCCCGAGGTACAGAACCTACTGTATGCCAGGTCCAAAGCCAGTTTAGTATCAATTAACTTAATGTGCATGACTGTGGACTCTGAGAGCAGGCCCGAGTACCTAGAGGAAAGCCATACAAGCACACAGGGAACATGCAAACTCAATCCCAGCTATCCAGGAGATTCAAACTAATGTGAGAGACAACATGGAAGAACACAGTTAGACTGCGATGAGCATTTTTGTTAGTTCAGAAAAATGAAAACACAAGAAGGGAGCTGTTGTCCTCACACATATCTGCACATTTAAAAGGGCATTTTACTTACAAAAAATAAATAATTTTGTTTAGTCATTGCATTTCCTGCAATTAACACAAAGATGTGACAATATTTTAATTAGTTCAAAGAACCCACATTGATTAAGTGAGAAACTAAATCCTGCCTAATTATATTGTACCTTCATCCTCATGTCCAATCATCTTGAATTCCACCCGAAGTACACGATAAAAGAAACCGCATTCCTCTGGGGGCCTCTGGATGTCTGGAGTTTTGATCTCCTCCATAATGTTTCATGCCCTGGAGGACGGGGCTGTGGCCCCCCCACAACCTCTAGCAGATTATTACATGAAGGAACCTTTTTTTTTTTAAAAACAAGCGCGCTCATGCTCACAGGTGTACACACGGGTGATCACACCCACAAACTACACCCTTTTTGGCTCCTACCTTAAAGCACACTGTGTTCTGTTGATCTTATGTGCTGCACAATAATGTTTAATATTTAGTATTTACTGTCATATTCCCATATATCATTGTGATGTTGTTTATTCTATTACTCTTGTTCTGTTCTGCTTGTTTTCTTTTTTCTTTCTCAGCAGGTGATCCAGGTGATTGATATATGCATTTTTTTTTCTGCCCGTTCTGTTGGTTTTTGTTTTTTGCCCTTCTCCCCCGTCCCTCTTCTCAGCTGTTTCTCTTTCCCTCTTTCTTTCTCCCCTTCTTTCCCCCAGTCAAGTCTGTCCCGTATTCAGCAAGTGAAAATAAAATAAACAATAAAAGGTGAATCAAATGGACCATTATGGCAAGGCTGGGATGGTCAATTTGGTAAAGTAAATCCGTTGGGCATCTTTCTTTGCCTTTAGACAATAATTCTGATGGCAAAAGAGCCAAACGGGACAGGCAGAAAAAAAAAAAGAAAAAAAAAGAAAGAAACCGCATTCCTGTGAAGAATTAAAAGTCCCTAAATTTAATGTACAATACTACGGCTTTAAATTAAAAGATTTTATTTCATTCAGTTGCATTTCCTTCAGTTGCACCTCCGGCCTTTGGCAACTATTTTCAATTCAAACATGCTTTTAGTTGGACAACTATATAATACATACAACTTTTAAAAGAAGTAACGAATTTTATGAAAAGTTAAAGGTGCCCTAGATTTTTCATTGGTTGTACCACCTGACATGGAAGTGTGTATGTATAACTCACACCAGATGAGTAAAAGTTGCTTTGAAAACTATTGGATGTGGTATGAAAAAGAAAGATTTGACTTTCTCAGTGTACAAATTAACTTGCATAGTACACACATAAGTTGCATAGTAAAGAAAAATGTAAATAATAACTTGAGCTATTATTCACAGACATAATATAGGTAGAGCCTTGGCTCAGATGTCAGAGGAAAGGTCAAACAGACTCATCGCCATGCTGATGTGCAGTTCTGCTTTTTGTTTTTTGTCTTTATGCCACATATCTGTTGTGGAAAAAGCCATAACTCCTGGGATTTAGTGTGTTGAAGTGTGACTTTGCAAATATAATTAAAATTGGGTAATTTTCATTCTGGAAGTCAAACACTGTCCCCGTTACAGCAACAGTAGATGTGACTGCTGGACAATGATGATAAATCATCAGTTTCCATTAAATGATTAAAAGCTGACGTGTCACTTTGTTTTGGTAATGTGTTGACCTGTAAGTTTGCTTAGATATTTTCACAACTTCAGTGTAACATAAGCTACAACAAGACCTCCATTCTGACTAAATTTGGGGACCTGTAGAAAATGTCATTATTTATTTTCAAAAGTCATTATGTTAAATCACTGTACGAATGAAGTCAGTGACAGTGTTATCATGTAAAAAAAATAGACTTTATGTTGTATGCGTACAGAACAGATTAAAGTTTCTACTCTTTTGAGACATAGAAAGTGTGTCTGTTGGGGCTTTAACATTAGGTATAAAAATTTCTTTTGTGATAAAGCTTAAAGTTAGAGCTGAATCACGTGATCCCTAACTCTCTCTTAGTTAAGCTGCAATAGAGTGTTTCTTCTTCACTTACCTTTTTCACTCTCTACGTGTTTATACACCACTATACATTTAATCATTGGTTATTTTTAATCTCCGGCTCTCTTCCACAGAGTGTCTTTTGTCCTGTCTCCCTCCAATCACCCCCAACCAGTCAGGACAGATGACCTCACCACCCTGAGCCTGGTAAGGCCTGAGTTTTCTTCCTGTTTAAAGGGAGTTTTTCCTTCCCATTGTCACCAAGTGCTTGCTGACAGGGGATTGTCTGATAGTTTGTGTTGAAATGAATTGAAAGCGATAATAAAACTATAACACCTTCCAGTCCTGGTCACATGCACACCCCACCACGTTATATGGATAATTTCAAGCTGAATGCTATATATTTGAACAGTGCCATTATCCAGCAACATCTATTTCATTATAAGGCGTTTTTATTGTCAAATACACACAGACAAAAAGAAACCTCAGATTACACAACGTAATGTGATAATACAATAATAATAATAATATACACAGTGAAGTATTTTTGTGTGTATTAGTGCAGAAATCCTGTTTGAGATGTAAACCGAAACGTTTTCCTAACTTGTAAGTCTGCCGTTATATAAACTCTCCACCAGAGGTCTGTGAAGGTTCTCAGTCACCAGAGGGCGCTCTTTTACTGCAAAGGGACATTGGTATAACAATTAACCCTTTATTGTTTCCCTGTGTTTTTTCTCAATACATTACTTATTTACTTTCTATATTTCTATGTTTTCTATATTACTTTCTATACTTTGTATATTGCGGGTGCCCAGTATGAAATCTCAAAATGCTTAAATCTTAAGAAATTCAAATAACTGCAGTGCTGTTTAGCAATGTTTCTTTTGGACTTTTTTTTTCAGTCAAAATGCAGCCTTAGGGGAAAGAGACTAGCTGATGTAATGAAAGTTTAAATATTAAAAACTCTGTCAAGGCTCAAATTATATAAAAATAATTCACGTATGTTTAAATAGGATATAATCTGGCACTGTAAATGAAGACGCTCTAAATTGTTTAGATTAGTTTATTATTCTACCAGAAACTTTGGGGCAGCTGTCATAAATGATGTTTAAATGCTTAAAATGAAACTTTTTACTATTTCATGAAAAATAGTAAGCTCATTTTGAAGGTCAAAAATCCCGGAGCCAAGGTGTCACCATTTCTCTGACTGGTCACTTGTAGATTCAGCTTTTTAGATCGTATTTTTTTTAAATTTTTTTTTTTAAAGAACTTCTGGAGAAAAGCAGGATGGTTGAAAAATCTGTTCACACTGGATTTCCTCATACATTCATCATTAAAAACCTTTGACTAAGTTCCTTCCTTCTTTAGACCCTTCCCAGCTGTGTTGCCCTCCCACATATATACTGTCACAGGTTTGTCACAGCTTGCTTTCATGAGAATGCTGCATTGACAGAACAGGTCATGCAGGGCTCAATTTCAAGCCTCAAGCAGAAGGCTTACAACAGGAGTAGGGGTTTGCATATCACAATTCTCAGTTTATAGTGTAAGGTAAAGACCCCACAGTATTCACCAGAAAACCAAACAATCAGACATCCTACTGGCAAGAACTTTGTGATGATAGAGGGAAAAACTGCCTTTTAACAGGAAATCTATAGCAATGAAATATTTGCCCAAATAATATTATTAAGTCACTACAATACACAGTGTATTGTAATGTACTGCACTGCTAGATTTAATGATTTAAAACACCAACAGTAAAAATGTGAACATATAGCATATAGCAGAACATATGAGCATATTCCTCTTTTTACTTGTAAACTTTGCTTCTTAAACAGACCTGAGGAAGACTGTTATTGCTGTGGCTCAGACTGGGGAGCTGCTTTTCTTTCATCTGTTTACTGTAAATTGATGGCTGTGATGGAAATCACAGAGTTAAGACATGAGAAATACAGGGATCAAATGAGGTTACAGCATCCTGAGCAGGTAGAGGTCTACGGTAATATATATATCTAATCAATATGTGATCACACTTAACTCAGTCTCAGTATTAAACATTATTTTATTTTGAAATCCTGCATTTACTTATGCAATTACTGGCTCTCATCTGTGCTGTACAGATTTGCTGTCTTCTACCCACAAAGCCTCTTCCTCCCCCCCCATCAGAGCCCCTCTTCCCTCTGTGAAGTTGTTGCCATGACAATCTGCTTGCTCCTCAGTCATATCTGGAGCAAGGAGAGGGAACGTCTGCAGCATTATGCCAGTGACATGCTCTGACTACTGTGAGAGACACAGTTCGAGGGAGAAGGAGGAGCGAGGAAGTGTATTCAGTACATCAGAACCTTCCTTCAAATCCAGGAGGGGAGAGAAATCAAGTCTTCCCGTTTCAAAACACCCACACTTGACATCTCAGCCGGGTCTCCACAGAACACTGAACGCCTTGTTGTCCCGTCAGCTCCCCGGACCAAAACACAGGAAAAATTGTTGCTTATTTCACTGCTGGAAACAATAAAATGCTATTTATTCACAAGGGGACAAAGAACTTGTTAGAGACTTCCTTCACTGCAGAGAAAACACTCACGTCTTCACAAGCTTCTTTCAAAAATAATTCCCTACAGCAGCGCTATTGACTGCCCTATATTTGTCATGTTGTTAGTAATTGAATGAGCTGGATGGGGCCAGTATATATGGGACTGAGGAGACCGATCATGTTTCATGTAATACTGAAAGATAAGTTACATTTTTTAGTAGTTATTACACACCAGTGAAAAGGAAAAGGGTATCAGGCTTTATAATCACAGACAACACGGGGGGTATCAGTTTGTTGTTAGTTTGGGTGTTAATTCGCTAACATACCGGCCTTATCTGTTATCTGATATAAACAAAGACTGCCTCCGGTCTAAGTAAAGGTTTGGCTGTAGAAGAGGCCTGGGTGTCGAGATCATAGCCTTTATAAAAGATGGATGTAGCCACTGTGATGTCAGCCTTTGGTTTTAGACTGTATTTCAAAGCGGTTGAATGCTGCCACTGGAGTGTTAAATTATCAACATACTAGAAACCGTGGTTATCCATCCAAAAAACTGAATGCAGTGCAGAAACACATTTCAGCTGATTAGTGCTAAGTAAAGCCTAATAAAATTAGAGAATAGAAATTGACTCTCCAACGTTGAAGCATAAACATGTGGTGCATCACACAGAAGGGCTAATATCTGTGCGATTAAATCAAGGCAGGCCTAAAACTCCTCTATCCAGAGGAAAAGAATTACCCTATGTAGAGATGTTATGAATGGGGAAAGTGTAAACATGCTTTTTAATGCTGTAAGGTTGGTTGACTTTACACTGAAGTCTACAGAGATTGACTTGCTTTTGGAGCGAGCCTCAAGTGGCCACTGGAGTAAATACAGTTTTTGGTAATTCAGTCTCCACTTGGTCTGGATCCCCTTTTTTTTTCTTGGAAGAAAAGTGATGTCCTCAGAAAAGCACAGTAATAAATATAGTGTGATAATACAATATTAAATAATATAATAACATACACATGGTATACTGCACTTTTGTGCTCATTAGAGTTTCCAGACAAAACATTTTCAAGATTTAGTACAAAAAAAGGGTTGGCCCAATGTGTCCCATTCACCATTTTCCTTCACTATGCCGAGGTGAATTAAAAACAAAGGCTATGTTATGTGTAGTTCTTTATTTCAACCACTGAGTAGAAAGAGACATATTTAGGGTTATTGCCAGACTCAAAATGCCAAATTGTTAACGGGCAGCCATATTTTCTAACACACATTTATCGAGCGGGTCTTTCAACAGTTCATATTAATGTAACTTGAATTTTACTTAATACGATTTCTTTTGTCCCCATTATACCATCTCTTTGAAATCAAAGTTCCTGCAGGTGAGCTAAAATATTTAATCACTCATTGTTGTTTTCCAGGTCTGGGCTCCATGTGAGAATATGAACCCCGTGTACTGACCTCTTAAACATAATACAGTTTTGTTATGCTTCCAACTAAACATTGTCACATGACACTATGCAACCACACTGATAGAAATCATGCCACGCAAGCTTGGTTACTATGGTTACTCAAAGCTCTGGATTCATATTGGTAGAAAACACCAAAGAAATTGCATTTAGCTCACATAGGACCCAAAAAACATAAAAAAATAAGAGTCAGACAGTGGAGCAAATACTGTTAAATAGATGATTTCTTTAATAAAAGACATTAGAGCGTGACATTCAGTTATAAACTCAAATGATATTGCTTCAGTAGCATACAGTACAGAGCTTAACTGGACCAGTGTGAATTATAATCTGACACCAGCATGTCACCAAACAACCCACTCATCCGGAGAACACATGGGTCTTCTGTCTTCAGCTTGTTGGTCTACATTCAAACCACTTCAGAACAGTTAAAGTAAACTATGTACACACAATCCACCCTCCACGGTGAGCACAGATGGATGAACTACACAAGCACTAGCTAATAGGCATGAACAGTGAAACTACAGAGATGAGAGGAAAGGGGATGTGTGTACAGGACATGCGACAGGAAGGGAGTAAGCCAGGTTTGGGCAGGCTGAGGAGTGCTTTGATGTTGGGCCATGCAGAAAAGGGCATCTTATAACAGCCCCATAATTTGTGCATCCTTATTCGTATCCACTGCTATCTTAGAGCAGGATTTAGATTTAAGCTTAAATCAAACTTTGAATTTACTGCAGTAGGCTTCACTCACTTAGGCCCAAAGCAGTTCTGGGAGCCTGAAGCTACATCTAATATAAAGAGATTATATTCTAGAGAGGTATGCTGTGGGGTGGGATGGTGTAATTAGTAGTAATAAATGAGGCGATGAAATAGATATTTGTAATATCTATGGGCACAGAGAGCGAGAGGAATTTGTGCATGTGTGTGTGCCCAGAGGTCTGTGTGGGGAGGTGAGGGATCAGTGTCTACTTGGACAGCTTGATGGGTGGGGGCACCTTGATGTCCTGTCCTCTCTCCAGTCTCTTCTCACACTCAATTAGGTAGTTGACGCCATCAACCACTGTCTGCACCAGCTGGACCTGAGAGGATGAACATGCCACATTTTAGTAATAAAAGTGAACAGGAAAGTGCACAGAACATAAAAAGTAGACACTATTTTTGCAATAAGGAAGAGTAATTTTATCAAGGTCAAAGCCAAGTGACATTTGTGTTTGGTAAGCCACACAAGACAGAAATTATTAACATGACCAGAAAACATTTGTATCTTAAAGCAAATAAAATAGTGAAAGCCTAATACAGGGTACTTCTAACAGCTTTTTCTTTGAATGCTGTCAGAGGCTGAAGATACAAAACAGTCTGCAGCTATAAACAAACCCTTCACAACCAAAATGCCACCTACCAAATAAGGATGAGCAGATATAAATACAAGCAGCCTGTACTCTTGTTGATTCTGTCTTATGGCTCAGTTAAGACGCAGAATGTGTGCCTCCTCTAGTGCTAAGTACAGCCCACCTCAAAAACAGGCACTTCTCAAATCTTCACAGGGGCTGATGTATAACACACAACCCAGAAATATCTATATATTTTCACAGCAGGACGATGCAACAGTGGTTAGAACGGTCACCTCGCATCAAGAAGGACCTGGGTTTGAATCCTATGTCTGTGTTGCTTCTCTCTAGGTATTCAGGCTTCTTCCCATAGTCCAAAGACATTAGGTTAGTATGTGGTTCCAAAGTGGCTGTGAGCATGAATTTGTTTGTCTCTGTGTTCTCACCCTATGCAGCTGGGATAGCTTCAGCCTGTCCTGATAGATAGTTTCTATTCTGTTGTGTCACACAGCAGTGTCCTCACAGTGGTGTCATGTCTGTGTCAAATTACAACCTGCTGAGGGCCTAAAAACTAACAAGAAACTTTCAAGTACCCGCAGAACTGTTTGTTTGTTTTTTTTAATTAAAATGAGGATTACTAAATATTTATTTTATTTAGTATTTCTAAATTCTGTATTTTATATCATATTAATTCAACAACAACAATACTTAGACACATCTATGGTATCAGTTTCAAAATCGTACGTCGCCTTGGTCTCATGTTATCTCATTCATAAGCTTTTCTGAAAACCTGACCTTTGACCTTGTCCAAGGCTGAGTCGAAGCACCCGTGGTATGAACTTCAAACTCCTATGTGGCCTTGTTTTTGTGTTATCACACTAATGAACTTGCGTCTAATTCTCCGTCAGCCTTTTATGACTGAGGGGTAAAAAGCATCGAGTTAATTTTACTTCCTCAGACTTCTGCACAGGTTTGTGATTTTAATGTTTATTTTATTTGCATTATAAGGTGACCTTGAGTGTTTTAAAAGGCACCAACATATCAGACTGAAATCTGTATTTGTTAACATGGGCTTAAAGAGGAACACCTCCTTGTAGTCCTCCTGCACTTTTCCCCAGCTGCTCACAATTCTCTCATTCCTCCATCCTTATTCAGATTTTCTCTTTCCTTAACTCACTGACTCCTCCCTTGGAGGTCAGCTTCCAAGCCTTTCAATAATCAGACAATATTTTAAAGAAAGAAAATTAGATGAGTGATTCTTAATCTGTACCAAACTGAAGGCTAATTTGTACACTGCACTTCACCCAGAAACAACAAAGAGCCCCCGCCTCCTCTGATGTCATCAGAATAAAACACACAACCATGCACTCACCACAATAGAGAGCTCCTCTATTGTACTGTACCCATGTGACGCTGAGGCCAAGGACATAACGGAGACAGATTACATGTACAGGCCAAACAAGAAGCTTCTCTTATGCTTTTGCAGTTGTGAAAAATAGCTCCAGCTATACTTACTTGGAGTACTAACTGTACTCCAAATAATCCGACTCACCAAATATTTGTTTAGCAACAGTTTACATTGTGCTCATATTTTCTAGGTAACACGGTTAAGATGGTTAGCTTTTTTTTAGCCTCACTGAGAAAGCATTGTCTTTGCTTATCCCGGGATAATTTATCGAGGTATTTGTGGTTAATGAACAACACCTGGAAAAACGGCTTGACAGGTAATATCTGCGGTGTACTTAAAGGTTAGGGACGTAGCCACACACTTCATTTACCCTACCTCAGACTGTCCCAGGCGGTCTAGGTTGGAGATGTCAAATACACCACCCACAGCTGCAGTATCCACACCGCCTGTCCCTCGCTTCTGCAGACGCAGGTTGTCCAGGATCTTACTGAAGCGAGGATCCTGGGATGAAGCAGAAAGGTGTTATTTCACGCCGTTTCAAATCACCAACCACAATATTATTAAGGGTGAATTAATCTAAAGATTCCTTTTGTAGACTTGAGAAAAGAATTGATGATGTTCACAAAGCAGACGATGGATATCCAAAGTTATCAAAGGTGTTTTAAAGTGTCAAGAAGAGTGAAGTATTATCAACAAATTCACAGAGAGCAACACAGCGCAGAACAAGCCTTGCAGAGGTAGGAAGTGAAAGATTTCAAAGACTCTGGAAAGAAGAACAAGAGAGATGTGTCTAAAAACCCCAGAAAAACTCCCAAGACATGAATGAATGACTTAGCCAAGTCAGAAACTGTAGTCTCAAAGAAGACAATTGCTAGAACCATGCACAGGAAACTTAATTCTGGAGAAGAGAACGCCATCCCCACAGTGAAACACACAGATGGGAGTATTATGCTGTGGGAAGTGGGAATCTTGTCAAGGTGGAAGGAAACATGAAGAAAGAAGATTTTGCAAGAAAACTTCAAGTAGTAATTGCTTGTGGATCGTTGCGTTGTCTTCCAACTTGACAACGACCCAAAACATGTCGCTCCTGCTGAAGAACTACCTCCAGAAGACCAAAGTGAAGGGTATTGACTGGCTTGCTCAAAGCCCTGACTTTATTCCCATTAAAAATCTGTAATGAACTGAAGACCAAGATCGGTGGAAGAAGACCATCAAATCTAGAGGAGCTTGAGAGATTCATCAAAGAACAGTTGTTTGGGATTGCTCAGGAGACATGTGAGACTTGTGGAAAACTACAACAAAAAGTGGAGGCTGTTATTGAGCAAAAAAAGGTACACATCAGACAACGAGTTAATAATTTTTGATAGTTTTTGTTTTTTGTGAACAAAATGAATAATGTAACATAATGAAGATGTGCTAAAATGTCCTGAGTCTGTTTAACGGCACTCGGGAAATCCTTGCTAGCTTAATTTTAAAAAGCCACACACAGTGCAAATCTTGTGCTTTAAATGTGACCCCAAAACCCAATAAAACACATGTATGGAAACAAACGTATGGAGTTTCTTTACAAACATTAAACTCACCTTGCTCAGCAGGGGCAGCTTGACGTGGACACCGGCCCTCAGTCCTGTGCCCAGGTTTGAGGGGCAGGTAAGGACGTAACCAAGCCTCTCGTTCCACATAAATTCCCAGCCTCTCTCCTGGATCAGACGCTCCACCTAACAGAGGAATATGGAGTCAAACAAGACAGTGAGTGTGTTTCACTCCCAGACTGCAATAACTGCCACACCTTTGAGTTTTCATATTTTGTGGCTGACAAGAAAAGAATAGCGAGTTGCTCAACTTCTATAACTGTTCAATGAACTCTGGTGGGAGTGGAATGACAGATAACCCAGTGCTAATGTAGAGCCAAGGACTGCTGTTCAGGGCCCTCACACATTTAGTACATAAAAGCCCCAGATGTTGTATTGCTTGTCTTTAGTGCTTTCTCAAAAGGGGAATTTGGCCTGCTTTTGGATAAACAGTTTATCCCAAAAAGTTGATTGTATTCATCTGGACATGGTGTTTTCAGTGGGGGAAACGTTTTGTTTCAGCTCGCTGTCTGACTTCTTCAGTCTCAGCTGACTGCAGGTTTCTCCAACCTTATAAAAAGTACCTCTGCAGACTGACTGAAACTAGCACCACTGGCAAACAACATGCTGTGAGATCAGTTTCTTGATGATTAATATGGAAATTGTCATGACCATTGATCAACAACCACTGATCAATGGCCATGAGTACCATTCACAGAGTTGAGGAATGGCTGGAATCACAGCATTGTAAGATGGTGAAATAAGTACCCTTAGGCCCCCCTGCTTCATTCAGAGATGGTCGTTCCCTTTTCACGTAAATCTCCCCACTCAGTGTTCCTCCCTGTTCAGGATGTGTAAACCCTCATTATGGGAACATATACTTCCTGGACAGGATGACATGTACATCCTCTTTCCTTACCTGGGCGAATGAGTATGCATCAGGACATAAACAGTTTATGTTTGCCCAACCATTTTTGGGCATCTGTCAACATGTGAAGTCAAAGTCTAGTGTAAGCAGTTTTTTCCATTCTGTAAGCATTCTCTACAGTGATGCTTTTAGACTGTATTAATTATCTTGCCAGGTTTATTAAATCCATAAAGCCATCAAACTGCAGCAGACCCACAGTTTACCATTATCAAATTTAATATCCAATACTTTTATTAAATCACACACAGCCAACATCGTGCAGTGTATCAGATTTGCTGGCAGTAATTTCTTATGGTCCAGGATCACATTTGCACAGAGATCACAACGGAGAAAAACACCATGCCTGCTCAACTCCCCAAATTCTCTATTTAGTTCTTTTCTCCTTAAGCTGTTTCAAATTATCCCCTTGCATACACAAACACAGTCTTACCTCCTTCAGGCCTCTGCAGAACCTCTCAAAGACTCTCTTCATGTTTCCTCCCTTCTCCATAGAGATGACTCTTGTGTGATCCTCCTCATTGACCCAAATCAGGAATGTCTTCTCAATGTTGTGCCTGCGCATAGATTAAGGACATAGATTATACAGTATTCATGTTTGTGGTTGATGGTTGCCCAGTTTCTGTAATTGCACTAGCATATAAAACAGAAGTGGACAGACTATAGACAGTAAAAAAAAACAAAAACCCCAAATGGTTATGGGCTGGAAAATAAAGCCGATCCAGAGGTGCCTTAACCCTGCATTCTACCTGAAGGCCTCCAAACTATGATAGCTATGGTTGTAAAGAAGACCTTTGGTCCTATAGACATTTATAGGAAAACAGCCTTCAGTCTTGACCTCTTTAAACACTTTCCTGACGAGTTTATGGCCTCATTCACTCTTAATCAGACGGAATAAAATATTGAGTCTATTTTATAAAGTTTGAACATGCTATGTTTCAAATTGGAGAATTATCTGACCATTATTACGATTATCTAATTATCTGAACCCTCACCCCTAAGTCTTTTACTACCGCTTTGTCAAGGTTTCAATGAAACACTAAAGAAAGCAGACATGTTATTAAACAGATAAAAGAAAGTAAAGTCTACCTGATAAAGAGTCAAGCCTGTCAGTGATACAAACAAGTGTTTATTCACATTAATATTTATACTTCTGAAGATATAACCACGACTGCACAGATGCATGTTCCTATTCCAGACTGAAGACTGTCTAAAGCTATTACAAAGTGCACACTGATTGTACTCCGGAGAATATATATTCTATATACTAATGTTCAGTACCAACTATACATGACCTACTGTACACGTCACTTCAAGAAAAGACTCCCTCATAGAAAGGCTCACACAGTATGAGTCATTAGAAGTGCCAACTTTTCATGCATAATGTTATAAAATTTTAAGTCAACGCATAAGACTACTGTGAGGTAGTCTTTTCTCTGTGCTTATTACCTTAATGGTGGCAGACATTTAAAAAGGGTAGGGAGAGAGAGAAGGAGAATACAGTGATGCAATAAAAAGGAAGAAAAAGAACACGGAACAGAAGCAAAAAAGGATTAAAAAATAAGCAAAACGATTCACAGCAGAGCTGAACATAAGGTTAGTGAAAAAAAGAAAAGATCAGAGAGCCAGAAAAAGAGAAAGCTGAGCTCCTGAAAGAAGAGATGATGAAGGAATGACGTGAAGGTGAATTATTAAGGAGAGCTGAGGACAGGTTGGCTGATACGGCTGGCAGAGGGAGAGAGGAGGGAGGCTGGTGATTGATTTTGGCTGGCTGACACGTTGCACTGGGTTATTCCTGAGTACATGCTGAAACTCAGTGCTGAGGGAGCATTTTCCGCATTGCTAATACACCTCCACCAAGGATCAGTGACGGAGAAACGCCAAAAACAAAGACAAAAAAAGGCCCTTCTTTATTTAGAAAACTGTTAAATATGAAAACTAATCATTAAGGACTAAAAGAGTGGCCTCACTTGGGAGAAACACGTTACATAACTGTTTGTATGACCCACTTCCAGTTTGTAGCAGTAAAGAAAAACGTTAATTAAATATCATAGTGGGTCACCTCCAAACACTGCATCACTGTCATCCCTCAGAAAAGAAGAAAATGTTATTCTTAAATATAAATACAAGATTAGTCAACCATCAGCAGCGCCTTGTGTAAATCCAGTACACAGCAATGATCTAAATCAGGGGTAAAAAACATAAGGACCACAGGCCAGAATCGCAGCGGCAAAGACGCCGTCCGGCCCACTAGACCCCCCTAGATAATGTGAAATAGGGCAATCTTTTTTGAAACAACTGTATTTCAATACATTCTGCAGCTTTTCTGCCTGATAAAGTCCAATCATACTACACCAAAGTAATTAAAGATCAGACAAAAAAGATCAAATGGCAGAAAAATTCTGTTCTGTGTATCTCCTATACAAATTTCTGTTTTTTACAGTGGATGCACAGAGGGGAAAAAAGGGTATTCTCTGTGAATTAACAAAAACTTTCTGTTTTGTAATTAGACGGCATTCTGTGCAATGAGATAATAAAACTTTCACTATTGTTTAACACATTTACTTTTTATTTCAGTTTAAGCCCATAGAGTCCCGCTGGCAGATGTTTTTCATTTACTACAGCAGCATTTCTTTATCATGTAGAAAAAGTGAGATATACTGTTGTTGCACTTCTTTTTTGGTATATTATGATAGCTCAGAGATTAAATGTGTAGTTAAACGTCTTTATTCTGACAGAAAGGGGAGTTTCACTGTTCTGGTCCACCTCAGGTCAAAGTGGGACATGTTATTTGGCCCATAATATAAAACAGGTTTGACCTCTCTGACCTACATGAACCTTTACCAAGGTATTTAGGATCTCTTTATTTCTGGAATTAACAGATGAAGAAGTTTTGTTTACCAGCCTTATCCACTTACCAAATACCACGGGCATCTGGCCAGTCACGAGCCATCCCTGCACACGTGAGGAGGGGGGACACCGGCTTGTCAAACAAGAAGTGGTCCTGTTGGAAATACAGAAAAAAAGGATGATTTATACTCAGCTAAGTCCAGAGTGTTTGTTGGTAAAGAAAACAAAATGGGATCAAGAAATTAGAACTAATTACAAATATAAACAACATCAGAACATTAGAAATAATATCTTCAATCAACTCAATAACCTTAACCCAACATTCAATCAAGAGTTCTTGCTGCTATTTCCATCACTAAAATGCATGCTGGGAGCCATTAACAATGAGGTAGACCTGAGAATTCAATACTCTGATCTTTTCTCATTGTGAGGAGAAAAATGCTGTGTCAACCACAACATGCCCACTCCTGCTTATATGTGAAAAAATTCTCTTTATTTTTTCTTCTTGTAGGTCACGTAGTGGAATTGTAATCACATCAACAGCAGGCTAAACATAACAAAGAAACATTAAGCTGATGGCCCAGAGTTTTCTGGTTAAGTGTGCTAAAAAATTCCAGCTTATAAATATGTGATCAACTGACGGATCGTTTCTTTCAGGCTAACTATATGAAGTACAAAAATGAGAGAATGCATCCTCTGCCAAGGCCAAGTATCAGTTTTGCAATTTTAGTCTGGATCTGCACCAACATGAAATGGGTTATTCTTTTGCTTCGTCTTTCTGCCAAGTTTGATGCAATTCTATTGGTAAGTACACTTGCTAAAAGACAAGCAAACAGACAATGGCACTGAAAATATATCTTTCCTTATAGAACACCTGTAAAATGTAGTAACTAAAATATAATGCTTTAGTATAACTTTGGTTTCCAATGTGAAATTGTATACATTAACTTACAGGATGTTTTTTCTAAGACAAATATACAAATAATTAAATGAGAGCAGAGGTAGCTAAAACTTGACTTTTTCCAAATGCAAATTCCAAATGAGTCAACAGCACGACGTCATCACTCACATCAATGAGCTGTTGCTGCTCCTTTTCTGTCATTTGGGTGAGACTGTAGTACTTCCCTGTTAGGTCACCCTTCAGGCCAGACAGGGCATCCACCACCACTCTCTCCACCTCCCTGCGCTCTGCCCTGGTGCAGGCGGGTGGCAGGCTCAGGCCGCGGATGCTGCGGCCTGTCCTCACCCTGGACGACAACACATATCGCTCATCGAAATGACCTGACTGGATCTGAAACAAAGATGGGGGAGGTTTAAGGCTACCTGTGCAGGTAAATCAGATCATATAATGTATTTTAAAAAAAAAACAGTGAAAGAAATAAGAGGTGAGGAGGAGGAAGAATTTTATACTTCTCTAGACTGGTTATTGTAGTATATAAAGAGAGCTAGAAATCTAACTAGGCACTTTGCCTTCACAATTTAAACGTACATATTTAGAGTAAAATGAGTAGTTCTTAATTTTTTGATGCTTTTTGCAAATTTTGCTTTCAAATACCCAGCCCACGGAGTAAAATACTACTTCAGGCACTGTCAGTGTTAGTAATACCTTGCTAGAATCCAGATCAGTGGGGTGCTTCATGACGTGGGGGTCATAGCCATTGTGCCTTTCCTTGATCACAGGGTCCAAAAGGTCTGCAAATACCTAAACCAGAAAAAGGAATAAAGAATACTCAGACATTGCATGTATAAGGTTTACTAATGAGTTCATTTTAAAAGTCTATTTTTTCCACCTTTAAATATTTATTATTGCTCATTTAAAATAAGCAACAATGAAAAGGAATAATTAAAAAAGATTTTTCTTATGCCTGGTCTGGAGTGATTGATAAGCCAAGTAGAGCGAACAATTAGGGTCATTTATTAGTGAAATTGAGTCACATGAATTATTGAGTTGATAAAGTTAAAGTAATATAATCATTGTTATTTTGTTGTCATTTGTTGATAAAGCAGGTAATACATTTTCCAAAATGCATGTTGCAGTTGATTAGCTTGTTCGAATCAGTTTATGTTCACTAGCATTAATTACCATAAAACAAGCTCTAAACAGTAACTTAAGCACATTTTTACAGCACCTGATATGCCTTTAAGTCTGATCGGCCCATTTACAGCACAGTCAGTAAAATATTTGAATTGCTGCGTTATTTCTGACCATTTGATAAAGAAAAATATACAATACACTTGGATACCTAACATCACTCAACTAACTAGTGGAAGAGGGGATTTCCTCTATGAGAATAAATCTAATCGGTACTTCAGTAGTGAGGCATGGTAGAGGCAGCATCACCCTTTGAAGGTGAGAGCGGGGAGAGAACTCAGAGAAGATGCTAGGAGGAATGGAGCCAAATGCACAGAAGCTTTTAAAGAAAATCTAATCCAGAGTGCAAGCAACCTGAGACCAACAATGGATCAATTTTCACAACAACAGCCAAGAGAATGCTGGATTGGTTTCAAGACAAGTCTCTGACTGTCCTTGAGAGACCCAGCCTAAACTCAGACTTTAACCCCCCCAAATCTTTGAAGAGACCCAACGGTGGCTCAAAGCTGATGACAAGGCTTAAAAAGATCTAGAAGGAAAAACTGGACACACTGCACATGTGCATGTGTGAAAGGTTGTTACACTTAAAACTATATCTGCCGTAAATGGGGAGAAAAGATGATTTCAGAGACTTTGAACATTGGTGCAATACGGGCTGAGTATTTCAGGAACTACTAGGATGTTCCCCCCAACCATCGCTACGGTTTTTAGAGAATGGCGTGAAAAAAGAAAATATCCAGTGAACAGCAGTTCTCTGAGTGAAAGTACTTTGTTGATGTTGGTAATGATGAGGATAATGGCCAGACTGCCTTGACCTGGTAGTAAGGCAACAGTAACTCAAATAACCACTCTTTAAAAGCAGATGAGCATCTCTCAACACGTCCAACCTTTGGTAAATGGCCTGTATTTGTATAGCGCTTTACTTAGTCCCTATGGACCCCAAAGCGCTTTACAAGTTCAGTCATCCACCCATTCACACACTGGTAATGGTAAGCTACATTGGGGCGCCACCGGGCTCTCTGACCACCACCAGTAGGCAACGGGTGAAGTGTCTTGCCCAAGGACCGAGACCGAGACTGTCGGAGCCGGGGCTCGAACCGATTCCGTCTTCCGATTACAAGACGAACTGCCAACTCTTGAGCCATGATCACACCTTTGAAGCAGATGGGCCGCAGCAGCACAAGACCAACCCAGGTGCTACTTCTTTCAGATAAGAAAAGGAAATTGAGGCTATGATTCACACAGGCTCACCAAACTGGAGATATTTTCTTTGACACACTTTGAGCCCCTGAGTACCAACTGATGATCATTTAAACACCACAGGCTACTTGAGTATTAATGGTGACCACGTTCATCTCTTTATGATCCATCTTATGATGGATCATTTCAGGTGGATAACATGCTACATCACAAACCGCAGATCATTTCGAACCTGAACTCAAATGGCCTCCACAGTTACCAGATCCCAATCCTATCAGTCTCTTAAGTCCGAAGTCATGAACCGTTTCCGGGTCCAAACTGTCTAAACTCTCTTACCGTTAATAAAATGATTAGTGTGCTCCCAGGTGTTACAAGAAAGTTTAACATCCAACCATCCATGAAAAATAGAATTTCTGAAGTTCAACCGAGTTAGAAGGTAGCAAGATGTTAGATCACTGGTTTCCATCTAAACATTATACACCATGTTCTGAATGAGGAATTTTGGAAAAACTAAAACAAACAGCTCTGCTATCACTTCACATTAAATGAAGATAGAAAACTAGCAAATAGTTAGCTGATGGGCTGTAGTTCCATTGTAAGGTTTTAAACTGCAGCAGATGAATAGTACTACAGTGAGGTCAACAAGTATTTGTTCACAAATAAATTGTTCAAAAATCATATAATGTGATTTCCGGATTGTTCTTTTTAGATTCTGTCTCTCACAGTCTCTCTGTCTCTATGCTGAAAATTGTAGACCAAGACTGAGTAAGAGAACTTGCAAAATGACAGGGTGATCAAATACTTATTGACCTCACTGTAATAAAAACCCACAGAGCCCAACAGTGATCTCTCATTATTTTTAGGGGTTTGTTAAGATTAAACAGAACAAGATACAAAGCCCTGCAACATGTTAACGATACAACAGTATCAGTAGGAGTCTGGACCTGGAAGCAGGGTTTACACGTCATCACTTAATAACCAGAAAGAGCACTTGTGCGGTCTGATGAAATGGGAGTTGCACAATATGGATGCGTAGCAACAAATCTACGCGATCGTGGCTCAAGAGTTGGGTGTTCGTCTTGTAATCGGAAGGTTGCCGGTTCGAGCCCCGGCTCGGACAGTCTTGGTCGTTGTGTCCTTGGGCAAGACACTTCACCTACCGCCTACTGGTGATGGCCAGAGGGGCCGATGGCGCAATATGGCAGCCTCGCTTCTGTCAGTCTGCCCCAGGGCAGCTGTGGCTACAACTGTAGCTGCCTCCACCAGTGTATGAATGTGAGAGTGAATGAATAGTGGAATTGTAAAGCGCTTTGAGGGGTCCCGAAAAGCGCTATATAAATGCAATCCATTATTATTATTATCTACTGCAACTCTGTGATCCCATCATATCAATATGGACCAAGCTTTGAGAAATGTTTTCAGCACCTTGTTTAATCTGTGAACTAAGACTAAGAATTCTGAAGGCAAAAAGGGATCCAACACAGTACTAGGAAGGTGTGGATATTTTTGCAGTGCAATCTTCTAGCCAACATTTTATGACTGAAAAAAGTGGAAGGGTCTGAAATATCCTAAAAAGACTCTGTCTCTGAACATTGAGTAACTACTTTACCAGAAGTCACTGACATTCTGTTGTGTTACAGTAACGCCATACCCTGAAGTGTTCAAAAGAAACTCCCACACATGTCAAAAGCTGGGAGTATATGATACATTGCAAAGGTATGTATTCATATTGTTTAAGGAAAATGCTTACACAATCACAAGGAACAGAAATGTCTAATGGTTGACCTGCAACCTTCAGCATTACAGATTAAACACTCATTATTCTCCTGATCCATAGTTAATATCACATTCAAAGACACACACACTGCTGTCAGCAGTTCCAAGATATTTCTGTAGCTTCTAAATGAAGTAGGCAATTAAAATGAAAATGTACTGAAGTATCCTCATTTTAGATATTGAGACATCCCAAAAGACATGTCCCAGCTAAAAACCCTGCCTCTATGACACTGTAATACTCTGTGTATGCATGTGTGAATGTCACAAAACATACTTGATAATGAGGGTGGGAACACTAACAGGGTAGTGAAGACCCGAGGACATACGTCCCGATGACAGCTGCATATGCAAGTACATAATAATGAGTCTTCTTCCGCATAAGGAAGGATTCTCTGTTACCTTGTGATTCTTTCTAAAACCTATTAGACCCAAAACCCTGTTTTTGTATGCAGAAGGAAGCCTGTATGTCGAAAAGTTACTATGACGTCTGACCTCATAAGACTCCTCGTCCCCTGCCACCATGCCAACGGTCTTGATGAAGGGGTGCCCAGGGTTGTCCACGCCCGTCTGGATGGCCTCGTCCAGTGTGAAACCATTGGGAGTGGCCCTATCACACAGCTTAGCATAGATTGCAGGTGTGAGGTTACTGGCCATGCAGTTGTTGTGTTTGCGCAGGTCTGGGAACTCCGCACTGCACAAACACAAATGAAAGATTATATGTGAATGTGCTGCTATTGGAGAGAGAGAAAAATTACAGGAGTGTAGGCGATGGTTTACTTTTTGCCCTTGGAGCAGGGGCACAATGAGTGACTCACTCAAGGAACTGTTTTTCATTGCACGTACGCAAGTGACTGGTGTGTCAACCTGTGACTTTCTGCTAATACAACACCCTGCCGGCTAACAAAACACCACTAATGTAAGACACAGAAGGACACGAGCATTGTACTATAAAACATGGCACAGCGGCACCATTAATGTGCATTCTTTGGTTAATGTTCAACTATTCATGAGATGGTAAAAGTGCCATTTATTTCATGATGATAGAGGATGCAGAATTAGATTAGACACTACAAGTTTTTCAAATGAACATTTAGGCTTTCACAGACGCTAATGGGAAAAAAAGAAAATGCTGTGAAAGACCAGCAAAAATTAATACTTGTTGCCAAGAAGTCTGAAAGATTAGCACTGCCGTAGAAGCACAAATTAACGTGTGTGTTTTTGTTACACTTTGTCTCAAAGCATAGGGCTAAGACATCAAAAATAAAAAACGTTCACAAACTCATCTTTATCATAGACAATCAATCCTTTAGACTTTCCAGCAAATTCAACTTTATGTTCCAGAATTGTTTTGTGTATGTGTATATATTTTTTATGGCATAGCGCAAAAATGAAACAGGCAAATGTTTTCTAAATTTATTGTTAAACCATTTTTTACATCATTTTTATTGGACAAAAACCAGGTTCCGTAATAGTAGTCTGTGTCTGTGGAGTAAATGTGTAACTGTATGTTCAGAACCATTTACTAGAAAAATTATTTGTCGATCAAATGTCCTTGGATTAAAAAACAAAGACAAGCATGTTTTCTTTATTGCAATAATCTGACAGATATTTATTCCTCTGTAAGGGATGATCTGGCTAGAGCCCTATTGTATGTGGAAGCAATGCCAACATCTGTCTACAGTTTTTGCCAACACACCACGACCACCTACTGCACCATTACTGCAAGGTTTCAACCATAATCACTAGCTACTTCTAATTTGAAAACTTTGGGACCATCACTTAAAAAGGATTATGATTTTTACTTTTAAAAAATGGGTCGAAATATTAGTAAATTATATAGTCCAGGTGATTTTCCACATTCTATTTAAATATAATTAAATATTCCCATTTCATGCGGGCCACCCCACTGAACCAATCTTGTTAACGCCCCTGCTGCAGGAGCTCTTTAGGTGTGACCACTTGTATAACAGTGGGCAGGGTTTTATATCAGAATACCAGTAATCATTTACTAACCTATATATGGTGTATGTGGTGCATTTTTAATGCATGCAGGCGTGCACTGGGACACGTACGCACCCCGCCTCGGCCTCTCCGAGTCTTTTGATCCCGCCAGTATCCATGTATAACAATGGGTGCATGCATGAAACCTATTTTTATGGCGCTAAACCATCTGCTCTGCAGGCTGGTGCAAGGAGCACAATTATAGCTGAAGGAAGCAGAGATTTGAGACATAAGGTTGCATACGTGCGATGGTTATGAGCGATATTAAATCTAATTTTACTTCACGTAAAAAGCATCACTGAACCAAGTATTTTTGCAAGGACGTTAGGATTGTGCGTGATCCCTATATGCTGCCTCTTGCACGATTAATTTTAATTATGTTGATGCAAACAATGATATTAATAACATATTAATATTTCACAAAAAACTAAAAAATAATATAAAACATAGCATTCGCGCTGCTTTACTAATAACTAATAATCTGTGCATTACATCACAAAATATGTGATAAAGTTATGCTAAATGCTTCTAAAAATAATGGCTACATTTGTGTGTAGTTGTTGTAGTATTGAAAAAAAAAACGTTACCTCGCGGGGTACCTCCTGCGAACAGGCACTCCGGCGCTAACATGTTCCCGGTGGAGGAGAAATCCAGCCGTTACCGAGCCTCCCACCAAAGTCAGGATCCCGATGTGTCGTTTGGAGGAAAGGATTCTCGAGAAACTGCTTGCCATTTTTTATCCTCCTTGTATTTGGGTTTTGAAAAAAATGAGAAAGGTCTTTTTTTTCACGGCCACGGGGAAGGAGGGTCAGGTGGACGGGAGTGTCGGTAAAGAAGTGCCCGTGATGGAATGGAAAGGAGTACGATTGAGAAGCAGCGACGTCAAGATGGAGGAATACACGGCGAGAACGGAAATTCAGCTGCATCTTCAAAATAAAAGCACAAGATTAAAACGCCTAATGTTCCTCCTGCAAATGAGGACACACAACCTTCACCCCCAAATGTGACTTTATCATTTTTTCACAGTATATTTAATTTACTCTAGCCTAATTTACTCTAATTTTTATCAAATGTATAGTAATTATACTTTTTTTTTCAAGGAGCAACGATGATGATTTCAGTTTACTGCTTTTTATATTTTACTCTGGCAGTCATTTCAGCTGTATACCTTAATAATGAACCACATGCAATATCAAAGTCAATCTGAATGCCTCTGGTTGTACACTGTTACTAGTCACTCTTGTGAAAGAGTTCAATTAGAAACAAACAGTGCCTATGAAATATATTACTCCCAACTAGATTTGTTTTAGTGTTTTACAAAAGTCAAATACAGTATATCGCACTACACTCAGTCAAATGCATTCAAATTATTTTGTGAAAACCTTTCAAATATAACTGAAATCAGGATGTCATAAGAAATGTGATTACAACCGACTGTGTGCTGTGCAGACAGCAGCTATTTAACGACCAATTATTTTATTTAACGACCAAATCCAACACAGTGATGAAGGAAGCATCAGCAGGTAAAATTATAGCGAACCTCAAGTCACAGTGCACGCCAAATCAGAATTTGGACGGTATTTTTGCCTCGTCTTGTGCAGTTTAATTGCAGCTATGGGCCTGACAGATAATGCAGATGTACAACTAAAACACCGTGCATGCATTTATTCCCATGTCATTTTTACTTGCATACCCAAATGTCGCGAGAGAAAAAAAAAACAAGCTCTCCATAAGGGCGGAATCTGCTCTGTGCAGGAAGTCACACACGCTTATATGGGCTAACTTGACCGTGTTGGAGCGGTGCGTGGTGTGAATACTGAAGGACATCGGTGAATAGGGCTGCAGCACTGAAACGCCTCACATCACCCCAAGTACTACTCCACAACCCCCAAACACATACACACACAAACACAAGATGCGCTCCCTCCGCTCTTCATTCAACCCGGAGGACAAGAAGCAGCCAGAACGCCTTTGTCTGGAATAAGATTACAAGGTTACTCCAGCCACTCACAGTCTACCATTAAAAAACAAACAAACCAGCAAAAACCTCACTGCAACTTCCTCATGGCGATGCGTCAAGAGTGACTTACAGGGAAAATGTTCAGTTTTTCTTCACGTGGAATCTGAGATGAATTCGTCTGGTGGAAGTATGAATGGAAAAAAATGGCAACACTGACCTTAAAATCCCAGACCTCAGTTCAGTTTCCATTTCTTCACTGCTAAGCGATCTGACTTAGGCTACGTTCACACTGCAGGCGAAAGCGCATCAAATCCGATTTTTTTGACCCTATGCGACCCATATCCGATCATGCTATGACAGTGTGAACGGCGCAAATCCGATATTTTCAAATCCGATCTGGGTCACTTTCGTATGTGGTACTGAATCCGATACATATCCGATGTTTTAGAAAGCGACTGCTGTTTGAACGGTCAAGTCGCATTAAATCCGCCTTTTACGTCACCGACACAAGACTGAAGCCAATTATCAGCGCCCGAGAAGACATCGCGAACGCTTCCTAGCCATCCAGTGTAGATGTCAGTGAAACTGTTGGGAAGACAACGTAAACATTTTATTTGTACTGTATAATCTGCAGATTCTGACAGAAATCTGCAGCTATCCTTTGAAGCACCGCTCCTCTCTTAAACAGCAATAAGGATCATTATTAGGTTATTTACATTATTATGTAAATAACAAAATAACTTAAAGCAAAAATTGGGAAACGTAAAGTCCGAAGTCTTTATATTAACGGCCATCAGTCAAACAATACTGTTTGTTCTTGGTCTAAACAGAGCGCGTTGTGTGTGACATCTTCTTTTGCGCATGCGGGCCGCTTTGAGCGTTCACACTAGAGCGCGTTTGCTGTCGCATTTTATTTGTAGTGTGAACGAGGAGACAAAAAAATCGGATTTGATCAAAAAATCGGAATTGAGCATTAAGACCTGCAGTGTGAACGTAGCCATAGTCACATATCTGTGTGCATACACACTATGAGCAACTTCCCACAGACATTTTATTACCAAGATCAGTCTACAGCCAACATTCTTTAGAAAAAGTGGTTAAAATAAAACTGTAACTGATGCTTAAAAAGTGCTATTGGCTGTTTTTCCCCCTTTCCCCCCATTGTCTCCTGGGTCACTTCTGAAACCAGATATGACTAAAAATGCATTGTGATCACTGATTTTCTGCAAAATGGCCCCATTTGGAGGTAGGTGCTGTTGATTTTTAGATGGTTACTCTTTCCAAACTAATCATCCAGTTTAGATGAAACGTGGATCATTCCATAAGAATGTTGCCACTAATTTCCACCACTGTACAAGTTTGTGTGCAATTTGCCATGCCTCAGTATTTTTTCCATGTTTCCTTCCCTTAACATTGGCTTGTTGACAGCCACCCTTCAACTGAGGCCATTTCTTATGAGGCTTCAACAAAAGATTAATCAACTGAAGAGCCGGGTGCATCTCTCAGGTCCTGTGCCATGTTTTTGTTGGATTTCCCTCCTATTTCTATAAGGACATGACTTTCAGATACAGTTCATCAGCTGTAGATTGTTTCGTTAAAGCCGATCACATGTTCTTTTGTGCTCCACTTGTCCAGTTACCTCGAGTTTTTTAAAGGCACAGTGCACACTAGGCTGAGATATTCCAGGTTTTTAGCTAATAGCTCTTTGGATTTCATTGTGTTAGCACACAAATATTTTTTCTGCCTGTCAAACTGAGTAATTTGTGCTAATTTTCATATATTCAAGCAAATAAATGGGAACAAAATGTTTTGTGACCTGGTTGTTAGTGACAAAATGTCAAATGACAATCTAAATTTGGCTGTCTGGTATGTGTAGACAATACTGATTTATCCCTTGAATTAGGTGCGTTTTTATGCTTTGATGTTAAGTGGCTTAATAAAGGAGAAGAATAAGAACAGCAGCAACAATTCTTCTGAAAATAGTCAAGTACAAAGACTGGATTGATAATAAATAAAGCAGCCAATATAAAAAAAACAACAAAACTTTAAAAGGCCTTTAGAAAGCCTGGAAAACTATGGCTTAACTGCAACTGCAAGAAAGTTTAGCTCCTTGGAAGCAAAATATATACATTTTGTCTCCAAAACAAAACTGTCAACTAGTGGTATTTTTGTATATAATTTTTTTTTTTTTTTTTTTAGTGAGTCTTTGAATATTTGGAAATGGAAATCAGATCTGTGCCACACACTATTCATGCTACAGTCAGAAAGAGGAAGCCCGTTTTTACATTCACTCTGAGCTACTTACTCAAGATAATTCAGTAATCTCTGGATTATAGACGAAATAGTGGTCATACTGTACTGGGACCAAAGTTCACATAGCTTCCTTATGGGATCATTTATTAGTTTACAGCACCATGATGTATTTAGAACAACTCCTCCATTAGAGAGGAACAAAGCTGGCAGTACTTCTGTGTTGAATTGAACTACCTCCAGGATTAAAAAGGGGGAAAAAATCTAATTTAAAAAACAACAAAAAATAAAACTACAGTGGTAGATTGATTGCATATAAGCCTATTCACCTGACATGGAGTTTACTGCTAAGACTGAAACAGAATGAAAGTAACTGAGACTTTTTACATCAACACATAAGCACACAAAATTTCACATAATTATTCGGATTAAAAAGAAAAAAAAATCTAATCCTAATCTAACATAAAAAAAGACTACTTAAGACAAAGGTGCCTCAAGCAGTCCTTCCCTCCAAAACTGACTTTCTTCCATGGAAAGTCGACGAGGCCTGTCCCATTCACATAAAAAAAAAAAAGCATGTGGCAGCAGCTGTGTGTGGGAGAGAGGGAGAAATGAGTCTTCTACAAGTAGGGGTTATATGAATGCACCAAGACACAGTGCAAAAATGTTCATGCTGCGGAGAAGTCTGGCTAGAGTACAGAGCTCAAAACAATCCACCATTCCTGGCACGAGCAGAAAGCTGCAGTTGAGTCATGGCCCCGAAAACTACATCAAAGAACGTATGTGGCTGCTATGTGAAGGAATACCAACCTTTGCTCAGCTCTGCACGGCTGAGAGACACAACTACTGACTTAACATTGTGTGAGTGTAAGGAAGAGGACTCCCTTACTACAGTCATTTATATTATATTATCTGTATAGCACTTTCTTTGCAAGCTCCTTTGAATAGCACTTTAGAGCACACCTTTCACTTTATTAAAAGCACCTTATCAAGCACTTTATTTAGCATTGCAATGCAAGCATGGATTTGCACAGTAAAACATTTGCACACAAGAAGTTTAATTATTTATTGACTATTTATTGGGAATTTTAAAATCAGTTGGTAGCCTTGTTTCAGATCCTGCACAGCTGCTCCTCGTCAAGGAATGAAGGAATGTGGTGGTTGTCTGTGAGGAGAAAAGCATGGTGACTGAGATTGTGATTAAGGCTTACCAGTAAAGAAAACTAATGCAAATGTGTGGGTGTGAAATCTAGGAATAAAAGTGGTGCAAATAAGAGTTTGTAAGATATAATTACTCACCTTTCTTGCCTGTGTCCTCTTCAAGGTGTTTGGGCAAACGCTTCCCCAGGGGTCCAGACACCATTTAAAGGTTCCGGGAGAGACCATTGGTAAAGAGAGAGTGGTGAATCTTTTTGTGCTTGTTTTTTTTTTTTTTTTTTTTTTATAATATTGGGTTTGGTGTAAAATTAAAGTGTGAAATGTTTATTAATATAAAAATGTGAAATATATTTATGTATTTATTTATTCTAATTGAGATATTGTATACTGTGGTGGAAGGTTGGGATTTGAGAATTTACCTGAGTGGAAGAATGGGTTAGTCTGTGACAGCTGAACATATTTAAGGCTGCCGGTTGTCGTGGGAGGGTTGATATTGTACTGTGAAGAAGCTCGACGAGTAAATTGTTGTAAGGAGAGCTGTATAGCAAATGAATACTTTTTGTTCCACTACACTTGCCTTGGTCCATCTCACTGTGTTTCCAGCCGCTAAGGGCCGCCCTGTAAACACATTGATATACACGACGCTTCACTTTCAGCATTAAAGAAAAGCCTGGTTACACGAGACATACTGTCTTGACGCAATAGGAAAAGTAAATTGTTACTTATTAACAATAAACCGCTAAGTCAGACGTGTGGCAGAGCAAGGGCCATAAAACTGAAACAGTCAAAGGGAATTCTGACCTCATTCGTTATAGTAATACTCAGAATTTTACTAGTGAAAGGGTCCAGCTTTCAAAACCACAGCCAAGACAAGAAATAGATTTTTTTTCTTTTGTAACACTCAACGTGCCAACACGGGAAATGTTTCAGGAGCAAATAAATAGTAAACCATCTGGTACACAGACCACATTTGTCCTTTCACACACGTTCATACAGCTTTGTTCCGTGCCTTAACAGCTAACACATGCACACAAATACCAATCTGTTAGATGCATCAGGGGCAGTATTTTGCACACAATTACTTTAACACTAGGACCCTGAGCCACAGCTGATCAAGCTAGTGGAGTGTACTTTCTACTTGTGGTAGCTATCTGAACTGCTACACAAACACAGGACGAAGAAGTGTGCCATTTATGGGGCTTTGCAGGAGCTAACGAAGCATTTAAATTAACAGAGGATTAAAAAAAATAAATAACATTCACACCAACATATACTCCTGAGAAGATGATTACAAAATGAAGTCAATTATATAGATTTATTAGAACATTCTTCCTTACTTTTTGTACCCCTCAGTTTTATGGTTTTAGAGCAGTAACCTTTGAAACTTAAGAGATAACACCAGGTTTGCTTTTATTTGCTGGCAGCTGATAAAATTATTTATTATGGTGACAGTCAAAGACAATGAAGCCTGCAGAGTAAAGTTCGGTAAGGTTTTAGTTTGTCTCACTGAATAGGTTGACTATATCCTGCAAATACTCAAATGATAAGAAGGTACAAGACACAAAATACATATGTAGCTTCCAAATCATTAAGAAATTTATATTTATTTACAAGACTTTAGCAACTTATTTACAAACTGTTAAAATTGTTCCTTTTATTTTTTTTAAAAAAAGTATACAACTAATAAATACACAAGAACATATTTACAACAGCAAATTAAAAGCTCTGAATTGATTATAAAATAATTAATTACACATGTTGAACAATGATATGTAATGCAAACCTGTTTTCTAGGTTTTAGCTTCAGAAACACCCAAGTGGGTATTTTAAAATGACTAAAGGAACAGAAAAGGCAAGTTTTAAAGTCTTGGCAAAATGGCACAACTTTCAGCTCGGTTTGAAACCAAAGTCTTAACCTATCCCACGGGTTGGAAGAGAAAATGTCCAGATCAAAAGTGCCGAGAGAGCTGATTGAATGGAACATTTTTTCATGTAAAAAAAAACATTTTCAAGTGGTGCTTTAAAGACCTGTTTCAGATCTGTCATCAAAAGGCTCAGCTTCAGAGTTAAGCATAGAATGGACAAACTTTCTGCTTTGTTGGCCACTTTCCTTTGTAACTCAGTGAATTAGTCTCTTCCTGCTGTAGGTCTTTCCTGTGTTTGAGCGCTTCTTTGGTTGGCTGAAGGGAGACAGGTCCACTCCATCAATTTCTGTCCTCTCTGATGCAGCTTCTTCTGAAAACATTATGGAAAGAATACAGTTTTCCATATATTTTAGGAAAAGAGATGTTTTATGAGTTATGACACAATGCTTTTCTGGTCAATCCCACTTTAAATCAAATTAGGTTGCCTGTGGCTCATGAACTAAAATCCTTGAAAAGAATGAGCCGATAAAATCCTACTGAAAAGACAACAGAAGAGCCTTTACGGCATATTGAAAATGTGAGAGTAATGAAAATAGATGGTGCCTTGAACAATAAATACAAAAAACAAAAAGGTTTTATAACAATGTACAACTTACCTCTAAAATTTGGTGTTCTCTTACTGGCAGAACCTGTTTTGCCCTTGAACAACAATGGGGACTGGGTAAGGGCCAAAATACCACTGGCAGACACTGGCTTTCGCACCTTTGAGCTGGGAGGAGTCACTGCTGCAGAAAATGGCAAAATCAGACACTTTGTGATGGATTTCATTCATATGACTTCATGCAATCATTTAAAAAACAAAACAGTGTGATCACTAAATTCTCTGTAATAAATAAGCAATGAAAAGAGTAAATATTCTAATTGAAATACTGAAGCTCAGGCTCATAAATCAAATGAAAGACCTTTTAAATCGCTGAAATTTGTTTATCCAATAAAACCACTAAATTACTCACTAAATAAATCATTAAATTAAACTATAAATCAGTTGCAACTCTCCATGCATAATCTCAAAAATTTAGAACACAAAACTTATATATTTAAAGCATACAATACAAAAATAAACCATGGCTTACCTGATATGCCATCTTCATTTTGAGATGCCCAGCCGGTTTCGTTTTCAGCCCTGTGAGAGTCCGTGCACTCAGCCAGCTTTTCCATCCAGTACAACTCTTCCAGTGGAGAAAGAGGAGACACATCTGATCCAACTGGAGGGGATTGTTTGGAAGTCAGAGCTAATGATTTAGCTTTGTTGTCCAAAGGCTCATCAGTATCCTCAATGTCCTGCAACCTACTAACTCCAAGTTCAGCCTCCTCCAGGAGCTCCTCAAGCTGAGGCTCCCCCTTCAGGCCACGATCTTTGCCTCCTAACACACTAATCTGAGCTCTTTTCCTGCGAGGCCAGCTGTTAAGGTTTTCTGGGGTCACTTTACCAGCACTTTGAGGTGAAGGAGTCAGGGGGACAGTCTCTGCAGTTACTGGTGACAAGGCAGGATGGTGCGTAGGTGTGTAAGACTGGCAGATGTAAGTCTGGACGCTTCCACCTTTCCCGGGTGTGCCCTTGGCTGGGGTTACATGAGCACAGACAGATGGTGACATGCATCCGGGATCTCGGTATTTGGAAAATAAGGCCAAGGGGCTTTCAAACTGAGGTTTCACACCTACTACAGGGCTTTGCGCTCCTGATCGAGGACTTCCATCTGAGACAAACTCTCCTGCATTCGTGGAATCTGTGCGTTTAATTTTTAGCTTGGGAAGTCCTGATTTTTGCATTTCCAGTTCTACTTGGTAGGTAAGAGGATTTGGCGTACTTGCGCCCTTTTGGCGGCCATGTCTTGCTGAGCCTCTAGGGGTTGAAAATCGAGGTGAATCATTTCCGTATCCTAAACGAGCAGCAGCCTCCCTCTGCTGCCGATCAGGTGTCTGACGGAAGCCGTAACTCCGGCTTGGTGTGTTATGGGATGGGACACGTGGTTTAGCAGAGACAGTGTTTGACACAAAGTCTTCACTTGACAGTGAAGGCTTCCGTGTAAAGCTAATGTTCATCTTGAGACCTCCGCTAAACTCTGTTTTTACAATGGCTGCATCAACTATGTCAATGCTATCATCATCTGTGGTTCCAGAGGTACCATGAGAAGATTGCTGAGAATCGGTATGAGAACTAGCGTCACTTGCAGTGGACTGCGAGGCCTTAGTCTGCGCCTCTTCCTTTGGGTCTGACTGCAAACTCTCATTAGACTGGGACCTTAACACACGTGTAGTTGTTTTACCCCCTTGACCAGACTTTCTTCTTGTTAAGAGCTTTGGTGGAGACTTTGCTGAGGCATCTGAGCTATCTGAAAGAGTGGCATCTAAAAGTGGTGAAACTTCAGGATTATATGGTGAAGCAGTGTTTGAACTTTTACCTGGAGTTCGCCCAGAACGAGTAACCATTTGGTGAGTTGGACTAGGCGTTTTATTTTGACTTGTAGTGTCCGGGTGAGTGGAAAGGTGGTGTTCTGGTGGGGGTGTGGTTTTAGCTTGAGGTTCAACCAGAACAGCATCACCTTTTCCTGGTGTTTTAAAACTGGAGTGAGGTTTTACAGAAGACTCTCGATTTTGTTCTGGAGTCAAACAGCTACTATGCACATTTTCTGATACTCTTACTAGGTGTACCTGACACGTCTTTTCTGGGGTCTTGAAAATGTCTCTTTTAGTGTTTGTGCTTTTGACAGGACTGCTGAACTTACTGGATGTCACCAGTCTCAGAGAACTGTGAGATGTAATACTCGGTGACTGTGGCACTTTAAAATTAGCACTCTTCTCCACTATCCTACATTTCTGTGGAGAGGGAGACCACGTGACACTCTTCCTGGGAGTCCTGGAAATTGGGCTGTGGATCAGATGTAAATCAGTAGAGGTGCATCCTTCAATCAAAGCCTTGACTGGAGTCCTGAGAATACCCTTCAGAGGGCTCCTTATGGGGTTTTGCTTTGTAGGTGTCTCTGGAACAAAAGGCTTTTTGGCTGGAGATCTGAAAGGAGTGCCCCTCAGAGACATACCAAGTCCACTAGTGCTAGCTACCTCAGGACTCTCTGCAAGTGACAAAACATGTGTACTGGTGGAAGGTGGGGTCTTGGGGGATTTAGGGGTCTGAGGAGTCCTAGGTGTTTTTGGAGTCGTGTTTGCAATACTGGCCCTCCCTCGTTTGTTGGGTGATTTTGCGGTTTTGTCTGGAGTCTAAAAAGATAAAAAATACGTTTTAGAATTTGCTCTCAGATCACATGAACACACTTGAAAAAAGCTGATCTTTAGTAATCATCTCAAATTGCAGCACATTAGGATGACACACTGATTATTAAATTGAGAAGTTACCTCAAAGACGCTTGAGTCTGTGGATAACCGTGACCTGCTGGGCCTGGTTGCACCTGACTGGTTAGAATGACTGGGAGACTCAGCAGCTCCAAAAAGAAGACGCATGGGAGACCGAACTGTTTTTACATTAACCCCACATATTTTGCCATCACTCAGACTAAGCTGGGATGCAGAGAGAGCCTGGTCCAGGTTGCGGGAACGAGGCTGAGAACTTGAATAGAAAGTGCTTGAGTGTCTCCGAGCGAACTTCTTTATTCTTGGGCTCCTTCTTAGATCTAACACAGAACCAAAGGACAATGATGTATTGAGTTTATGGTCTATATGGAAAGTGTGAGTTGTGTAAAATTACAATCTTACGAAAATATCCAAAGCAGCAAAACGATACAAAACAGACTGTCTAATTGATACACACAAAATTATTGTGGATCTTTGAAGTTATTTCTGTTAAATTAAATATTCAAATATATATATGTAAATATTTTTTACTCAGAATTCCTGCTGTCTTTAATCAAGAAAAGAACCAGGTATAAAGAAAAAGCACAAGGTGAAATTGTATATATAAAACTGACTTAGTTTACATACATATACAATTATAAATCATGCATTTGTGTAAATGTTATTTAAGTAGAAAAACAAAACAACAACAACAACTTGGTATTAGCAAAATACCTTCTGAAGGTTTCACTGGTGATTCTTCCACAATGCACTCCTCAGTTAGGACAGGTTTTCTTCACAAAAAATAAATAACCTGAGTTACTACGTACTTCAGGTCTGATTAAATTTAAAATAAAGGTATGGCAAGTAAAAATATTAATTGCATTAACAGAAACATACCTTCCAATTTTCTGCCTGTGTAGTAGACGACTAGACACTTGCTTGTGGAGGGGAGTCTCACACACTTTTTTGGTAAGAAGCCTGTGCCTCTCTGAACACAAAAAAATATTCGGAAAACATTAAAGTAGTTTAAAAATAGGAATAACTGTGACAGGAAGTCATGGACAATTATTACATTACGTATTTAAATTAATCTATAACAGTGCATTCTTCTACCTTCAGGTTCATGGGATCGCTTGCGTTTCACTCCTTCCACAGCAGACACAGAGCAGCTCCTTTGTAGCTTGGCTTTCTTTGAAGGGGAAACAATCTCTTGGTTGAAGAGGTTTCTTCTAACCTTGGTCACCTCTGAGAATTAGCACAATCTAGGTGTTTAACACTCATCTTTTTTTTTTTTTAATGTCAAGAGGTATTAGTGTGCATGAAACAATACATGTAACCAGGCTAATTTACACCAAGGAGCCCTGCTCTCAAAAACTGATCTAGATTTAACACTGTCTGTGGAGCTGGATTTAAGAAATAAGTGCATAAAGTTAAAGTTTTTAGAACATGTTTAATACCATATTGTGTCTGTACTCAATGTGATGCCACTGGGTTGGTTGGTTAACATGTGATCTGGGAATAGTTTTGAGGGTGGAATAGGCAAGTTATACGTGATCAAGAAAGATGTACCGGTAACAAAAGGACATACCTTGTGTTTCCTGTTTTGCGGGATGTGATTCCTCAACCGGTTTATCCAAAGATACACGACCCTTTGATTTCGACTAAAAAAAAGAAAAAAAAAAAGAAGCAGAAATCAGGTGGATGAGATAAAGAAAATTATGAGCAAATTACACCACCATTGTTTATAGTGGGTGGCTATCTTCACCAAAAATACAGTTTAACAAATCAGACAGTCCAAGTAACATCCACAACATTTCTCTCAATGGCCATAAGGCTGGGTGATAAAATGATAAAGATAGTTTTCCTCAATTGAAATACAAGACGTGGTCAATATAAAGTGGAGAGAACTCGACACGAAACACGACAATCCAGTGACTTAAACAGCAGTGCGCCAAACCATTCATGTGGCTAGAATGCAATTAATCATGTCGGGTTGGTGGACAAAGCATAGGTGGAAACAGCAGCACATGTGCTTGGGGTACTGCAGCTAAAAACAGCTGTACATTAGGAGTGTGAGCGAGATAAAAGAATAACTGACAACAAAAAACCCTAATGAAAACTCGACCATGAGCGAACATGACACCCAAAAGGACATACCATAATGCTCAAAAGATGAGGACTTTGTTCAAGAAAAGGCTCAGATTAATTCAGCATTGTGAATTTTTTTTTTTTTTTAATTTTGGCTATTTAAAGCCCAACAAAGAAGCAGAGTAGCACACACTGCTAACTGCATGAAAAGCATGTTTTCACAAAGGCATGGATTAAAATGAATTAAAAAATTATTGGGATTTTTTTCTATTTCAGACAGGCCAACTCTGCAATTAGAGAGGTTCAGACAGTTGGTTCAGAAAGTTGATCAAGGTTTTATATTAAGTAGAGACAGCAGAAGTGTTTATCTTACAGCTCTTGTAGCCTTTTTGGGGATCTCTATTTGCCGAAGACTCTGTGATGATTCTGTCATGCTGCGATGGCGAGTCAGCATCCCACTCCTAACAAACAAACAAAAACAAAACCCCCATTACATTCTGTGCATACTTCTGGGCACTTTAAAAATACTTGATTATGATTCCAGTCCAGTGAAATGAAAACAAAATATTTCACTCAAATGCCACTTCTTATTGTAGCATCTAAGATTATTTGTAATTTAAAGTCCTCCCAGATTGTCTATAATAGAAGAGTCTTTTAAACATCCTCCTCACCTCTTTTTGTTGCCTGAGCGGTTCCGCAGGTCCTGTAGTCCATCTTTGTCATCTGAAACCAGGCACTGTGCAGACAGGGGAAGTGAAGAGGCTGAAGGAGAAATGCTGTCCTTGGCTACCGAGTCATCACTGAAGAAGTCTGGAGGCAAGACTGCCAGCAAAACTTCAGGGAGCTGTGTGCCCAGACTGTGGTAGATTTCTGCAAGCACTCTGGGGATTGCGGTCAGGAACCTGCCACAATCCAAAAACACTATTGTTAGATTCTTACAACTGCAAGTGAGAAACTGGCTCATTTGAAATCATACAAAAAACAAACAAATCCCAAAACAAAACATGTTTTGTGTGATGCAGTAAGCCAACCTTGGCTTAGCTTTTTTTGCGTAAAAGTATAATCATTAAATATGCCTACAAAATTACAGAAATTCAATTCATCTGAGGCACTTTTATTTATGACTTTATTCTTGACTTGAACAAAAGTTATTTAATGCTGCTTTGTCTTTCAGCAGGAAAAATAGTTGTATTGCTTATTTTGAAAATACAATAAAAAAAATTATTTCTGAAGCCTTACCCTGGCATGACTTCATCTTGAAGGAACCTCGTTAGGAAAACTGGGTCTCTGGTCAGGGAGATTATTCGAAGCATTTCAGCCACCTGAAGCACAGGGATTGTATTTTACATGAATTAAAGTTAAATTTCACTCAATTTGAAGTGACTGACAAAAAGTGTATCAAAAGACAGAACATTTCAATATAACTGGAAATACTGTTTTATATTCAGATTACTGCCACAATTAATGGCACATACTGTGTTAGTCCAATAGCTCGAACAATAGTCACCTTTAAATAAAGAGCTTTTTTTAAAATCATCATGATGGTAGAAGGTATTGCTCTGCTTGAAAAAAAATCATATACATTGTAGTCACAGCCTTTTCCATGTTTGTATTAATTACAAAGGAGACCTCACTGCATAAAAGTCTAAGCCATGATCATCTTACCTCCTCTGCCATCTGACCAACATCCAGTGAGTCTGACTGCTCTGTGGAGAAAAGTCTGCACAGCTCCAGCCTTAGCACCACTTGCAGCTGGCACCTAGAATAAACAGACTGTGTTACTGACAGCTAAATATTAATGACTTGAACAGAAACTTTATTATTCAGACAGATGGAGACACAGGTTGTCCTCAAGGTAAAACTTGGAAACCACTCACTCCCTGACTTTACTATCAACATCAGCAGCCGTTCCATAGAGTTGTCTGATTGACTTGCTGGTCTTGAGGAGATGCTGTTGAACAAGGAAGGAGGTCTTTGCCTAAAAAGAAAACATAGAACTTCATAATCACAGTTCAGATCCCCCACTGGCCTAGTTTATGCATTATATTTCCATGATATTTCAAAGATTCTTCCATCTTCTATCAGCATTTTGCATTCTTCGACCTAAAGTGAACATCTTGCATATTGTAATGAAGTTTTCATCAGGTGATTTAACCAAAATATAGCATTTATTTTACTGAAATCAAAATGTAAGTTTTTCTGTATCTATTATTCATTTAGAAGCATCGTCTGTCTCACCTCCCAATCTGATTCTGCTGCAAGGAAGGCCTTTACAGAAGAAACAAGCTGCTGAACACCCATAAAGACAGACTCCTCTCTCTCTGCCATAAACTTCTCATAACTGGACTTCAGATGGGACAGCAGTTCTGACTCACTCTTAAAACCTAGGAGAAGGGAGAAGATACATTACTTGACTATTCGAAGTAAGAAAAAAAATCATCATAAAGTGTTTCATAATAAGACTAAAAAGAAAAATGAAAAATCGGTTCAAATTAAAAGCCAAAAATCAGTTCTTAAGTCATTACGGAGGGAGTTAAAAAATTTAGGAACTCCAATCTCAAAAGCACAATCTCTTCATCTGGTAAAGATATAAGAACTTTTCATTTGTGCATATTTAATCTATTGGTGCACTAGGAGCAAAGTGGGATTCAGTGTCTCCCTCAAGGACAAAGATACTTATTATAAGATGACTTATTTTCCTGAAATGAAGCAAATACTACAAGCAGTATTGGGCCTTGGATGAGGAAAACCAGTGATCAGACATAATCAAGAAACACTCACTAAAAAGTTCTGTCTCAGAGAGCTCCAATATACAGTGACCTACAGTTTAAAAAACTACTGAGATCTAATAGTCTCAATAAAAAATATTATCGCATCACCCGGAAAATGATGCTAGCTTAGGTTTTATCTTAAAAATAAAAGAGAAATAGTATTTTCATAACAGGCTGCACAAAGCTTTGTAACACAAGCAAGTAGGTAGTAAAGTAAGTAGTTCAACTGACATTTTGGGAAATGTATACATTTTCTTTCTTGCAGAGACAATTTCATACAACAAACTCAATAAAAGTGAACATTGGAGTCGAAGAGTATAGTAAGGTTTAACAGAAAAGGTGCACGTACTGATCACATTTGCTACTCCAGGTTTGTTCCTGTCACTTGACCGTCTCTTCCCTGTTCTGTCTGCTTCCCTACCCTCAGTTCCAAGCTGCTCAGACTCAGCCTGGTTCTTTTGGGCTTTTACATTCAAGCGTGCCACATTTAGCATCTGCAAGGAACGACTCATGGTCTTCATCTTCTGTTTTACTGGTGTGCGGTGGGTGCCACCTATAGATATCGACAAGAAATTATTTAGGAAAAAAAATATCTGACGTTCATGACTATGTATGAGAAAAACATTAAAATGATATTAGTGTTTTGGATAATCTTAAAATTTGAGTTTTATGATTATCCACAGTTTGTGATCTTCACAAAAAAAGGGGAAAAAATTAAGATATTCGCTTACATTTCTTTCCCCTCTTTTCTGAGTCCTGGGATGATTGGTATATTTCAGCCAGACCACTAAGGAGTTCCTGCTGCAGTGCAGGTAAGTTCTCATCTTCTCTCTCCTCCGGTACTGCATGTAGCAACCTGTTCAACAGTGTGAGGAGGACATTATAACCAAAGGCTTATAGGCTTTTTATTATTCTATGTTGAAATATTATACAAAAGCTACACTATTTAATAACTTGATACATAGATAAGCTTTTCAAAAGCGCTATAACAGAAAATATGAGATTTTTGAGTTCTTGTACCTCATGGACTCCATTAAATGAGAGCTCACTCCAGAATAGTCTGACTGAGAGAACCAAGTCTCCAACATGTTTGGTGCTGGTGGACTGTGGCTGAATTCCTGCTGAGCCCACTCAGGAATGGGATTCTCCTTTAACTGGTCTTAGAAATAAACAATCACAACAATGTCAACAACCTAAAAATGCAGATACTGAAAATAACATTTCCAATATTTGACAGATAAGATAAACAAGATTAAAATTAGATTGATATAGAACTTGATTTTGATCTTTTCTTAAAAATATTATTAGTTTAAAAGTATTAAGATTGTCAATTGTACACCCATTAACCCATAATGATGAAATTAATGGATTGTGGATTTACTTTCTTTTTGCATTTATTAATACATTTACAGACAGTTTCAAAAATATATATTTAAAAGATATTTTACAGTTAAAACATCATGTAATACTCTCTTGAAAAAACACTAAATAAATGAGTGGACATGATATCAAACAGCCTTGATCCTATTCCTACCATTAACACTATCACCATCCTGCTTCATGATGTCATACACTACTTCCAGAACACTGTTCACAATGTCTGGAAGGTCAGCAGAGGTTTCAGACAAGGCAGGGGTAATGACTTCAGTGGTCAGTCGCTGGTTAGACTGCGCAATTACAGGCTGGAGAATGGAGAGCAGAGCTGTAGAGTATGATAGTGGAGAGAGCACAGCCGAGCACAGAAGCCCATTGTCATTCACCTCAGCAAGCTGGGGTAACAAGAAGACCGAGAGAGAAAAACAAAAAAGAAGAAGAAAATAAGCAGATCAATAAATGCATACAGTACAGTATAGAGTATAAGACAGTACAAGATGAAGATTCAGCTTTTTACAATTGCACATGGACAACATTTTCAATAACAACAATTCTAAGCTTTCTGATCAGCTTCTGATCAGGTTTATCATGTGGCAACCTCAATGCAAAACATATGTCTTTTGGAAATCAGACACATTCTACCTGCATAGTGAAATGCAGTGGGCAACAGTAGATCTTAAGGGAACTTATTGGCAGCTTAATATTACCTGGTTATTTATTGTGACCAAGTACATATATTTTGTATTAATTCATTAAACAAAGCATAGGTTCGGGTCCTTTTATACACATACATGTGTTCACAAGCAGGTCAGCATGCAAAGTCTTGCTACAGCCACAAAAACAATCTCATTCTGTGGAAACCAAAGATTTTGCAATGCAAAAATGACAGTCCAAACCTATCCATCTAAACCAACCTTTACTCAAAAGCTCTGAAAGGCTGAATCTGGATTATAGTGTTGGTGTTTTCATCTGCACAACTTTACACAATCAGAATCAGCACGGCCAAAAAAAAAAAAAACTGAGAAATTTTTTTTTTTTTACAAATTGTGTAAAACAGAACCATTGTGTTTCGAGTCTCACCACGTGCAGAGCATGAGTAGATAGATCCATTAAGAGATGCTGGAATGCACCAGCTCCCTGGTCACCACTACTGGAACCATGAATCACCCACGACTCTGTGGAGGTCTGCATCAGTGATGAAGCATCCCAGCCTTTCAGAACTTCTTTTAAGGACATTTTGACAGATTCTGGGAGAAGCTTCTGTCTTCGAGTCACTGGCTCCATCATGACACCACAGCTCTGTGTCACTTCACCTGGTTTAGTGAAAATTATCACAAGTGAATTTTTGCAGGCTATTCTCAGCTTTGAAATTAAGCATGTTAAAGATAAACTCCTTTTAGCTCACATCAGTTGCCACATTATTTACTGCATGTTAATACGCCGTTAAAATAATTAATTGCTTGTTTTGCCGTAAGAATTGCAACTACTTTTCCATCATCTGGATGTAGATATGCTTACACCCAATGTTTAATTCAAGCACAAAAACATTGTGCTTCTGCACAGAGGGATATTTGGTAATAATCATGAATGCTTTTAGTTTGTTGAAGAGATCTCCTCTGGCTACTAACCTTGCTGCCACTGCAGGACACCTCCTATAACAGGAAAAGCCAGGCGGTAGTGTTGTTCAGAAGACAACAGGTATCCAATGCTGGACTTGAATGCAAAAGACTCCCTCATGAATCCTGAGTTGGGCTGTTGAGCGCTACAAAGGTTCAGCAGTGCAACCACAGGGATTATTCTGCCATCCATCTGAGCTAGGACCTCAGACAGCTTGTCACAGCCAAAATAGTCCTCACACCTCATAACCTGCAATAACACACATAGTTACAGACAGGTGTCAAAGCAGATGTTCAATTAATGAATAATTAAGCCCGATAAACAATTTAATAGTAACACTGCATCCTAAGCATAAACTTTTTTCATTCCCATCCATGTCATGTGCTCATATGCATTAGTCAATGAAGTTGTGGTCACAGCACTTAAGCATCAGACTAACTTTACAGAATAGGAGTGAGTAGAAACAGAATAACTAATCTCAAAACCACTAACATCACAACAAACAAAGCTGTTTCTGTGGAGTTTGGATCACAATCTGTCTAAAGGTGCAGTGATGGCATTTTCCATGATGGAAAAAAAAATGTCTATGTGTGATAAGTTCACTCAGAAAAAGATATATATATATATAAAGAGAAAAGACAGAAGAGGAAGATGAGACATTATTTTAAAATAGAAGAACTGCTAACCAAGTAATATTTGATCAGCTGAAAATATAAATCTCATGGGCTATGTTATAACTCAAATAGTTGTTTTGTTAAATCAGACATTGGAGGTGTGCAAAATTATGTAAGTGAGTGAATTGGTGTTGTGAATATCCTTGTGTGGGTATAATTTTTTTATGAAAATTCTAGGGACTTTGGTACATGCTGAACCAGTCAGTTTGCAGTACTGTGCTACACTTTACAGTAATGTACTACATTAGACTGGTGAAGAGCAGACACTACTAGGTTAGATCCATGGTATTAATCATCAGTTTAAATTTAGGTTGATGATAGTTAAGATAATTGAACATTTATGCTAGCTTTATGTATGTTGATTAATTGATTATATAGTATTCTGTAGTTCAAAATACTTCGTAAAATTGCATTTTCTACTACATAAATTGCTTGCAAGGGATCTTTTTGTAGAATTATTATCAAGTAGATTGTTTTCTGGTATCAAAAGTACTACTAACATAAAATCATATAGTCTGCACTATGAGCCCTGAAATTTATTGTTAGTATGTCTAACTTGTAGATTATAACATTTACATTATTGTTATTAAACTTGAGGTATGACATCTGTATACTCAAAACATTGTCACTTTGCTGGTAGCAGTGTATTAACTGTGGCAACTATTGTCAGATGCGGATACTGGACAGTGGTTTGGTTATGCTCTTTTGAACACTACTGTACTCACCTGGACGTGTGATCTACAGTCAATCCAGTGGAGGACAACTTGTCTCTGAACCAGCATATCCTGAAGTCCTTTGGCTATAACGTGGTCTGTCACATCTGTAGGAAGGCTATTGTCTCTCAAAGACAGGTAGTCCACGAGCTGCGCCCTTGAAAGTGGACACTGCGAGACAATAAACACCACATTCCTCTCGTTAGTTAAAATGTCATCTTCATGAGACACACTGGGTCTTCCTCCACGACTCGACTTCCTGGGCCTTAAGGACAGTTTAGTAGGAGACGTGATGTCTGGTCTGTCCCACTGGAAGTCCAATAGGGTTTCTTTAAGTGCATTTTGAACCGAAACCGAGTGATTTGATCGTTGTTTCTGTTGAGATGGGCACGCTTTCTCCTTCACATCAAATTTGGCTTCAAACTCTTTCTCAAAGTCCTCAAATATTTTGTGCCGAAGCTCCTTGAAATCAGATACTCTTGATATGAGACTGGCGTTGCGGGCAGTCTTGGAGTCAAAGAACTTGTAACCCCATCGCACTTTCTCAAATCCATATTTGTAGCCGAAATGTAAGAGAATGTTTAATATTCCTCGTTTCACGAAATGACCCCTGACATCCATTTGATCGCCCGAATCGTGATCTCCATAATCCACATCGATAACAAAAACCAAATTATGTAAAGCCATACCGTGAACTGCAGACGCAGAGTGCCCACAGATCCCCAAATTCAGCGATAGGCAGTATTAATCAAATGTAATAAATGCAGACGTCAACGACCTTAACTAAAGGAAGTTGACGTTAACTAACATTATGTTTCTGTGCTAACCTCATTCCGCTAGCTAACTATGATAACGCTTGCTGAAACGACTCACATTAATGTTAAGTAAAAATCAGCTTCAGTATGCCATACAAGTTTATCGCTCGGATAAGGCATAAAAGCAACACACTTATCGTATTTACAGGTTTTTAAAAGTGCTTAAAGTATCAATATAGTGTAACCCGCAAACCCAAACTCCATATTCGCCATTTTCTCGTAGCCCCTTAACCGTTCGCGCTCCTTGAATGAAACGCCTCCCCTGAATTTTGATTGGTTAAGCCTACGACAACACAATTGTCATTGGTCCAAAGTGAAGCTTAAAACGCGTCAAAAGTCTCATTTAACTATTCATTGGTCAATATTTTCCATCACGCACATCTGAACTGTACTTCATGAAGTGTGACGCAAGAAAAGGCAGGAATAAATGATTGACAGGCGACGCTTGTATTTAACTTTTAAACCTGCTCCTGCTAACGCGTCACAAATCTCCAAGGATGCATCAGGGAAATTCAATACTTGAACTGGCTCTCTATAAACACAGGCACAGTGCAAACGTTAACAGCTCTGTCTTTTTATCAAAACTGTTGTATACAGAAACAAAGTTCAACCGAAGCATACCAACAATGTAGCTTGCCATCACCAGTGTGTGAATGGGTGCGTGAATGGGTGGATGACTGAATGTGTAAAGCGCTTTGGGGTCCCAGTAAAGCGCTATACAAATACAGGCCATTTACCATGTGCTTTCATACACATACATCTACTACTACTACTACTAATAATCACATGAATAATCACATAAAACTCATCCACATATGACTGTTACAACCCATCATATCTACAACAAGAACAAATCAAGAAAAGTTAATCAAACTAACCCGTTATCATTATCATTATGATCGTATTTGCATTATGATCATTACGATCATACAATCAAACTTAATTCATATATTGCCAAAAAGGACTCCAGGACTCTTCATATTGACATTTACAGTTAGCCTAATATTGAATGCTCTTAATATGAATAACTAAAATAAAAATAATGCAATCCTTTCCTACATGTTGGATGTAATAGAAGGTTTTAAAAAAGTTTTTGAGAAGAATTCCCAAGAATAGAATTTTAAATTTCTTCATTACAAATAATTTATTTAAAACTGTCAGTTTATTATTCAAATGCTAAATTCCATTGTATTCTGGATTATAATTACAATGTAACAGGACTATGGCAGGAAATCAGAATGTCATGGTAACCAGTGTTGCTTATATTGTAAACTGAATCAGCCACTACTACAAAGTAGTCAGTAGATGGAAAGATACCAAATGTAATACACAGCAGAGTAATTAGGTAAGATACACTTTTCCTGCGATTTTACACATTTATTTCTTATAATTTAAGAGATGTGCTAAAATTTTCTCTCTTTTTTTGCTCTCTTTTTTTAAGGAAAAAGAGAGCAAGAGTTGGCCTGGTAATGCTATCTATCTATCTATCTATCTATCTATCTATCTATCTATCTATCTATCTATCTATCTATCTATGTTCTATGTGTCTTTGTTTTTCAGACAACAGATTTAAGGGAAAAGGACACTGGGTGAAGTGATATGTGGGTCACCTTCTGCGTTGCATCAGTAATCAGCTCTTTTCAGCAGCAGGGGGAGATGAAGAGCTTAGAAATGAAGCTTTGAAATAGAGGGAGAATAATGCCTTGGACCCTGCTTTCTTTGTACCTTTTCTGTGACTGCCTCCTTCCTAAGTCATGAGACAAGATGAATGCAGCTGCTTTAATAAAATGCAAGTCCAGAAGCGACATGTGGTGCCCTGCTTCTATTCCTTTACATTTTGGATGTAAATATTACATATAAATATTCTGCTATGTACATTTTCTAAAGCTACCTATGTGTAAGTTAATGAAAACTCCAACTGTAACATTAAAATCTTGAATACATTTATAAATCCTCAAATGCCAGTAAAATGTATATCATTCTGAACATGGCATTTTGACACAATGACTTCTGTTTTTTTTAGGTGCAAAACTGTGTAAAAGTCTTGAGGCCCCATTTCTCTATATTTTGCGTGTACTGAAAGTGGCAAATAGCTGGGGAGATTTCTTGAATGTGAGTCAATATTTTGTATTACCATCTTTATTCTTCAAAACTTCTTTAGGTTGTAAATTAGATGCTTTCCAGATGCTACTTGTCACGGTTCTGGATCAGTTTGACCCAGCTCTTTCTGTTTCTTGGGTTTTGGTGTTTTTTCTGAATTATGATTTATGTTCTGATTATTTAGTGAGACTGTTTTGATTATTGATATTATTGCAGATTTAGTTTAGTGTTAAGTCTGCGTCTTTGTGATCTGTTTCATGTTTCCAGTTTTATTTTGATAGTCCCAATCTGTTGTCAGTGTGTTCAGTTTTACTGCTCCCCTGTCTCGTTAGTCTAATTTCTTCCAGCTGTGTCTCCCTCCTGTTTTCCATTCCCTCACTACGTCCCTGTGTATATTAGCCCTGTGTTTGTCCTTGCTCATTGTTGTGTTGTACCCTCAGATTCTGTGTGTGCGTGGGGGTTTTCCCCGTTCCAGTATTCATTGTTCTATTCATGTTTTGTTCTCTGCCAGCAATGAAGCTGTGGTTTTCTGTTGAAATTTGCCTTCACGAGTCCTGCGTTTGGGTCCTCGCCTCCACCTGCCCGCACACAGAGCCCTGACACTACTGCGTGATCAATCAAAATCTATTTTCTATTTTCAAAATTCAATCAGTGTTGACAAGATCACTAACATCCCAGCTGCCTGAAACACACTTTCAAATCAAGACAGGCAGCTGTAGACCTGCTGCCATTGATTTTCATTACAGTTTTGTGCAATTTAGCATACCTTACCCTTTCTCTTCATTTCCATTCTTTAAGAATGGTTTTCTGACAATGATGTGACCCGACAGTGATTTCTGATGAGGCTTCAGTGAATGGTAGATGGACCACCTAAGATCCAGATGCATCTCTCAGGTCCCACGGTCCGTGCTGTGCTCAAAAATAAAGTGTTAAAATTTCAAGCTACAGCACCAGCTCAGATTCTACAAGCTTCAGTTAAAATGTAAAATGTTAAAATTCATGACAGCACAATTATAAAAAGACTGAACAAGTACAGTACGTCTTGTGTGGAAGGGTTTCCAGGAGAAAACCCTCTTATTTCTGAAAAGAACATGACAGCACAGTTTACAAAGTTGCATCCGAACAAAACACAAAACTTTTGGAACGATGTCCTTTGCACAGACCAGACCACAGTGGAGCTTTTTGGCCATTAAGCACAGCACTATATATGGGGAAAACAAAACACAGCATATCAGAATATCACCTTATACAGAATGTCAAGTCAGTGGTGGAGGGGTGATGATTTTAGCTTATTTTGTAGCCACAGGACTTGGACACCTTGTGGTCAGTGAGTCAACCATGAATTCCTCTGTATGCTAAAACATTTTAGAGTTCAAGGCCATCTGTCCAAAATTGGGTCATGCAGATTGTCGAAACTGGGACGTTCAACAGCACTAATATCCCAGGCACACCAGCAATCTATAACAGAATGGCTGAAAAAGAACAGAATCAAGATCAAAGTCTGAATTTCAACCTGACTGAAATCCTCTGCTGGAATTGTACATAAATAAAATTGCCACAAACCTAAATAATCTTAACTGAAGCTACACTGTAAAGAAGAGTGGGCCCAAATTCGTTCACAATGATGTGAGAAACCGATTAATACATACAGAAACTGAGCGCTTCAAGATGGTAAAGATGGTTCTACAAGCTACAGCGTGATGTGCATATTTTGTCATTTCATCTGTGGTCCATCTGTTAAATTAAGAACTCCTTGTTCAATGCTAATTTGCCATCATGACACTTTTATCTGATAGTAGAGGAAAATTTGCTATTAATGCCAACTTTTTAAATTTTTTTAATTTAACCAGTCATGAATTTTGTTTGCTTATAGCCTTAGATTTTATTTTATTTTTTTTAATGAAAGGCTTTAAATATTTATCAACTAAGTCTGGACCTCACTGTGTGCTTTTTTAGACAACAACCAGACAAGTGACCATCATACATCCATGGCTATAAATGTCAACAGCTTCATAAAAATTAGGGTGAGACAGACACTGTACAAACAGACAAAGGCATGAACGTGCTGCTTGTCATAATGTTCTCAGCTGTGGGTGGAATCACTCAGCAGATGCTTTGAACTTGGGAGAGAGGACTCTTGTTCCAGAGCAAATATTGTACCAGCTATTTATGCCGAGCTCTCGGTACACACCACTAGAACAACCCTGCTAACATGCAAGTCCCTGTGACCCTAAAAAAAAAAAAAAACTCCAATAAATACAAGTCAAATAGTTATCATGATCATGGAACGTTTTATTCTTGTTTTTGGAACATTTTGCAATAATGTGGCCTTCAGACGGTTTCCCCAGATATGTGAATATACGCCTAATTAAGACATATCTCAAATAAATAAAAGGACATATTTCATAATATAAAGGCTTTCACATGTTTAGATAGTTATGTGCAAACCAAAAGGAATAATAAAAAACAGATAACATAGCTGGTTGTAATGCAATACCTAGAGTGACTTTTCACCTAAAAGTGAACAATTTTTCAAAAGGTTTATTTTGCTGGGTAACATAAAAGCAGTGGATTAGTTGTTTCCATTATTCAGCGCTCTAATGATTCAATACTCACGACATTAAAGGTTTAAAACCTTATTTTTGTTAAATTTATTTTTACCTTAAAACTTAAAAAATGATCACATGAAGTAGAGTTGTCCATGTTAAAATATTTAATTTTCAGTCCTCTGTTCTTCAGAATATTGTACATACACTTCAGATTTTACAATAATAAAATGTTTAAAACCAGAACTCTAAACAAACTTGTGAAAAATAGGTACAAGGTGCATATTTTACTTAAGGAGCAGAATATTTAGATTAAAACATTGAATCTACTTTTAGCTTACAATACAGCACATTTCTTTCTTATTTTGCAATAGTCCAGGCATGCATGTACTTTTTTTTGTATGCATGTATTTATACAAGCTCCTTTGCATTTGAATAAATGTAAGTGTCAGCAAAGCAGCAGAAGAATGAAGACAGCAGCTCCAGACAGTGGTGTATTTTAAACAGTGATGTCGCCTTTCAAGGAGCTTGGTATTCCACCAACATTAACAGGAAAATGACACTGAACAAGATTATATCTTTTCAGCTTCCTCTCAGTTTTTCTTTTATTCCTTACAGGCTATCTAGTTCGTTAACTGACAAAACAGAGCATCTATACAGTTTGTTCCATGTTCTACATATTCATTTATCAGATGATTGCCCCTTTATGCTATTTTAGCTGCTATCAAGTTGTTTACAAAGACATCATGCACTTCACAGGGTCACACTACCCCAGTTTGGACTCTTTAACAGTGGTTTCATGTTGTTTTTCATGCTTAACTGACTGCTTTCAGTGCTAGGTTTGCTCTTTTGTCCAGATCTTTAAAAGGGGGAAGAGTTCGCCCTTGATGGATTTGAGTGCAGTGCCCAGACCAAGAATGGCAACCCTTCGTTGTTCAAACGCCCTTTAAAACTTTTCATTTTGAGGCAAAAAGTGGACTGCTGGTCCCTGGACATTTGTCAGACACTTTAAAACTTTAAAAATCAGTCATCAGTCGTTGTAATCCGTCTTCCTTTAAAGCACCGAGCAATCTGTCTTGCAGTCAGACAGTGAAACTAATTACTAAAAGAAGATTTCACATGCAAGGTTTTGTTTCAGTGATGCTCTTGAACACTCCCTCAGCTCCTCTGCAAAATAAAAACTGGGTTGCTGAAGAAAGAGGGCAGGAAGAGGAGGCATGGACTGAATCAATCTGTCACTCCGGCATTAGATGACAAATGTGATTTTCTTCTCTCTCTCTCTATTTTTCAAACCAGACAATATCTCCGTGACTCAGCTGTTTCCAGAGCTGCGTCGTCAAACAGTGTGCTGTGTATGTGGTTAACTACAACAGCTCCACAAGCACTTGAAAAACAATGACTAATGAGTGTGTTTGGGTAAAGGATGGGGAAAGAGCTCTGGAGACCTTTTATGTGCTACCGGCTGGTCTTTATCCATGTCCACTTTGGCTGGATAACTGGAACTGGCTGTTTGTTGTTGTTTTTTGTAAAGAAAAGCGCAGTTGTGCTTTGCTTTACGTCAGAAGCAGCAACAGGGTCAGGGATGTTACGGCTTGTAAGTTCAAGATGCTTTTTTGGCCTGCTGTAGCAAGTGCTCTTTCTCTGAGTCTTGAACTAAAAGATGAGAGTGTAGGTGTTATTGTAAAATATACAAAATCTGTATTGCAGTATTTGTTACTTTTCCAACAATCTACCAATACCAAGTGTGAGAAACAAAGATAGTTTAATTGTACAGCAACAATTAAAAGCATGTTAATAGGACATATTTTTGCACTTGCTGACATGTTACTTCATTAGGATAAACATGGGAGATTAAATTTATTTTGTGAGCCAAATCCAAGTACCGGTACACAAATCCAATAGAAAAGACAGTTGGTGGCTACTAGGCAGCATGAATACTACTGGCAGGGTAAGGAAAGTGTTTTTGTGTTTTCACTCATAACAAGAAAATTAGTGAGTAAATCCTACACTATCATGTAACTGCTGCCCACTTACTGTCTCATCTCTAGTCCGTGTCACTCCATGACACAACTGGCTGCAGTGGCTCTCTGTGCGTTGCTGTTAGAAACCCAACATTACCCAACATTACTGACACTGCGTCACCTTTAAAGCCATTGGTCATGTGTTGACAAGTGTGTTTACAAGCGAGTCAGGCAAAAGTTTATCTTAACAATAACACTGGTAATGGAAAACCAGTTAAATCTATGTAGGCTATGAGTTTGCTGTAGTCCTAATCGTATCAAAAGTCATAACTGTTAACTTCTGAAGTTCTTTTTTTTTTCTATGATAATCCTTCCCAAACAGGAATATACAAAGAAAGGAAAACAGAAAATGGTTCAAAATATTTGAAAATATTTATTTATAGGTACATACGACAAACATATATGTATAAAGTAAAACAAACAAAAAAACAAGTATAAAGGTTATATTTTTCATTGAAAGTCGAGGTGACTTTAGAAGTCAGAAAGAACAATAAAATAATATTACATCTACAGCTCCACTTGGTTATGAACAAAATAAGGGAATAAATAAAGACATGTATGCAGAAAGTATGTTTTTGCACATGAACCGAAGCTGGAAAACAAGAGCTCAAACTCTTGACAAAGCTTTGTCAGTGGTACTCTACTACTCCAGTGACAGCCAGGTCACTTTCGATGCTGGGCATTTTGCTTAGTCAAAGTATTTACAGCCTTGTAAGTCACAATACTAAAACCTTTTAAGAGTTCTTTCTATGGTGACTCAAGTAGAAAAATATGGATTCAAACAAAAAAAAAAAAATACAGCTTTAAAATGGGAAAATACCATCTATCTTTCATCCTTCAAGTTTTTATCAGACTACTGTAAAAAAGGAATACGTATGAAGAGTGATGCGCTCAACACTGTTACTTTTACACTCGTCATATCTGTGGAACAGTGTAACCAGCCTGTGGTAGAGCTCATTACAGATATGCTGTAAGTGCATCTTTAAGCTCTATACTTTGTGTTGGCATGTTAGTATTTTTTAAAAGGCAGGCTTTTGAATGAAGAGCAGCAGTTTACACACAGGCAGCCTGGCAGACAGGCCACTTTGGTTCAGTTCAGTTGACCTAAGTTCAAAACGGGGTCAAGGCAAAGCGAAGAACGTGGGAGCCGGGAGAAGGTCATGTCTCTGCCCTCACTGGGTGGAGTCGGAGTCGCTGGAGTCCAGGCTGGCCTGTGTGGGTGTAGGGGTGCAGCTGTGATGGGCAGCAGGTGGGCAGTGGAGGGTCTGTGTGCTCCGCCGCAGGTTTTCCAGTGACTGCAAGAAGGAGCGCCGTGCCCTTTCCTCCTCCAGGGGCGAGGAGCCTTCTTCTTCTACCTCTTGGATCTCAGCGAAGGTGACGGGCTGTGTTTTGAAGCGAGCCTCGCGAGGTCGACGGGAGCGGCTCTTGCCCTTTGCTGGGCCCTTTGGGACGGGCAACTGCTGGGGAAACTCCTCCATAGCTGATGCCATAAGGTGAGCTGGCAGGACATGGTAGCCAGAGGCCTCCATAACCATTTGACGTACAGCAGCCATGGTAGAACAGGAGTCCAGTGAAACTGAAGGCTCTATAAGTGAAAGCTTGAATACTTCTCTGCGGACAGTTTGTCTCTGTGCTGTTTCCAGTTTAAACGAAGAGACTCTTTCTCAGGAGCAACAAAGCAGTAGTCAGTCCAAAGTTCAGCCAAACAAACACTCCAGAAAGCTCCAAGTCCAAGTACACTGTAGTATTCTTGAAGATACAGCTGCTTTGAAACTACTCTGGTCAGCTTCTGCTCTTCAGCACTCAGTGTGTTTCAACTCTGCTGTTGCCTGTTGATTCCACTCTTCCTCGTTTTGTGTGTGTGTGAGACTCTGAGTCTGCTGAGGCTAATGCCACAGACAGCTCCAGCATTCTCTTTTATAGCTCCTCACTACCCACTCAGCCTCTCTCTCTCCTTCCCTCCCTACTCTCTATTTGCCAGGTTCCTCCTACTCCTCTCCTTTCCTCCAGTCATGTTTCCAGTTTCTGTAGCAGTCAGTCCCTCAAAATAAACATGTGAGAAGTGAATCTCTGTGTAGGGGGCTTTTAAGGTTTTGTAAGTGGGGTTCATAGACACAGAGAAGATGAGAAAGATACTTGATACAGAAACAGAGTCATTTGAAAGAAACCAAACCAAAGGTTGAGAGTAGGAGACTCAGAAGCCATAAGATTTGCCACAGTGGCTCAGGCTGTTGTTTTTGTTTTTAGCTAGAAATCTATTTCAGTCTCCTGTATTTAAGGGAATGCCACAAGACACCAGAGTTAGATTATACCTGGCCAAAGAAGCTTCTATTTATTTACCAGATTCACACATTCATTCAGTAAATATCCATCTCAGTATTCATTTCATGTCATTCATGATGTCAAAAACATAAAAGAATGAAATTTGTTTCCTAGGTCAGCATTAAATAAATAATAAAAAGACACACGGTAATAATCTAAACTCAGAGATGCACTGAAGTCGAGGCCTTGTTTACAACAGGTAAAAACAGAAGATGCAACTGAATGAAAAAAAAGAAACCCCACAGAAAATTATTAGAAAAATCAAAAAGAGATAAAACAAATAATAAACTCAGTAAGTAAGATTGCAGGAAAAACTGAACAACTAAAATCAGAATATCTTTAAAGACAAGATGGCACTAAAAACTAAAATTGTGATTAAAAAAAATGAGGCTTTATTTTTCTGCACATTATTCCCATTTAATAAAAACAACTGACACCTGAAATGTAACAGACTCATTTTATTGTGTTTGATAAATGCCTCTATACACCATCATAATATATTATGTAATAGTTTGTGCTTAACAAAGGGGTTCAGCTGCCCTTCATCTGACCCATCTGAGCAGAAACACATCTGGCAGCGATGCTTGCAGGGTTCATATGTAAACATGACTGTAGGAGAGGCAAGTAGTGTGACTTATAACTGTCCCTGTGTTGGCACAACAATCTCATTTCTTACCCAGTGGCATCTGCAAATGCATAAAACAGTCTACATGTACAACAACCAGCAGAAAAACTTATCTGGGCCACATGCATTGTGTGTGAAGAAAACAGAAGCACCTGAGGGAACTCAAATTCAGTTCGAGAGGACTTGCAACAAATGGCCAAAGCATGGAGCAGGTAAACCTGAAATAAGCAGCTTTTGGTGTTATGAGCCACAAGGAGGAGCAACTTTGGATTTTACTTTATGGCACAAAATAAAACAACAATTTGCTCCAGATTAATTTAATCTAAAAACTTTCAAAGATTACTGGAATCACTGTTGGTATTAGACAGCACTCCCATGAGACATTTGGCATCTTGGCATGTTGTGGCACTGTGTGTGTCTGTGAATTTTTCTGCATGCAGTGAAGGCTAATAATAAATTATGTTTATTTGCATTTTAATGCAATAACATACAGAAAAAAAATGCAGTGCAGTATTACATGATTCAAAATCGACCAAGAATTTCACATTAAAATATTTAAAGCCCCTAATTTTTGTTGTGAATGTACAATTATTTTAATTTTTACAATATTAATATATAGTAAAAATATTCAATAAATAAATAAATAATTTGCAACAACACAAATCAAATTTATTATTTGATATTGTTCAAAATATTGTTCCAAAATTATGTTTTAGTTGCAAATGCAGATGTGTCTGCCTCAAAAGTCTAAACAGATGTAGTAGTATATACATAAAATCGTACTTTGAGGGTAAGATGTCACTGAAAGTTCATTATATTGATCTTTTTACATACTGTTTTATATTTGTGGCATCAGCTATTACTGCACTGGGAGAAAATGGGGAGGTTAGTCAGTGAATGCACCTGCTCCAATTTCAAGTTTAGCAATGACTCCAACAACTAAAATTACAGCTGCTGATTTAAGGTTAAAACTGCATTTTAGATTTTGACTAAGATTACTACGAGTGTGCTGTAAATGAAACATATTCAATGGGTGTAGGCTTTTAGTTCAGGGAGTATAAATTTTGGATCCAGAAAAATGGATACAGTTTTCTCAGCATGACATGTAGTAAACGTCACTGTCGATTAGTAAACAAACACAAGCATAAAACAGCACAGACTGATCAGCAGCCCCAGCATCATCCCAATTACGTCATCTTGACTGTAACTGTAATGACTAAATATATCAGTGTCAGTGCTGACGCTGGCAGGCCAGGGCTGGTGGAGACTGCCGTGGTCACACTGTAGCTGACAAATATTTTTCTTCCACATGTGACACAGGTCAGATGTCACCTGATCAAACAGAAATACGTGTACCTATGTAGAGGCAAGTTCTCAATTTCTCCTGTGAAAAATGAAAATCACCGACTTAGTCATCTACTCTATTTCTGACTATTCTGAATAAATCATTGACAGAATTTCTCACATCAGAAAAAGAAAGGAAAAGACAGCAGCAGGCATTTGTCACATCATCATCCATATAGATGTTCCTATAGCCAATGAGTGGTTCAATGACCTCATGTGGAAGACAGAGGATTAAAAAAGACACTGAAGTGCACTTCAGCTTAGTCAGAACAACTTAGTCAGAAAAAAATCCCACACACTGTTAGTGCTCATATGGCAAATATCACAACAAAACAGATGTAGTGACTTCTGTTATGTTTAATTCATACTAAGTCACTCTGAACTCTCTCTGCTGGGATGCTTCATGCAGGTTGCAACTACTATTGCATACAGCAATGTCATGAGCAAAATCAAGGACAGATACAGAGTGATGGTTCTGTTCAGTGAACAGACAAATTACTTAAAGTAGATATCAATAGTCATATGGGTTTAGATGTGTTTGATATAATGTTTTTTTCTATCTACTTCTGTGATGATTTGTGAGGTGTGTCTGCTCAGTTATTGTGCTGTCTCTTCAGGGATGCCAAAAATATTTTGGCATTTGGTAAATAGTCGCTATATTCAATGTATGGCTCTTGAACATAATGAATCTGGGATTGTGATTAGGGTTATTTATAAAACCCAAAGTTAGTTTTTCAAATGCATTACAGTGGGCAAAGCAACAAAAACACAATAAAACGTATGGTTAAAGCTAAATGTCATTTATTTATTATTACTTAGTATTTAGTATCACCCACAGCATATTGCACATTAGGCATCGTAGTATCAGCCTCACTGAGGTGACAAGTTCTTTGCATTTCAAGGGCTGACCTCATGGGCTTTCCTTTGCCATCCTTGTGGAGTTTCCAGGAGTGACAGTACAGCTTAAAACAGCCCCCCTCATTTCGTCATGCATTCCTTCAATGACACTTCAGGGGAGTTTGTGGGCAACGAGGTCATCCTATTTCTCATGCTTACACTTTGGAGTCATAATCTTGAAGAGTGCATATGTGTGTCAGATGCATATGTGAATGTGCAAACACCTGTTTTCTCTGTTTTGAGTGTATCTAAGGCACACCAGTATCAAACCACTTTTTTCAAATGACATTAGAGGACAGTTAAGACGTAAATGTTTGTGATATGGGGTAGTTGATGCATAAACATATGCTGCACAGTTGATTTTTCATTTGCTTTAGCGTACGTGTTTTATGACACGTTTGCAGGGAATGACTGTGTACTGTGGATGAACCAAGTAGGCCAAGAGCTGGTTTGTATGTCCTTGGGGATTATATGTTTTTTCTAAACGACCCAGACAGTGCTGCACGTGCTGTACACAAGGACAGAGTTTGGCAAAAACAATAGTATGAAAACCTTTTTCTCCTGGACTTGTTTTTTAATCTGATAATTAAAGAGTTTAAACTGAATAGAAGAGATAAGAGTAAGGCCAATGTTTTGGCTAGAATATTATCTGATTTTCTCCATTTATCTTTTTATAGCTTGAAAATGAAAGCATTTAGAAACACTTCTTTAAAATATTATTTCAGACTTTTTGGATAAGTTTGTGTTTGTAGAAACATTTCAAAATTACTATCGTGCAGTCACGATGCATCAGTGCATTTCATTTACATGAGATGGGAAGTCTGTTTCTTGTGATTTTCTGGATGTATTTGCTAATGAGGCAATATGAAAAAATGGGGGCTAGGGGTCTATACAAAAATAATAATAATAATAATTTATCCGTAAAAGGGAGGACCTACAGAAAAGGTTTAACAACAACACTGTCAAATGACTTTGCAATGATTTATGTAGAAAAAATTATTGCTCAATATTGAAGCCATTCAATAATTTTAAGTTATATTTAACTCACCTATTTGTTTTTACAGTGCAATTATTTTCAGGTCTTCTAGTCTGTAGCTTTATAGCCCTTTTTTCAACCTCACAGTTGACTAGGAAGTAAAGAATGTTTTTTGTTGCTAAACAGACCTTAACAAGTAATAGATTGCATATTAATGAAAATCTGTAAGATCGGCAGTGCCCTTTCTGAAGCGCTTGTTAGCAACAAATAGCACCTCTACAACCTCTATAGTAACTGGTATTTGGTTACTATTAAATAGTATTAAATCTGTGATGCAATGTGTGTATAAATATCAGAGTCCTGTTAGGAAACATGGTTTAACTTCCATCACATGATACATTAGGGAATGTGTGAGTCTACATGTTTGTTATGAATATGTGTTGGTTAGAATTACAAAGCTAAATGTAAGTCATGGATTAAGTCACTAATAGTATGATTATTATACACATAAGTGTATGGCACACTATGGCAATCTAATATATCGAATGTATAACTATCGGATATACAACTACAGACGTAACCCGAAACAAAAAATATATTTGCGTTATTAAGCACAAACAGCTGCCAGAAACACCCAGGCATGAACAGTGTTTACATTTTTGATCCAACCCAGACAAGAAGCAGTTGTACGGACAAATAAAAGCCACTAACTTATACTTTGGAGGCGACATTGTTATTAACCAGGCTACTGGTAGGATATTAATTTTTGGACTGTCTTTGGTTCTTGTAGAAAAAATATTACAAACTACACATTAATTGTTGTGAAAATTTGTACAGATATTTGCATTCCCTAGTGAATTAACCTACACTTCAGTGAGCTGGTGTTCTCATCATACAATTGTCTTATGTGCCAAATATCTAGTTTGTACAATGTTATTGTTAGGAGGCTAGCATTAGCATCAAGCTAGATAATCCGTTTGATTTTGCACAACTTCACAGAATTGGTGGCGTAGCACCTCTTAACCTTATTTATTTTAGTTTGCATTTTTTCAGTGGTGTATAGGCAATTTAAAATAGTCTGTCAGATATTTTAGGACATACTGCCCTAGATCCCTTTGCACGAGTTCTGTCTGCAGGGTCACAAGAGACAGACTGACAAAAGGTGTTTATATGTGTACACTGGTAACAAGAATTGCAAGTGTGTTCAAATGTCAGGGATAGATCAGTTCACATTAGCCCATTCCACATAAATTTTCCATCCTGCTACTTTAATTTATTTTATGTATTTGCTCAACATTTTATCCTTATTATTCTGTAAATTGTTATGTTTGTTGCTGTTATTGCTTGTGTACATTGTCCTTGAGTGTTTTGAAAGGCCCTTTCTTAAATAAAATGTATTATTATTATTATTAATATTATTATTATTATTAAGAGAGAAAATAGAAGTGCACAAAAGCAAAGGAAACACATTAAAGCTCAGAAAAGAGAACAATATAATAAAAAAAACATAAATATCATTAAAAGTTTATTTATTTTTGCCTTGTTGTAACAAACTGCACTCACCAGCTGTTTCACCCTTGACCTGTTATGAATGTCTCATTTTCCACTTGTAGTGTGGCAATGTAAATATTACTGTTGTGTCCATCAGTGAGCTCTGCAGTGCAGTGCTTCTTTTGGTTGATGGGTTTAGTAAAGTAAAAAGGAAATACTATCTGCATGAAACATATAGAGAGTTTACATTTTTTTTCTTTGTTTTTTTGGTGCTTGCCATTTAGTTCCATATAATATTCAGGCCTGCAGAGCTTTTTCAAATTCTTTATTCTATATTTAGCAATGAGTCAAACTAAATTCTGTCAAGGATACAAACTGGCATTTTTTTATAGATTAAAAAAAAATCATGTAATTGTTAGTAATTGCTGTATGTGTGATAATGTTAGCATTAAGTTTCACATTCAGAGTGGCCCACCTGTTAAGGAGAAGTTAATATACATACAGATGTAGATACATATGATCGTTATGGTTTATCAATGGTTACAGCCTCTTATAATAAAAAGGATGCAAAACTCCACATTTTGCCTTTTTTCTGAAAATAGATTTTTGTCTTTATTCTCAAAATGATCAAGAATATATTTGGTCTTGTTGCCCTAATACTCTGTTGTAGAAATCTCTATGTCCAACACTAAATACATTTTTAAAAAATCCATTGGCCAAAAGACAAATGCAACAATATGATTTTAAGCTATTGATTAAATATGTTAAATATTTCACTAATAAAAACGAGCCATTGCAATCTAGCATACTTTAACAGAATTTAAAGAGCGAGAGCGAGCATGAAACCCATTACTCAGAAATACAAGTTCAAAAGGGGAGGTACACTCCACAGGCCACATTCCTGAACATGCAAATCCTCCTGTACCCACCACAAAATGTCAGTGAGCTGGAGAAAGGAGGGAAGCAGCAAAGTCAAGTCAAGCTGCAAAACTCAAATACTTTACTTCGTTTCTTGTTCTTCACAAAGAACAATAACCATGCACATTTAAAATATCTTTATTATTAAGAAGAGATTATTAACTACTACATGAAACAAAACACTAACGTAACAGCACATAGCGTGCCTGCATGCCTGAAACTGAAACATGCTGACCAAATGGATTTACCAAACTGAGCTAACAAAATGAAGATATACAGTATATTTAAACATGTTACTATTACAGTTGCTCCGAGGTACATTGCTAACATTTGGAAAGAGCTAGGGTAACTATTTCCCTGTTTAAGATAAGCAAGGTTAACCATCCCAGCAAAGGCTACTGTTAGCTTTTAATATTTACACATTTAAAACAAGTGCAATATGTGGTAGAGGACTCCCTCTGTAACCCCCAGTGTAGTCTTATAAAGCGACGTGGGTTTAGTACTGTTTACCAAAACTGCTAGTAAAAATCAAGCCACTCTTTTTCTAGCCCTTGGACTGGTCCCCTTTCCCTCCCTCTCTGGAGACCAACTCCGTAAGACTTCATAGGGACAACACGGTTATTTATAAACTGAGACTTGAGACTGGGAAGAATTCACATGCAGGAACACCGTGTCTGTTTATGCTGCAGTCACGTGCACCCACAGACACATTATGCCGTAAGTCTTGCAGGTAAAAGATAGTTTTTGTTGTATTCTTGTGTTTGCACTTTTATTAGAGGAAGAGATGCGTTCCAGGTTACATTTGCAAAGTTTAAATCCACTTTAAGCTTTTGCTAAAAAGTGTAAGTCTTACATCTGAATATCAATTGCCCTACTGGCTCACTCATGCACATTCTGACAGCGAGCTAGTGGTACAAATCAAAACAGCTTCATCAAGGACACATAAAGGTCAAATACAGCGAAGACCCCTGGCTTCATTCTTGGTACGTCCACCTTGAGGGCTTTTCAAGAATTTTCCTCCTATAGCTGTTCAGAGGTTATGTCCTGCTTTCCATCCTTCTGATTCCCGAGTTAAGGTGCGCCTACTTGATTTGTGTCCAGTGTACTCTGGATCTGTTGATAATAAGCTACTGTCAGTGGATTCACGTGTATGATCACTTGTAATGGATGGACTGTATACACCACTGTGAAGTCTGTGCAGCGTTAGCACGTTGGTGATGCATTACAATCAGTTATAAGATGCCACTGACGATGCATCTGTTAACATGAGACATTAGCGCCTGCTTCTAAAACTCACACAGGAAAGACGTGACTTCACGGGCCAGGGGGCAGATACTGAAAACAGCGGGAGAGACAAATTAGTACAAGATGAGGTCATGTTTTCCACCATTCCAAATCTGGCACAAGCCACTGAAATGAAAACATGAAGAACTGACATGTGAAATGTTTCGATGTTTTTAACCAAAAATGATGGAAAGCCCCAGTTTTTCTGGGCTTGTCCTCTGTGTTTATCATGTTAGAGAAAGAACAAAGGTCAAGAGCAAGGTTAATTCATCTCCTCACACAGTGCAACATTTTATATTAAGCCAACAATACAGTCCACAAGGATGGTCTGTGGAAAGCTTTTTAACCCAAATAAACCAGCGTGGTGACTCAGTGGTTGGAACTATTGCCTCACAGTAAGTGGGTCCTGGGTTCAAATCTTTTGTTGAGTGTACATCTTCTCCCTATGCTTGGGGTTCTCAAGCTATATTAATGCTTACTATGTCAGCCCAGTAGACTTTTAATAAAGAGATACTTAATGTTAAAAGTTTCACCTTTTGCAATTCACTGCAGTGACCCTCTTAAGGGAATTTGTAGTGTAAGGTAAAGGCTCTGCAACAACCCAGGAGTCCCCTGTGAGAAAGGACTTGGTGAGTGTCCAGTGTCTGGGAAACCAATAATAACCTGGTCTCCAGTGCTGAGTTGTCACTGGCATTCACAGAAGCTCCTGGAGTATTCTCTTTTAAATTGACTCTATATATCTCCATGGCATTGTGTTTAACTCAAAGTTTAGGGTTTATACTGATCAAACACATGTAACCTCCCCATAATAGACATAACAGGTTGGTCACTGCTGGTACTTACCCTTTTCTTTTTCCATGTAACCGATTCTCTTATTAAAGTTAGCAGCAGCACACTCAAACAAAAACACGAAAAGCATCAAAACTATACAAACACTAATGTTTTGGTTCTTTATGAGACTACAAATGTAGTTACTGACTGTAGTTATATGGAATGAAAAGTGTAAGCTAGTTAAGCCAGGCGATTAGTTGCCTTATGTTATAAAAACAAAACATCTCTGACTTTCTTCAAATCATATTCCAACACAACACAACTGCACAACTGGACAGTCTTTTTTGGTTGTAAAATTTCCCATCTCAAGCTTGTATATGTCGGTGTTGTTGCTGTCCTATTTAACCCCGTCCTGCAACAGTAACCTATGGGGGTGTATAGTTACTCTTTACCCCTCAATTTTATAGAGATGGATTTGAATACAGATACCAAACTCTAAATGCATTCTGCTGCTGTAATAAAACAATCATTGCAGAATTGAGTAATTTCTGCCCCTTCTTACAGAGAACACATTAAAGGGCATCAAAAGTCATGGTGGGGTGGGGAATTCATGCTAAATTGTACTATTGACTGTAACTGGTGTTCATAATGTACAGCCCTCAGTGAAGCTTTACTTGGGCACAGTGGCGTTACCTAAGATTCATTATGGAAGCTGCTTAGTAACTTAATTATAACATTATGTAACACGGCATCTGTACTTAGTTTACATGGATATATATTCCCCAGTGGATTTCCTGTCAGAGGCTTATAAGTCACACAGCCTATTCAAAGCTTTGCAATTAGAGAAGATTTAACAACTGCCTGCTGATGTGAGGCTGGTGGCTGCACCAGCAGCAGTAAACATCATGAACACGAACAGCTTTGGAGTATGGCCTAATTGAGTGTGATCCACAAAGTGGCTCCAGTGGCTACATGGAGAGATAAAAGGATTTAGCAGGAACAGTGGTTCTGATGCAACTCCTGTAAATCCAAATGTTTCCAGCTCTGCACAACAGGTGTCAGGATCTGGAACAAGCAAACAGTGGCTAACAGGAATGCCAGGCAGCTTTGTCCTTAGCTATTGTGTTACATTCCAGTTTCCTTTCCAAGCAACCTGGAAAATGCCAATTGTTACAAGGCAGATTTAGAGTGTTGCTGTTACAGGAAGATATAGGGAGATGATAAGTTTTAATTAGAATTTTGTTAATTAGGTACATTATCCATCCATCTGTCAGTTTTCCACCACTAATCTGGGTCTGGGTCACTGGGGGCAGGCGTGTTATGTCTTCCCTTCCTCACTTCCTACAGATCTTCTCAGGGTGGGGGAGATGTAGAGGTACTCCTAAATCAGCTAACATAAATAGGTCCTGAGTCTGCCTCAGAATTTTCAGATTAACAGCACCTTGAGCATCTCACCTGGGAGGTTATCAGGGGTTATAAGACCTAGACAGGCTCCCAGATGATCCCAGATGAATCTTTTCAACCCAGAGGAGAAACGGCTGTACTTTGAGATCCCCTTGATTGACTGAACACCTCATTCTATCTGTGACAGTGTTTGGAAGAAGTTTATTATTTGACACTTGTGTCTGTTCACAGTGTGTGGCCATAGTTAGAGTCAGGAGCATAGACAGAGCAGCCTATCATGAATCAACACCTTTTTGTGAGTAAGCGATCTAAGTGTAAAGACTCATATGAAACAAAAACCAAGAAGCTTCAACCAAGATATGGATCCTGGAGAAGCACACTGAATTCAGACAAGGGTGAGTGGGTTGTTGGCTCTTATTTAGGAGGCCTTTGTCTTAGCACTTGACCAGGTTTAGACCAAAAGAGCTACCTGAGTCAACCCATTACTTCACAGGGAACCACATGAGTCTTGCTTATATGTAATGAAGTTTCATTTATCATTATTTAATTGGATATAAAAAGAAAAATTGCTGAGTACTATATAAAAAAAATACACAAAATAATGTTAATTAATGTTTTTTTCTTTTTTAATGGATGATGCTTCAGGTGTACAGCCTGATGAACTTTCAGACTGTCGCCACAGAGGTTTATAATGATTATTTATCTGTCAACTCTTTGATACTAATGAGAAATGACTTTGATTGGTTATCATGTCCATGTGATGTGATTACATGACTAACAACATGATTTACCACTGATGGCCTGTGTATTATTGTCTGATGACGAGGGGGTGGGATTGAAACGTTGCACACTACCAAGATGTAGGTAAAGTTGGGCTTCTGCAGTGTGTAAGCCGTTGATTTTTTTAAAAAGTGGGAGGATATGTTTTTCCAGTCCAGCTAATGCCCCATTTTTTTTTTTGGTGTAGATTTGCATGTATCATACAGACATGTTTTATCATACTCTCAATCTTTACTTATATTAATGTAATGTAGGTGATGATATCGCCAACTGTGTGTTTAACATTGGGATTATGTATTTAGCTTTTCCCAAAAGACTTTTTAAAATCAAATTTTAATTAATATTAAACTTTCTCCTGTAACTAAGCTAATGAACATTGAGATTTTCCAGGTGTGTGTGTGGGTTTTTTTTTTTTAGCATTACAGAACTTTCCCAGGCTATTGTCATCCTTCTTTCAAAGATTTGCAAAGATTTGTTTGTATCGAATTCAGAATTTAGTGCATATTTCAAGAGCCGAACATTTGAATTTGATGCCTTTTAGTATTTTATGATCCATCCATCAACTTTCTTAAATGCTTTTACATTTAAGGATCTCACATGGACTGGAGTTTATCCCAGGTATCATAAAGTCAAAAGTAGACAGGTCACCAACCTGTTACAGAGCCAACACAGAGAGACGGACAATCATTGATGCCCACATTTACACCTTCAGCCAGTTTAGAATAGTCAGTTAACATGAATGTATGTCAGGATTGTGGGAGGAAGCTGGGGTACCTGGAGGGATTTCAAACAGGCCCAGGGAGAACATGGAAACACCATACAAAGTTTTCAATGTTTAATCATCTAAAAATCAGTGCATTATGATTTATTTAAGTTTTTAATAAAACATTGAAAAATGCTGTTATACAATATTAGCAACAATGTTCATATAAAAAATTCTTCTACTTAATTTCTTGATTCTGATTATTACAGATGTAAATCTTCAGAGCAATTAGAAGGCAGCCAGGAATTGGGAAGCAGGTGCAGGATTTGCTACAGGAAATGGGCTGTGATCTGGAACATTACCAAACAGTGTTCAGCCCAAACCTTCTAACAACGTGATGTTTCTGTCACATACAAAATGTTCTGTGCCTCTTTAGTCCCAACTTTAAGCAGGCACTGAAATTTGGGCACAGCATGCTACATTTCCTAGGACCCGTTATACAACTTGTAACATTCACTCTGTTACAAGTGAGGGTCTCCCTCATTAACTCTCTCAAAATCTTCAGTCTTCCAGAGAGGCATTACAGACAGTTTAGACCATCAAGGAAGTTGTCATGGTTACCGTAGGTGCTGTACTGATGCAAAGGTACATGGAAAATTGAGTTAAGTGAGCGCTGCAGGGAGTTTACAGTGTCAGTGACTATATCCCACAGGGCTGTTCAAAACCTGAAATCTAATCTTTTCTTTTTTTTAATGTAGTAAATGCTAAATGTGCTTGAATACGGCCCAATCTGAAACAGAAAATCAAATATTGCATCCCTGTGAACTCTTCTGGTGGTTGACAGATTTGATTTTTTAGTGTCCATCTTCCCTACCATTCACATCCCTCATCCACTTAGCTGCACCAAATACTTTAAATTATTAGTGAAGGTGAGCACCTGTTTGTGGGTAAAAAAAGAGAGACATGTTTACCATGAGTCTTTGCAGCAATTTAGCAGTGCCAAGTGTTTAAAGTGTATTAAGTTGTTAAAATAACTTTCATACATGCAGCATATGTGAAGGTAAATATTAAAATCTTAAAGATGTTTTTTTTTAAAAAGGTAAATCAGAATCTACCTTTGAACTAAATTGTTCTTGTAGAGATGCCATTTTGTTAGTCATATAAAATTTGTGAAGGGAACAATAAATGCATAAATTAAAGATTTTTATCAAATAAATCAGGACTAAACAAAACAGCAGCATCTTAATAAACTGGAACTGGTATGATAAAATACAACTCACAAAAGTTTTCAATAATCCTAAGTGACATAACACACTTCTCTGTCTGCAGTTACGCCTCGCCGATACTGTGTTGTATCCCATTTTACTTTCAGAGCTACTTTAATTCTTTATGACACAGATCAACAAGGAGCTGGAATCATTTATATTGACTTGATAGCAGTATGCATTTGCTCTTTTGCATGCCTTGCTTGCAAAGAGTGGTTATTTGAGTTAATGTTACCTTCCTATTAACTCAGTTTAGCCATTCTCCTCTCACCTCTGGCATTAGCAAAGTATTTTCACCCATAGACTGCCACTCACTGGATATTTTCCCGTCTTAAGATCATTCTCTGTAAACCCAAGAGTTGACTGTGTGGGAATCCCAACAGATCAGCAGAAATATTCACCAATAACAGGATGTTAAGTCTCTTAAAATCTTCTTTCTTACCCATTCTGATACTAAGGTTGTTTTGATCTTGACTACATGCCTAAATGCGTTGAGTAACTTCTCTGTGATTAGCTGATTAGATTAATCAGCTAATCACAGGGAAGTTACTCAACGCATTACATTAATCAAAACATATCTCACTAACTTGTACTTTAAAACATGAAGCTTTGTCAAGACTGAACCAACTCTGCTGAGTAGTAGATACCTTACTTTGTATGTAGCCAGCTGATTACATAATGATTGGTTTATCATCAATCATTGAATCCATTTTATTTTATCTCTTTCTTGGATTTTTTCTTTGCAGCTATCTTGGCTGTTAGAGTCTTCACAGACCTTACTGGATCTGCAGGACAGTTTATTTTTAGCAGCTTTTTTTCGTCAGAGGTAGCACTTCAGACCTGCTATGCGATTCTTTAGTATCTGAACAGGCTTTCTATTTCCTCGCAGCTAGAATAGTTAAATCATACTTGTATATGTGTTTACCAAGGGATCAGTTTGCTATGTTGAACTTTTAGATTTGAGCAATCCATACCACACAAACAGCTATTAATACACTATACAGAGAGTGGCTGGTATGATTGGTCTTGCACCAACAAGTTGAGGTTACATGGCCAGTGACCTAATATCTAAATTTACACACACATATTATATATCACTAGGAATCACCCAGAGACTCGGTTACAACTGTTCAAATGGATCCTTAGTTGTAGGTTTATTTTTAAGCTTTGATCAATTAAAGAATGTGGACTATCAACCTGAACGACTCTGACTGCAGAGACACTCCTCTCTGTGGATGTATACACAGTCAAATAACCTGTCTTGACCACAGTCAAAGAAGAAAGCCAGTTTAACTGAAGCTCTTTGCTCTTTCCATCTATTGAGTTTGACCTAAATGGACAAAAAACAAAGCAACACACCAAAAACTGCCCTGAGGCATTGTCTGTACACCGTAGCACATGATCGTATTACAGCCACACTATAAACTGATTAAGAATTTTCCATTAAATACATTTATCACAATTTTTTTTAGATATAATGAAAACACTGGTTACATAATTTCTCAGCCCTGGAGCACCATCTTTCTTGTTCACTGTATTTTGCAAACACCATGCTCAGATTCCAGAATATTTACATGACAAACTTTTCATTACAGCTCAGGACTTTGAGTCTGCCTAAGTAAAATTATGATCGTCCATGTGTGACTGTTGTCCACGTGTGTTTCTCTTACTGTTCGTGGAGGTTTGGTTGCTGTTTTGATTCTGTTGATATTCTGTGTTTCTAAGGCTTTTATTTTTCTAGTCTGCATTTGTCTTTCTAATGTTCACTTCTTGTGCTTCTTCGGAAATCGCTTCTCCTTATGTGTTACCAGAACTTTAACCCCCTTTCTTTTCACCGCGGCCTTGTATCTTCTCTGTCTGCAGTCTGTCTTCTTTGTTTCTACCTGTGGCCTGTTTCTGTCAGTGTTTCATTGTATAAATACAACTTTATATATCAACAAGGCTTTTCTTAATTTCCTTGGTCTTCATTTTTATGTGTGCATGTATGTATATGGGGGAGATATTTGGCTTTAAAGGGATAAAGGATAATTCTCCTTCACCTCCACTGCTTGCATGCCTCCATGTCTGGTGGGCCACACCAAGATGTGTGGAGAGGAAATGAGGATGTACAAACTCTTTCCCTTTGTGAGAATCTGCTTTGTCATCTCCTTTTTTTCTGACGATTCTTGGGCTACACTTGTGGATTCATTGAGTCGGCCAAAAAAGGCTCACTATTATCTATTATCAGTTTATGTTCAACCTGCTTCTGTGTCCTGTGTTTGGGCCTTCTCATTCAACAACAGGACAACAATCCTTCCATAAAAAGTTACTAGTAAAATGTTAATACACAGAATGTATCCCTAATTTATTATTATAGTAGTTTTATGTCCAAACAAAAAAAATCAGGAAGATAGCTTAAGTATACAGAAAGCTCAGTAAGAGCTGTAACCACACAGGGTCAAACTTTTAGCTTTAGGACTTTGCCAACAATTCCAAAAAGTGACATGGATGGCAGCATACCATTTCCCTGTGTGCTGCTTGGTGCATCCTTGGCTATGTGAATCTGCCTTGTGTAATGCATTTGAGATACCTGTATCATTTGCATGACCATGTTTTTAATGCCTCTTCTCTTTTTGGATGCTTTCATCGAATACAAAGACACAAAAGCAATTCCTCATCAAGGTAGCATTCATGTATCTGAAAAAATGAACAGAAATGTTACAGATGCTGTGTCTAAAATTTTTTTTTATGTAGAATAGACATGCTCCATCATAGTGGTTTTATGACTGTGAAAAGTAGATGCATTCTTGGCCTTTGACAAGTGCAACGGATGGTAGATGGTACAAGGGTAGAAGTGAACCTAATCCGAACCAGGTTTCCAGAGACGTGAATATTGAGAGACCGTAAAATTAACCAGGACAGAACCTGACAGACAGAAAACACAACAAACAACAAAAAAGGGCCTGTAAGTTTTTTTTATTTACCAAAGAAGAAGTGTAGTTTGCAGGTTTTAGAACTTATGTTCATTCAAAAGCAGGAGCAGGTGCTGATATGAGAACCATCAACGAATAGCACACATGCATAAACATTTTAACAAACTTTGGGTCCACCTGTAAACTCCTGACCTGATTAACTCTGAGATGGGAAACACAAGTTTTGGTTCCCAAACTTTAACCGATCAGTTATTTCAATAAACTCCAAGAATTCATAAAATGAAAAAAAAAGACTGATCACTGCTCAGTGTCTTATATGTCTAAAGTTTCCTACAGATATATGACTGCCACACTAATGCAGGGTAAATGATTCATTGTGGAGGAACTGCTGACAACCTGACAGCTGCCTTAATGTCAGTGCAGTCAGTCCTATAAAGAAGGAGAATGTACAGATTTTATTTTGACCTGATCTGTCTTTTTTCTGAAATGGAAAACCCAGTTTCCGTCATCTCTATGTGAACAAACTCAGAGTTTTTAACCAAACAAGCTGAACCACAACATACAACAGAGAAAGGAACAGTTGAGGTTTCCAGCAATCCCCAGTGATTTATTACCAAATATACATTCATTTGAATAAATAAATTCCAGAATCTAACATTGTAGTGTTCCCTTGACTTTGAACATGTTTCAGCAACAATGCAAAATGAACTCGCTCTTTAAGAGACTCATTAACTTTTATTCAAAAGAAAAATAAAATGCATTTCAGTGGTTGTGGCCACTTTACTTCATTCTTCTCTTTTTGTGGTAGCTCTTTATAAAAAGCTCCAAAGATAGAAAGCTTTAAGTAAATTTACTTAAAGGACATTTCCTTACAGTGAGTACTCAGATCTTGCTTTAGGACAAACTTTTCAATAACATGGTACTATTGACATCACACATTTTGGCTTCAAACTAAAACTCAGCCTAAAAAATGTGGCTCAAATGAAAATTGAACAAAAGGTCAAGTTAAATCAAATAAACGTACGTAACTCACCAAAGCAATATTCAGACCAAAGAGATGGATGTTGTTGGAACTTGTTCTCATTCACAGGGCTGGTGTGGCTGTTATTGTTGTAAAAGGGGCCATTTGGCTCTTCTGATATAATACTAATATCAGATAATCTTGACTGCTCACAACACTGATATTAATAATCACTTACACAGTCTGGAAATCCAAGCAGAGCCGTTCACACCTCAGATCTAGCACTCTGTTTGAAATGTAGAATCAGAGTTTCTTCAGCTTCAAGTACCCGACTCTGAGGAAGATTTACAGTCACTTGGCTGTGAATCGCATTTTGGTACCCGGCCTCTGGCCCTCTGGCTCCGGGTAGATAGTTCTGAAGGTCAAGTTGATGCGTGGGCCCCTGTCATGGTACTCTTTAGCCACTTGATGCTGGTGGGAACAGAGAGACTCATAAGCAACATATTTAAAAGTTACACTACATTTTTATGAAAGAATAAATGAGCAATTAACAATCTTGGGCAAGTATTGCTCTATTAAGTTTCTATTAATGGGCAACATCTACAAATTTTCCACTAGAATCAAAAGAAAGAAATGTATGAATAGCCATGAGCTAGGCCAGCTATATTTTGTTCTATGTAGAAAAAAAAGAGTGTAAAGTGATAATAGACAAATCTGAGAAAACAAACGAACAACAACACAAGTATACAGTCCGGAGAAACACCATCAGAATTGGAAAAGTCCGATTTATTCACCTGTGCAAAGCCAGCACTACTACCTTTTGCACAAGAAAATAATGGCCTTCATACATTTTGTGCAGCTTGTGGACTCAACGACACACACAAGTGCAGAAACACCACTACACCTCCATCAAAATCTGAGAAGGAGGTGCAAGGTTTGCTTATACACAACAGTGTGAAAAGAAAAAAAGAGCTACGTAAACACAGAATGATTCCTGTATCCATTTTCAAACACGTGAAGTACTTTAGCAGGACTGATGGGTTTAGTTAAATATTTAGCCACCACTTCTAAACCTTGCTCCGTGAACCAGATGGTTTTGTTAGGCCAACCATGACTGCAATAATGGAGATAGAATTAATGTCTGAAGTGATCTTTTTCTTGAAAGAGAGTAATGAAGCCCCTGTTAAGTTACTCAGGAGGGTGTCGTCATAAAACACCTGTGACCTTATCCTCTCCTTCTTTCAGCTCAAACCTTTTTCATCTCCTTGCCCCAACTTGTATCTCTCACTCTCTCACCTCACTTAGTTTTTAGTAAGTGAACATTGTGTAGTGGAAAGTTGAGGATAGCTCCATTTGGAGCCCGTCCTGATTTATATCAGTGGTATTGTTTTGATCATTGAATTCCTCTAGTGGTGGACAAAACTTGTTTAAATTTGCTTATGTAATAAACCGTTTTATATATGTACAGTCAGGTGGAATTTTTTTTCTCCACACAACTCTGTATAGTCCAGTGAAAATATGAAAGTGTCCTTATTGCTTTCATAGGAATTAAGAGCCAAGTGTGAGCGTCTCTCCAAGCGTCTATGTTTTGCTATGCATCCTTGAACAAAGTTTAAAAAGATACCTAAACAGCATGGCCCATTTTACCTGCTCTGCAAACAGATTTGGCCATAATGAAATTCAAGCAGCTGTAATATGCTGTAATAACTCATTCTCATACCTGAGTGTGATCCAGTTATTTTCAACAGAACCCAGCTACTCTCTCTGTTACATACACAAGAGCCTTGCACTCATATAAATCTGGCTGCTCTGACTTTGATCGTAAAAAAAAAGAAAAGAAAAGAAAGAAGACTCTCATTAGGTTGAAGCCTTACTCTTCTCTCCAGGCCTCTCCATTCATCCTTGTTACTGGTTGTCCAGGCAAGAGGAACCTGACTGCCTTCACCACACATCTATATGCTCACATGGTGAGTCAGAAGCACTAACACTCCTCTATCGCACAACAGCGAGGAGACTATTCAGTGTGAATGTCCAGTGTTTCATTAGAAGTGTTTTTTTCAAGGTTGCTGTTTTAATAATAACTTAGTTTGTGCAAGAAAGATAATTTACAAAAGCATCACAGTACAAAACTATATGTAAAACAGGCTGAAAAGAACCTTAAAAACAAACTATCAGTGTTCTTCTGTTATCTGAAGATGTATGTTGTTCATTTTGACAGTAAATATAGTATAATGGATAAAATCATTGTTACCAAGCAGGTTAATTAGGTCCAACAGCTAAGCCAAACATTGAAGTAATAATATGTGAGTTTTATATTTTCATTTTTCTGCACTTTATCCTTACAAATGGAACACAGGAACCAACTCATAATATGTGTATAGTTGATTTCTAATATGTAATGTGAGTTAGCTAACAAATAAATCTGGCAACGTGTAGTGCAGGGGTATCGAACTCCAGGCCTCAGGGGCCTGTGTCCTGCAGGTTTTAGATCTCACCCTGGGTCAACACACCTGAATCAAATGATGAGTTCATTAGCAGCTTCTGGAGAACTTCAAGACATGCTTAACCATTTAAATCAGCTGTTTTGGATCAAGGACAAATCTAAAACCTGCAGGAAACTGGCCCTTGAGACACCCCTGGTGTAGTGCGAATGACCCGGCACCTGAAAGGGAGACATTTTTGAATAAAAAGTATTTTTAATTTCTGCCTGAATCTATCCTGTAGCTGGACTCTCTTTGAATAAAGCTTTGGTCATACTCACTGAAGACCCAGCAGCTTAGTAGCGATTACTATTACACTCACACTCACTTTTTGATGACAAAGTTTACATCACTCAGCCCTAAGCAAACCTTAGCGGGCTTGGAGAGCGTAATCAAGGCTTAACTTTATTGCCTGCCTGGTGGAGCCTACCTGCCAGTCGTCCTGTGTGGCTCCTTCCATCAGCAGAAGTGTGCCATGACTCAGAGGAATCCGAATCCGCTCCACGTAAGTGTAGTCACCCTTCTCCTCCTAAAGGACAAAAACACACAGTGCAGTCCAAAGGTTAATCTTCAGTCTATATGCAAACACCTAATGCTGATGCTTTGCTTCACACAGTTTGCAAAGCATCTCATTTTTTTGGGCATCGAATGTGAAATGTGTCCATTAATCTGCTTCACTCTTCCTCCCAAGTTGTACTGTTTCCTGAGGCAGATCAAATGTGTCCATCTAACTTTAATGCACAAGGAGATTACTTCTGATTGGATCACTTCCCAACTCGTCTTGCCTTTCTTCACAAGTTAAGTTAGTTGTGAGACGATCTCATCTTACCAGAATACTTTCATCTTGTTTTTATTATAGTTAAGAATGAAACCCAGTGAGCTAACTCACCGGTGGAGGCTGCTTGCGGAGACTGAAGACTCTGGTGTCGCCCAGACTAAGAGAAGCAATAGTTGGCTTGGGACCCAATGAGGCTTCGTCGTCACTGTGCCAGCCAATGCTGTCATGGCCATCCCGATACAAGTTACACAACAGGGAGTTGAAGCTACATCCAGTCGCATGCTCCACTGCCTTGCAAAGGTTTACCAGAAATGGATGCCACTTGGAGGAAAAAGCAAGAACAATATGCAGAGTTCAGCAAATGAATGTATGACAAAAGGATAGAAAAACAGAATGATGAATGAGGAAAATGAAAGACTCAATGTTAAAATAATATAACAAAAGCAAATATTTCACTCTGTTTAGATAAATTTTTATTCTCCCTACAATTAGACTACAAACCAAAGACTTTGCCAGAGATTGTGTGAAAAAAAAAATTCTGTCACATTTTTGTTACAGTTGTCAAACCTGCATGTTTGCAGCCATTGTGGAGCGAGCATAGGTATATGGGAGCTCTCCATACCAGCAGGTCAGCCTGGGTTCCTCGTATGCTTCACCTGGACCAGAATACACGCACACATCCAAACAGATCAGGAAATTGCCCAGATTAAACAAGAGACAAAAGTTTTTTTTGGTATTGCACAGTGGGGGACACATTTCTGTGAATATTTAAAATCTGCTGATATTTGATACCCAGTCTTAGTGCACACACACACAAAAAAATAACGTGGTTATTTGAAAGCTTAAATAAAAGAGCTGTGCTAGTATTTCCGGGTTAATAACAGAAATTTTATCTGATGCACACTGTACCGGGCCCCTACGGTCCCTCCTGCATGTGGTTGGTCCACAGGAAATGTGTCCATGTGGCTCTTTTGAGCTGAGCCTGACCAGCACTGCAGGCTAATTCCCAACCATCAGATGCTCATTGACAAGGCCCACCCTTGGGTCTGGCTCCGTTAACCCTAATCTGAGTGTGGTACACTGGCCCACTGGTTTTTCCTACATAAAGGTCTTGTGAATCGCACTTCGTCTGTCCCTTCATCTAGAACCAATTTGCCTTGGGAGACCCTACCAGGGACAAAATGCCCTAACAATATGGGACCTAGGATCACCAGAGTACACAAACCCCTCCACCACAATGATGTGGTGATTTGTGGAGGCAATCAGGTGGCAGTCAAAAGCGGGGGACTTGGCGGTCTGATTCAAACTTGCTGAAACAGGCTTTGGGTATATGGAACACCACCTCCCATGAACACGAAGAAGTCTAAGCTACCGCTTCAGGTGGAGAGATACTGGCTAGATATGGTAAGGCTTGCCTGAACACACAATTACAACCAGTCTCCTGGAGAGGGGATGGATTCTGTTTCACTCTGGAGTTGCACCTTAGTGAGAGGCAGGGGTGGGTACACTTGTAGAAACAAGCTTCCATAGCGTGGCTTTGCTCAGCTCTAGGGATAGAGTGGGGGGCTCGGCCCTTCAAGAGTGTCTTGGAGTAGAGCTGCTGATCCTCCACATCTAAAGGAGCCATTTGAGATGGGCATCTGACCAGGATGCCTTATGGGTACCTTATAGGTGAGGGAGAAGGCAGACCCAGGAGACACTGGAGAGATTACACCTCTTGGCTGGCTTGGGAACATCTTGGTATTCTCCCTAAAGAGCTGTAGGATGTGGCCAGAAAGAGGGAGGTCTGGGTGTTTCTGTTTAGACTGATGTCCACAACAACCCAGACCCAGATAAACTGCAGAAATGGATGGATTGGTCTTTTGAGTATAAAACACTCAACCACTCAAACCCCAATCCAGACCTCTGCCTGTGGACAGTTTCATAGAGTAAACCATCAAATCAATCTCTATATTGCGTCAGTAATTTGATGAAGGCAATTCAGTCAGGGCAGAAAACTGACAAATTTGTTCTTACTGGATTTTCTTTCAGTGTCTAACAAACATGTACAATAATCGCCTGTTTTGTCACTGGTTTTCTAACAGGGGTCACGTAAACATCTAAATCCAATTTCTCTGTCTTCCTCTGTGGGTCTGAGTGTACCTCCCTTTCTTGGGAAACCAATAGTTCTCTTCCAAGAAACAATTTTTTGCCTTCGGTGTATTTTGGCCAGCCGTCTGGTATCAGAATACGGTGAAACCAAAACAAACTGCTTGAGCAGCCATTGCTTTTTATGGTGCTGAATTATTACATTATTACATTATTATTTATCAACTCTCAAATGCCAGAAAGATAAGCAAAAGCCAAACCCATTCAAAGTATCCATTTCAAAGTTGTGAGACCAAATGATCGGAAAAACTGAGTCAGTGCATTTAAAGGTTGTTTTAAAGCAGGGCAGGATAAATGAAGGAGTGGTGATACATTAAAGAGCCAGCCACCACTTCTTTTTCCACTCTTCCTTAACCCAAACATTGATGATTTCACACCCTGTGTCTGTGGTGAGTGTTTGGAAATCATGACCACTTGTCTTCATCATTCTGTTTGTTTGCTGTGTAGCTACTGCAGAATTGCACAAAAGATGGACAAGAGCCAGCTGAGAGAAAAGGACGATTGTGAGGCAAAGTCTGGCTTCATCTCAGCACATTCCCCTGTATATCGTCTGTCACCGTATATGGAATACAATGTGAGTGTTCTCAGTGTCAGCTTTTTTTTCAAAATAAAGTTCATACACAAATTACCACATGAGCAAGGCACCTAGTTGGATTTGGAAAACTTTGCATTAAAAAGCTATAATTTTAAAAAAAGAGTATATTAAACAATCACCCAAATCTATTGCCAACAAAAAGTATTCTGTTATTATTTAGAGATCTTTAAGTACTTTTAAAATACATGTACCGAAAACTGTTTTAAAAGGTCACCACTGCACATACATGAAACAGGAACAAACCTGAATCCAACAGCAAACTTCCTGCAGTGGGGAATCCTTCTTCACGCTCCTCTCTACAAACCACAAACTCACATTTCACCTAGTTTACACTGTTAAGAAACCAGTGCTCACCTTGTCTGTAGTTGGTCTTTTGGGACCATGGAAGCTCTGCAAGCAGCTTACTGAACATCCAGTCGGCCTCTTCTGGGGAGAGAAATCCAGGCAGCAGCCGCAGCCTCGACAGATGAAAGATAAATAGACACAGACTAAATCCCCATAAACATAAAGTAAGAGTATACAGTATGTACTTTACCCTGGTTTTCTAAGAGTTTAAAGTCTGGGCATTCCAATTATTTCTGTAAGGCATAAAATTCCTCCTTAACAATATGAACGTGTAACCTTAAATACACAGGGAAAAGGCTCTTGTGTAAAATAGTAAAATTTTTCAACATCCAGATCAAATAGCAAAATCAAATGACTGACAGTTACTTTTGGTTTATTATCCACTACAACCATTCTGTTAAGCTCACAAAATGACCTGCTAAAATTCAAACTGAACCTCGGTAACAAAATACAGACTACAATAACATTGTCTCTCTGTAAATCAGATTTTTCTAATAACAATAAAATCAAAATTGACATGCTAAAAATCTATGTGAAAATAGCCTAATTGTACCTTCCACTATATAATAAAGCACAAGTTATGAAATATACTTAATTATTAAAAACAAAGCTCATTTTATGTGTTTTACTGGGGACCATAAAGTAAAAAGCATGACTTTTATTAAGAAAAAGCATATTTATTATGCGACCACTGCCACCTAGTGGATTTAAAACTCAGGCACTGATTTGTGCAATGTTCAATAAACACACATTCAGCTATTTTCCATTTAATTGTTTTTTACACACCTGGACACCCCTGATGGTCCATGGCTGATCTCAAAATCACCTGCCTGTCTGACCAGAACAAAATGAATCACGTTAAAAGTATGTAGTAGAGGACTCACTAAGCCACCTTAAAAATTGTGTGATTAAAAACGTTATCTGTCATAAAAACAAAGCTGTGGAAGTAAAGATTGAAATTAGTAACTTACTCTATCATCTTCTCTGGTGGCACATCTCTAATTGGCTGCAATAAAGGAAAAAAAAATAAAAAGTAGTATCCTCACATTCATTTTTATTGGCAGCAAAGACTCATTTTGACTTCTTCACGTGGACAGTCTACCTGGGAGGGCTGGAGAAACTCAAAGGTTTTAGTTGTTTTCTGAGGCCCAAAACCCCAAGAACCAGAGGCCACGTTGGCATTTTTGGATTCATTGCAATTTGGGCCTGCACCTGTTTAAAAAAACAGAATAAAAATCTTGTTTCCTACGTAAATGTCAGCCCAATTTATCACACTTATTTAAACACATAACTGTATTTCATAAGAGAGGAAGAAAATTCCTTATATATATATATTTTTTATCTACCTCTATGAATGACCTGAGCTGGCAAAAGCATGCAAATCCTGCATTTCACAGTACACACTACACTTTGATTTACCTGTTGGACTTGAGTGTTTTGGCAGTCGTTTCGCCCAGCAGCCCTGAACTCTGGCACGCTGACGCTTATCTGACATCACATCAAGTCTATGATGTGAGAAAGAAGAGAAACAGATTCATTCACAACTATAGGATTTCTTTATTTGAACACAGAAACTGGCTCTGTACACGCCATATCATAAAAAGGAATTCACACAAACTGACATTAGGGAAGAATCGAGAACAGTTCCTAACTAAGAACCAGTTCTAGATTATCTTAGCTACCTGACTCTAATCTCAAGCTTATCAAGCTTTTTAGTCAATGCTGGCATGTTTTTTTTGACAGCTGTACATTGCAAAACGGGAATGTCAAACATTTGACAGTGGAACGTTTTCACGCATGTGAGCCTTTATTCTATTCAGCAGTTTCAACACTGTGAGATAATGAGACAAAAACAAATCATGAAGAGTCAATATCAGAACTGATAAAGATCTTTTACAACCAGAAGTATTTGGACAATATTCTCCCACCTGTACAACACCACACTGGAGTTCAGTTCATCTATCAAGATTTCCTTCTTTAATTCAAGGGGCTTAACAAAAATACAGCATTAAAAATTTAGGAGTTATAGCTTTTTAAATGTTTTTCGTATATATAGCCCCCCAAAATTAATTGGATAAATTAATACAATTGTAAACATAAGGACTGTTTTTAATACTGCTTTATAGTTAATGACTGTCTTAAGTCTAGAACCCACAGCCTTTGAGAGCCACCTTCAATTGCTGCTTGGTTGTGGGTCTCCCAGTCTTCACCTTTGTCATCAGTAATTTAAAGTTTCCTCCAAGTGTCAGGTGACTGACTAACTCAGCTTTTGAAGAATATTTAATTTCTTTTCCTTGAAAAACTCTTGGGTTGCTTTTGCGGGTTATTTTGGCTCATCATACATTTGCAAGTCCTGACCAGTTTTGCCGCATTTGGCTGAACATGAGCAGAGAGTATAGTCCTGTACACTTCACAATTCATCTTGCTATATGTACCAGCAGTCACATTAACAATAAACACTAGTGACCCGGTTACAGTGGCAACCATACGTGCCCACACAATAACATTATCTCCACAATGTTTTACAGATAATGTGTTATGCTTATAATCGTGAGTTATTTCTCTTCTTCTGTTCCCGTCATTCTGGTTAAGATTGCTTTTATGTGTTCGCAGAATTCTTTTTAGCTTAAGTGTGAAAGCTGTTTTAGATGTTTTCGGACAAAGCCTGATCTTGTTTTTACGTGTAACCAGTGATTTACACCTTGTTGTAAATTTACATTCATGAAGGTGACTCTGGACTGTAGACTCTAAGTACACCATTGACTGAGATCCATAGACCTACCTCTGTGAGAATTTTCTACACTTGCATCACTCTTTCACACCACATATTGAGAGTTCCAGAATAAAGACATCATATGCAAGCAAGGAAACAACTCCAGAAATGTTATCTTCTTAGTCCATCATGAGATGAGAGAACAGACTTCACCTGGCCCTGAAACTGCTTATCATCCATTTGTCCAATTACCTTTTAACCTCTGAGCAACTTTGTATAAAAAATGGCTGTAATTTCTGTATAGTTACCACAATCCAAAAAATCTAAATTTCAATCACGTCTTCATAATTTTATTTAAAATCCACTCTGCCACTATCCAAATACTACTCTATAAGTCGAACGGAGAATGGCACTCCTACTAATGTCTTATCAATGTCTACCCCTGCATGCAGTTTTTTTTCCCTTTATGTGAGTGCGTGGAGTGCTGCTCAGATCTGCAGTCCTTTGTGATGCGTAATCAGATGTTGTGAGTTATATATTTTGTTCGAGTGGTAGTTGTACTACGTTCTTTTCCCTCTGTGCCTAATGAAAAGCACAATTTGTTGGATTTGTCGTAGAATCTTAAGGTTTCTGAGAATAAAATATGCAGCCATCAAATTGAACAAAGCAGCTTTTAATAAATTGTTCGATAATTAAACGAAATAATTTCTGTCCCTTTTAGTTAAAGGATAATTTCGATAGTAAACTGGCTATTCTTAACTGAAATACTTGATTAGCTTGGTGCTCAGTATACGTAACAAAAAGTTACTTTAAATAACACTTTTTAAATGTCATACTTCGTAAGAAAATACCAGGACTAACTAATGTTGGGAAAAAAAACTTGAATGACTTACCCAAGTGGTCGCTAAAGCATATCTACAGAACTAAGAGAAGATGGGTTTTTTTTAATTTAAGCTGTAGCGCTGTCAGCCATGGCAAGAGTGTAACAGGGAAAATAAATCCTACCTGGAACCGAGATGTGAAACTATAGTTCCGTCTCTAGCTCTCCTCTCTCCCGCTCTTTTTTTAAAATATATTTTTAGCACAATTTAATGTGAACTATGTCACGAATAAAACTAATACATTTTTGTAGAACACATAAAAAGTGAACGTATATTAACACATGGACACAATGAACGTTTCTAGACAGTGAGAATTAACAATTTAAATAAATCATTTTAATTAGTGACCATCATTCATTAGAATATCCAAATGGTGCAGGTGAAGGCAAGACAGTTGTCAATTAATAAGCTTCCCTTTTCAAGCTTAATAAGATTGGGCTTCAAAATGTTTTTAGGATAAGGCTTGATTAGGGGACTATGCTTTAGGCATTAGACTTTCCAGGATATTCTGAGCCTGTCCACTTTTCATTCTCCTTACAGGGATTCCCGTTGCATGCCTCCAACAGATCCGTGTTCCTGAACTTAAGTTACTGGCACATGATTTTTCCAGGGTCCATTCTTTCCTCTAATCATATTAAGAATTTGCTCATAGGGAGCACATATTTGGTAATATGATTGTAGGGTTTCTCTTTGTAATATTATTTAACAATTGCTAATAACTTGTTATTTGGTGCTATATAATTAAACTGAATTTCCCCAAGTCTGGAAATTAAATTTGCTACATCAAGAAATAAAGACTTTTATATTGTGATTTCTTATCACAGATTTTTAAAGTCGTTAAAAATCTGCAAGACCAAACACCAGGCAAGACACTGTGCTATCTGCTAAAGCTTTTATTAACAAACAGTAGAAAAGACAAGTTGCAATCGGCAAGATAAATGTAAACAGTGCATTTTGATGTAAATATTCCAGTTTGGATCTCTACGAAATGAATGGCGCTAGAAAAGCCACTTAGTTGAGGTACAGCTCAATATGGGGGACTGATTTGGGAAATAAAGAGAAACAGTTCCCCCATTTTCACAGCCAACATTTGGTGTCATGTGAACCAGTCTTCATGTAAAAAAATGTTCCACTTTGTCATTTCAACTCTAACTGGATGTAAATTTGCCACACAATTAATGATCTATCCAACATAATCAGATAAAAAAAAAAAAAAAAAAAAAAAAAAAAAGGAAAAAAAAAAACCAGTGGAAAAAACAGACAAACAAAAAAACAAAATAACAACAAAAAACTGATTAGAGTAGTAAGAAAAAGAACAATTCAGTAGTTCCTTTGGACGTAGCACCAGTTAACATCCTTTCATAATAAATGGAACCATTAAGCACCCGTTCACAAAATCAGACCATTTCCATCATTAATGCCAGAAGAAAGGCAGTTAACCATCAGATGCTTTGGCTTACAACAAATATTACACTGATGCAATTAAAAACCCACCACAAAGTGTCATTTTAAACATTCAATCAGAAAAAAAAAAAAAGAAAGAAAGAAAAGGAGGCAACATAAGATGAGCTCAGTGGTGCAAATAAACTGGCACAACAGAAAGCAGGCACTGCCATCATTTAACAGCTCAATTTGTAAATAGAACTAAGTTAAAAATTTGTTGTTGTTTTTTTTTTAAAGTCAGAGTTTGGCTTCTGTGTTCATACAAATATAAAATAAATAGATCATAAATACCGTTCAGCCACAACATTTAAACCACCAAGTAAGGTGAATAAATTTGATTATTTTTCCACAATATAAATTTTAAACATTTATGCAGACCGAACATACCCCTAAGGCCCCTAAAGCAAGACTGTGCGTCCTGCCATAATACATAAACCTGCTCAGGAAAAGTTCAAGGAATACAGCAGAATCCAGGATATAGACTCAGCCTTCAAATTCCCCAGATCCTTATCTGAATGAGCATTCGTGGTTTATGCCAGAAAGACTGACACAGACGCACCAGTCCTCAACCCACAGCACCAAATAATCTGCTGCAAACAATTCAGTGGTCCCATGTCCATGCAGACAGTCTGGAGCAGTTTTAACAGCACAAGATATACCTAATCAATTTTCAGCAAGTCGTTTTAATGTTGTGGCTGATTGGTGTAGCCTATAAATGTATATAAAAAGATGCCCACCACCATTTTCCACTGCTTACAACAGCAGGGTTAACAAATCCCTCTGTTTTTGGCTGTATCATTTCCACCATCAGTGTCAGTGACTAATATCAATGTCCTTTTCCAAAAGCAGCATTTTATCCTCATTTCACTTCCAAGCTTCTTTGGTCATGTCTGCCCAGATAAATATAAGGATAGAAGGTTGCAGTTTTAGTCAGAGCAACACGTGCCCTGATGTGCAAATTTACTGTAGGCACAAAAGGTGAAATCTCAGGCAACCCTGGCGGATAAATCATACACATTCCCCTCTTCCTTAAATGCTGCAGTGGGTCACAACAATGTGGCTGCTGGCAGCGTCATCAGCCACAGTCCTATTCAGTTTTCAAACTCTGTCCGTTCTTCTGCTCTCGCAGTTTCCTCCTCTGCAGGTATCCCGTACGCTGCAGGCGGTTCATTGTGGCTCCCAGGAAGATAACAATGCTGGTTGGAACCAGCTTGGTGGTCACCCAGCCCTGGATTCACAATTAAAATGAATTTAAACTGCAACTTTAAAATGTGTTCAGCATTCAAGCTTTTCAATAAGAATTATTCATTTGGGCCCCAACATTTTGCACATCTATCAACATTACTAATTTTGTTGAGGTTGCCATCTCTTACCATGACAGCATGAGGGAAGTAGCCATTGGTCTGGCTTTGCAGACCCACAGTGGTGAGCTCAGCTGCTACATAGCGCTCTGGGGTGGGCTTGTCCAAGGTGGGTTTCTTGATACGAGTCATTTTAGTGACCACAAAGAAGGGGAGCACGCTCTGCAGGAGCAAGAAAAAAAAAAAAAGATGCAGCAAGCTTAGAAAATATGCAAAGCACTCCCAGCAGACTGTTTAAATCACGAAAGCTAAACTAACTTCGGGTAAGCCATATTTAATATGTAACATGCTCTTTAACCCAAAAGACAAAATCTTTGCTGTAAAGTGATGATTTGGAATGCAAGGAAAAAACAAAAGGCAGACCCTGAACTTTGTGTTATACTTAAACTCCTATACCTGGTCCAACCACAAGGTGGCACATGAGTGAAGACTACAGAGTTCTAAAAACAGAACAAACCAGCTTTATGTGGAATATCAGGTTTAAAAAAAAATGCTTCTCATTAAAAGCAGAACACTTCTGTGTGTTCATTTCATTACTCCTTCAATGAAGACTCTTTGAAAAAAGATGTTTAACTTTGTTATTAAAAACCTAAGTGCATTAAGATTTCCAAAACTTGCAAGATTCTGTTTCAAGAATAGGGCTGACTGACTTTGGTCTAACAGCCACTCCAGTCTTTACTTTGTGTCCAAAAGAGTGAAGTTCAGAAAAGCTTTTAATGACCTTTACATGATTTTGTACAACATTTTTAAAAGTTAATGTGCAGACACGCTGACAAATAATGAAAGCTCCTAGTTAGTCTCTCATAGATCATAGACTCATATCCAGGCTTCAATGATTGTCATGTTTCTCAGACTCTACTTACCTGGATGAGGATCCCCTGACGTCTGTACTCCTCCTGAAGGCCACGAGAGAAGAAATCCACAAACGCCTGCACGAATGAAAGATCGCCAAAATTACTAAGACAGTCCAAAATATACAAAAAAAAAAATGTTGTGTTCATCTTCTCATTTCCTAGAAAAGAAGTCTTGCCTCTTTAGAAGTGCCAAACACACTGTACATACCTTAGTTGCAGAGTAGACAGTGAGCAGAGGCAATGGGTACATGCCACTGGCAGAGGAGATGTTTAGGATAACACCTTTGGACCTGGGGAAAGCACAGGAAGGTAAATGTTGAACTTATTTTGTATGTGAAATGAAGATGGCTCTTTTTGGGCTACAGCACACAGAGATCATCAAGTTCCAGGAACAATCATCACTTAAAATTACACATTACAGGGTTGATTTTTACTTGCATATTTGCCACATCAAAACAAACAAGCAAACAAAGCCTAAGTCAAACCTGGAATTTCAGTATCATGACAATCCTACATTAAAAAGCTTTCCTGAAACATTGATCACAGATCAATGGCTACACTTTAAGACCTTATTTTTAATCATCAAATCCACAGAATAAGATTTTTACCCGTGGAAGCCCTGTGTCTATGCATGCTTATTGCACCGACAATTACAAAGTGATACTGCACACACACACACTCTAAAACAGTGTGGTAGTGGCTGTTTGCGTTGCCATGGCAGCCGGTTGCTGCAGTGATGTAGTGGAGACGCTCCAGCCTCACACGGCACCAAATGTGCCTGCACTACCATTGGCTGGCAGGAATCACATGGGAACGCAGCAGCCAATCGGGTGGGAAGAGCACTTTGTGTGAATTGAAAGCTTGTCAGCATTGCGAACAAAGGAGAGGGAAAGAGATGCAGTCATGGAAAATGCTAGGTGAAGATTTCTTGTCCCCCCCCCCCTTAAAAAAAGCCATCTTTTGTTACAGTCATCTCCTAAATACTGCTCTAAAAGAAAAGGGTGGAGGGGTGTTGTTAAATATAAAGATTCCCTGAGTAGCTCGGTGCCACCATCCATCATTTACTACAGGAATATTTTGACTGCAGTAATGTCGCAAAACATGGAAGCCCCATCATATAACTCACCTCTCACACATTCTTGGTAGCACAAGACGGGTCATCTAAAAATAATAACACAAGTTCAGTGAAAAATCAGAGACAATGACAACTTAGAAGGGGGGGGGGGGGGGGCAAAACAGAGGATAGACTTTTATTTAAAAAGAAATACTAAAAGTAGGGAGAGAGAAATAGAGAGAGAGAGAGAGAGAGAGATGCGTGGGTGGTGAGCACAGACAGCGTTGGTGTAGTTCACCGTTGCTTTGGGAACAACTGAGACACTGCAGGTACCATGGTAGGAACAGCAGAAGAGGAAAATGAAAATGGAGAACAATGACAACAGGGGGAAATAAAGCCTGAGCCATACAAAAACTAATCCAAGCCAAAACAAACAAACCCCAAAACACCAAGTACATGCATAAGTGTATGTAGTTTGCAATCACTGGGCTCAATCCATTCGGAAATTTTTTTCAGACAGAAACACACTTACCTGGCATACTGAGGTCATGTTGACGTTGATCATATTTGTGATGAACTAAAAAAAAAAAAAAGAAAAAAAAAAAAAAAAGCACCATTTGTGTTGATTGCCTGCTCTTAGTTGTAGAAACAAATACTTAGTATGTCTTAAACGAGCAGGAAAGACTAAAAATATCGGGACTTTACACTTGCAATCACAGAAAACATGCAATAACTGAAAGTTCCCATCTTTAAGTAAAGATTACTCACATTATCCAGATCAGGAATGTGGAGGTAGTACTCCGGGTAGGGGTAAGACACACCAACATTGTTAACTGTTAATGACAAAAGGGGAGCAATAATCAATTATTCTGCTATTTTAATTCAATTACATATAGCTGGAGAACTGGAACCACCTCAATTATTCACCACTAGGTGGCAGCAAAAGCAAAAAAGGTAGAAACGGGCATTCAACTCCACAGTAGACACAGCCACACCTTGTAACCAGTAGAGCACAACTGGTATCATAAAAAGAACAAAGGGTTCCTTAAATGTAAAGCTGAAAATGACAGTGTGAATTCTGGAGCCTAAGCAATAAAGAAAAAAAAAAAGCAACAGCTGAACCAAGAGTGCATCTATAAATATGTAACATGCCTTGAGAAATTCAGTTTGAAAATACTTGTTTTATGAAACACATGAAGATTAATCTCAGGACAAACAAAAGAAAGGTGGAATATATGAAACGAGTCCTTGACTAAATTATTATGAAACTATGCTGAAGATGACCCAACACCGCTAAACATGACTGAAAAGCAAGTACAAGTCGCCAGCTTTGCCCTTAATGTTAAACTAAAAAAAAAAAAAGTGCCTAAACCTGCTCTTCAGAAGAATCAAGTTCAGACCAACTTCATTTTTATTTGATTCGCACATGCAGAACGTAAGTATGAAACATCTGCCTTCACCAAAATCTTCAATATCAAGTTCAAATTCTATAATAAGCATGGCTTGATAAACATCGCACCCACATGCTAAGGAAGCAATTTATGATGACTGAATGTATATGATAGGGGAATGTCCATTTTTTTGTTGACATCTAAAGAGAAGCCGTGTGAAGTTGTCTACAGTAAAGTGAAGATCAAGGAAGCCTCTTAATGCTGTCCTCATCAAAAGGTAAAGAAGAAGAAAAGCTGCAGTCAGCCCTTACCAAGAACTCCAATCTCCAGACCAGCCAGACCTTCCTCAATCTTCGAGTAGATGTCAGTCTTGCCAAAGTCAACAGCAATAGTCCTGGTCTCCACTTTAAACTGCTCCTCTGTGAAGCAGACACACGTTTCAGTTATTCATAGTTAGTGATATTTAGGAATGGAAGCATAACCCCCCAGAACCCAAAACCATTAAAAAAAAAAAAAAAAAAAAAAAATCCAAGTTGTATTGAACAAATTGTGTGACAACAAGTTTTAAAAAAAGGCAAGGAGGATGCATGACTTAGGTTTTGTTTAAAAGCATTCATGCAAGTGGGTGATGCCTTCACGTCAAATATTCATATTATGTCTCACAAATGATCCAGGACTTTGTTTAAAAGCTCATTACACGGCTCAACAACAGTGCAGCTCTGTGTCTCAAAACCTTCAAATGAACGTAGATAGCAGCATGAAACCACTCTGTGACAGATCAACTGCAGAGGGCACTGTGCACCAACAAACCAGCCTGCTGGTCTCCCCCTCCGTCATGCACCCTCCCCCCCATTCCTTCGTCATGTTTGACGTGCCTGCTGCAATTAGAATTTTGTCCAAAGACTCGTTTAGCTGATAGGCGGCCAAGGGAGTTACAAGAGGAAAATTCCTCTGATGTGCCTTGGCCAAAACCAGTAGTGTGTCAGTGTGTGTGCAGTCAGACTTGAGACGAGATTTACAGGGGGAAGAGAAAAAAAAAAAGAAGCAGAGGGCCTCTCTGAAAAATGTTTATCGACTTCAGATCATCATTAGCCATCATAGCTACTGTCAGTGAGATTGCTAAATGCGGCTGGTGATGTGGTGATGAAGCACAAATATTAATTCACTGATTGCTGAACGGGATAAGTAATTTGACGTGGTTGATGAGTGCCATCGAGAGTCAAATGAAATGACTGCAGTGAGGAGAGGAAGAAGAAAAAAAAAAAACCCATGACGATAGGTGGGACAGGGTGGGTTGTCTTGGTTACATGTTAAGGAGGGACATTTTTGTCAGATTAATCGTGAGGGAGGAGTGCCAGAGTTTGGCACGCTGCACCCTGCTCGTGACTACCCATCAGCCCCCCTCTGTGGACTTTAAGCACGACAGGGGAAATTGCGCTGTGGGAGACGTCAGAGACATGGAAAGAGAGAGTTGCAGAGAGGACACCATTAAACAGCAAAGGGGGTGGGGGTCTCTGTTTAGATCTGGCAACTGGACAAAATAGGAGAGGACAAAAGTTTTTATCCACCCACACCCAAAATCATACGGACACTCATTTACCATTCATCATGTACTCAAATATGGGGAAACCTCATCCGTGTGAAACATATTGCAACAGGAATACGTTTGAGAGTTTCCTCAATCAGGCCAGATATTTAACCCGTCAGCCTTAATCCACAAAGGAAATAAAACACACCCTGCTCTGTTCGCTTACAAGTTGGTCAGTGTTGTAGCAGAGTAAACCTTGAGTTGGCAGGGTGCACAAAGCGTGAAATAGCGGGATTTGGAGAACAAATCTAAATAGTGAAACTGCTCTCAACAATGCTACAGTCTGTAAAACAAATTCTTTTGAATATGCACACTAGTACCTTCCCCAACAAAGTGAAACATTTCAGATCTTTTTGTTTTAAAATAAGTAAACTTTCTGGCTAAAGTCCAACTCCTCATTTTCAATATCTAAACACTTGAGGAACGGAAATCCTGTAGCTGACGGCCCGTTAGGCAGCACTGCGCTGTCATACACGCATCCTCATCATCCCACTCGCTGTGCTCTCAACCCTGAACAGGTTGAAGAGACAAATACACACACGCACGCACGCTTTTATGCACGCTTACCAATTGACCTGGCCACATCATCCAGCTTCTCCTGAGAACGACTGATCAACATCATGGCAAATCCTCGACGAGCCAACTAGAGCACAAAAAACAGTTAGTGACACAAGTTCAACCATACTTTCAACACACAGAGGACAATGTCACAGTAGGTAACAAGCCATTAGCTGTAAATGTTTGTTCTGTAGCATTGCAGATGAATGCAACAGATTTTGTTAGTCTATTATATTCTTCCATTCAAGATCATCTTCTCAAACCTGTCATCATTGCTTCCACAGCAGCTTTTTAATGTCACTCTCCGGAAATTCTGTTTGTAAAACCACTTTCACTGCGCACAGTGATTTCTTGGCACACAAACATGTGCAGAGTACACAACCTTGCTTTAAATAAATTTAAGGTGGAGGATTGTTGCTGGTGATCAGAACTTCAACCATGAGCAAAAGGTTTTCAGCTGAAGAACCCACAGAGTTTCCAAAAGTTCAGATAACAAATCAGGTCGGAACAGCCTTTAAACAGCAGTAATTTGGACTGCTGTGACTACAACTGTGTACCACACAAAGCTTAGAAGGCAAATTTGTGTTTTACAATACAATAATTTTTCAAAGAAGGAAACCCAGCATACAAAAATAATGCAAAAAGTATCCAGTACAAAGACTCAAACTTTCATATATGAACACATTTGTTCTGTCAACTGTGTTGTGGAAATCCTTCCAACTAAAAAGGCTTTAGACTAGCGATTGTGACAATTCAGATCTTTGTCCTGTTGACCACTTATGTTGTTTGTTGCTTCTATAGCACAGGTCGAGCCCTTTGACTGAATCTGGTGTGAATCTCATTATTTTGAACCGATACACAAATAAAGTAGCATTTCTATCAAGTGCTTGTGCACAATTACCAATATACCTAAACATTTAAGGAACAAAATGCTGCCCATCACTGCATGACAAACAACAAGACACATTGTAGCCCTAACAGTATGAGTCAAAGGCTCTACATGACCATGATACAGCCGGATCTCCCACTCTGTTATGTGCGAAGACACGTGGCAGGGTAGCCCCTATTCAACGTGTGGCTGTTACCTTGTACAAGCACCAATAAGAGAGAGGTGTGTGTGTGTGTGTGTGTGTGTGTGTGAGAGAGGGAGGACTTTTACATGTTAATAGGCCTTTAAGAGCTCTCCCCTACGAGTGTACATGGTGTATATCTATATACACACACACACACACACACACATGTGCATGAGTCATAGATTTTCAGTGAAAGAAATGAAATAAATAAGGGTTCGGGAGCCTCACCTCCTCCGCATAGGATTTCCCGATTCCATCTGTGGCTCCTGTCACAACTGTAGAGAAACAGAGAAGCCAGGATTCAGTACAGATTCTCTTGAGACAGTGACACAGCAAGGCCGGGGTCAAGTTGAATTGTATTCAAATAATGAGGAAGACTTCAGGACTGAAATAACTAGTTCCCCAATCTAGGTAAACTAAATTGAATGAGCCACAATTCATCATCAGAAGCAGCAGGTGACTGCAAAACGGAGTCAGTCTGTCACCATCTTATCGGACGTCATCTCTGCATGTCAATCTCTGAACGACATGTACATAAGTCTGATTTATGTGGCAGACACGCCCTACAATACTATTCACCTGCCGTTTAGGGAGGCCTTGCTTTAAGTTCTATCACGACAGCTTTTCCGATAAGTCAAGTCCATTTTGACTTAAATACTCACCGATTTTCAAATTAAGAATATATGCACAAGGGGTGCATATATTGCAAATTGTAGGTGAAAGCAGCAAAAATGAAATTGTTTGGTAACAGCAGAGAGGATTAACAAAAAAAAAATACAAGACAAAAAAAAAAATTAATGAAGAAATGCCAAAAACACAAGGAGACCACAATGCAGAGATTGAGGCTGATGTTCAGAGTGAGTTTTCCCTCACCTTGCAAAGCAAACGGTTATTTTTAAACCTTCACTGCCCATCAACCCCAGCCTCTGCTTGACTGATAGAGGATTGTGGGGAGAAGGGAGGAAAAAAAAAAAAAAAAAAAAAAAAAAAAAAAAGGCTGTGAGAGTGTGAGGGGTACTTACAAATATACAAGCACATAGTTGTAAATCATTAATATAATAGGAAGGCATGATGAAAGATTAATGGAGGCATAGGACATTCTCTGGCAAAGAGCTGGAAAAAAAAGACAAGATGAGAGAGGGGATGCAGAGAGGAGGGAGCGATGACGAACATAGAGCAGGAGAAAGAGGAGGGGGAAGTGGGGTAGGGAGAGTGGCAGTGGTGGGGAGGGAGAGGAGGGATCCTAGGGGTGGCTAAAAATAGAACAGGAGCGAAGCAAGAGAGCGACTGAGTGAAGGAGAAAGACACGGAATAGGGATTGCGGTGGAGGAGAGGGAGATGGGGAGGGTAGAGGGGATAAAGGGGAGTGAAAGGAGTGAGAGAGAGTAGCACAAAGTCGGAAGTGAAAAAGAGAGCAGGATCCCTGGTTATTTTTAAACGTCCCCCCTATGTTACGAATGAAATGCTCCTAGCAGAAAAGCTTCAATGGGCATGGGATGTACCAAATCAGGCTCTTGATGCAGATGCAGGTGGCAGCTTAAAAAGGCAACAAGACAGCCGCTGCAAGGTAAAAATGTCTATAAAAATATATTTTGTGGTACATTCTGAAACAGATGGGGTTTATTTCCTGTGAGCTACAGGCCTTATTCTTTTAAATAAAGCCATAAACGCACAATATAACAGTAAGTGAAAACATCATCCTTCCATGAGACGTGCTTAGCGAGAACTGGATCAGCAGCCTCTTTCCTGATGACCTTCATGCGAGTTTTGATCTTAGCTCTCATCTGTTCAAGTATAATGAACTCAAACAAAGATGAGTGTGAAACTATTTTAGATGACAGAAATGAGCACAGCTGGAGTCACAAGGTTGCTGGAGGTAACGGAGAGAGAAAGCTTTTTCTGAAACAACTTGCATCAACATTTGAGGAAAAGCCCTGACAAAAAAAAAAAAAAAAAAAAAAAAAAAAAAAAAGGACGACAAACTGATAAGCCATGAAACCAAGAATGACAAGAATGACAGCTGAAACCAAAGTACTAGATGAACCAGTTGAGTTTCAGTACACTGGGGAAAATTCACCCCACAGATTGGCAGCTGGGACATGAATATCATTTTCTTGCATGACTAACCTGCGGATTACACTTGTATGCAGGAATGCATCAAAAATGCAGCAGAAATGCGTACGCATCAACGCTGCTTGAACTTTAACCTGAAAGAAGATCCTGTGCAAGAATACATTTGCATGCCTTACAAATGCATCATCTTTTGCAACATGACATTACTCATCTGATCTATCACTTAGATACATGCGCTCAGGTTATGAATATCAAGCATTTCAAGAATACAAAAACCTTTAACATTTTTTTTTCCTGCCCTTAAAACCCATTTGGCCTATCTTCCATTTGATGAGCAATGATTCTGGAGTGACAATTAGAGAGTGGAAACCTAAAGTTTATAATGGTGATGTGATTTGTTTGCTGTACAGGAAAGTGGGAACAAAAAAAAAACAAAAAAAACAAACAAAACTGTTTTATACTAAAGTCAACAATGAAAGAGAAAAATACTCAGAACTCATCAGAACTCTTTAAGGTCACTATACTGTGAATTGTGATTTTCCACAGTGCATCAGACAACCAAGTCCACCCTGCACACTTTCCCCAGGCCTTATGCCCCCTCGCCGCACTCTCCAAGTCCTCGTGCTGCACTTATGAATGACTATACTCCTCCCACCCATTATATAATAGGACCATTTTCTCAATAATCATTTCCTAGGACTGAGTGACAGTCAAATGTGTGTACATGTGCGTCTTCACCCGTGTGAAGAATGGGGAAGCTAGTACAGTGGGATGACGACACGGTTCTTCTGGTTTTAAGAGATTTTGTGTTTGAGCCATCATAAGTGGAGCTAAGCTGCATAACCTGAAACTTACAAGTATGGAATTATGTACGGAGAACACAATGTTCAAAAGACACAGTTCAGTCAGTGACACCCATGTGCCAGTGGCCTCCCAGCAGGAGAGAATCGCTCTTACTTGAACAAAAGTGACACACAGATGCAATTTCGCAAGGAAGGATCTACGCAAGCAAGCACGTGAGTGACCGTAACACTGACGCCACACGCTGGCACCATTGTGTGTGCACCACTGCTTCTCATTCAGCTCTGAACCCAGTCCCCCCCAGTGTGTCTTCCCCCACCCCACCCCATTTCAACACCTCAGAGAAAACTGGTCCATCATGTAGGCTTTGATGCGCCCTGACGGGGGCGCGTTTGCACTGCAGCTCTGCTGTGCTTAGTGCTGCACAACATGTCCTGAGGTATTGACATCCCCCCAGCCTTTTCCGTCTCCCTCCCTCCCTCTTCAGCAGTGGAGCAGCCCTGCCACTGCCTGCTCACTATTTCGAGGGTCTAAAAAAAGCAGCAGGAGGAGTAAAAATAGCAGCGCCTGCACTGCCTTGTCTGGGAGCTGCCTGCTTGCCTGCCGCAACACCTGAATACCAACAAGATCCCCCACAACCATTGTCACAACAGCCAGGCTGCTGCTGCATCCCGATCTCTCCAACTGAAGCCCCAACACCAACTAAAGCACTGCAGGCTAGGGGGAAAATAAATAAAACAAAAAGGATATGGTGAGCGGCAGACAAAGAGCACAATGTCTTCATCTCATGATATTTAAAGGATCTTCGGTTTAGACTAACCTGCATTGCATGAGCTGTTATATGAGAGGGTAAGCAGCTGTTAAAGGACAAAGACACAACATCCAATCTTTATTAATATACCGATCATTCACTGGCACAATGAGAGTAAAATAATTAGTTTTTAGGGGTGTTTACCCGCATGGTGTAGTCTTATTTCATCTCAGAAAAATGAACTTGCAGACAGGAGGGCAAAACTAAAATAATTCTATAAACTCCCCAGAACCCTCCCCGCCACCAACACCAAACCCCCAATTAAGATTCTCAGTGAGGAGAGACTGCGGTCCTTGTATGCCCCACTCCTGTTACGTACTGTTATGTAATCTGTCGCACCCTAAACTTGCCTATCAACGAGCAGCCCCTCCTATGTCTCCCAAAAAAAAAAAAGAAAAAAAAAAAAAAAAGGGGGGGACGGAGGGAGGGATGCAGCAGAAGAGCCAAAGACAAACCCGCCCCTTCCTCCAAAGTCTACATCCCTTAACCAAAATACCCCTCCCCCCCTATTCTCCAGCCCCCCACCCACACAGCTTTAAATAGCAGGGGAGGCAAGTCACATGGTTGATATAAAATAAGCTTGAACAGGGAGAAGAGATGAGGGGAGGGTGGGTGTGAGACAGAAGAGAATGTGTATTTCAGAGCTGCCAAAGATAGAAGCAGCATCTATATTTGGGTACAGAGCAAAAAAAATAGTCCTGTCCCCCTCTCCCACCTTCAGTCACATGCCTTGTTTAAAAATCTATTTCTTTTCACACAAGTACTTGGTTTGAGACTAGATGATTTCTGAGCTGGAAAAACTTTGCTCTTTGACCGTGTGCTGCTAAGGCAAGGATGGAATGTGCAGTGTGTTCAGTAAGGAGATTTGTTTTCACCTTTCAGACAAAGCGTAAAGCATGTGTTTAATGGTATTAGTCCATTGGTACAAGGACAATGAAATAGCATGCTGTACAGAACTAAAGTGAATTACACCCATGCTTCTATTACTTACTAAAAAAAGAAAAATGATAGCTTTCAACCACTTGTATGCTTGATTACATCTTTAAAACAAGTGTAAATGTAGCAGTTAGTTATGTACCCATCTTCAGAATCAGAATCTTTATTGTCATGAGAACAACGAAATTAAGAATGGTCCCCAATCATTGCATCATCCCTAGCAATATCAAAATATAAATAAAACAATAAAATTCAATAAATAAAATAGATCGAATACTTAAAATACTAATAAGATTTAACAGTAAAACATTCACATACATTCCCACACACATGCTTCAGACCGTGCATAGATTAACACAAGAGTGGCGTGATGGACATTTTTTTGTAGTATTCAGATGTGTTATTGCAGTTGGATAACAACTGTGTTTGAGTCTGTTAGTCCTTGCTCTGATTGCCCTGTACCGTCTGCCTGAGGGCAACAGTTCGAACAGGGAGTGGCCAGGATGTGAGGTGTCTTTTATGATGTTTTGGGCCTTTTTAAAACTTGATACAGTACATTATTGTGCATAGGTACAACCCAGAAAGAATGACACCCAAAATGTTAGCAGTTCATTTCAACAGACACTTAAAACTGAACAAACTGCCTCGCTGGCATGTTGGCTCGCAACCAAATTACTGATGTAACCTGACACGAGGCAGTAAAACCAGCAACAAGAAATATGTTGCTGGTCCAGTACGGCGCTTTCAGATGACAGTTGCTGAACTGTTCTACATCTTGGTTATGTGTGCATGTCTTAAAATGTCAGTAATCTGGAAGGTGCTGGAGCTTCAGCTAGAAACACTGCAGCCAAATAAATGTAATTCATTCATATTTTAACATTTGGAGGGATTTCTGCTAGTTTTTTAAAGCTTAAGGGCTTTAAGTGGCAGTTTGAAAGCAGAAATGTTTAGTGGAGCAACAGACAAATTTGTAGTAAAGTTGTCTAAGTTCTAGAGACGCCAAACAATCATGCAAGAATACAACTGTCAGAATTTAGTCGCAAATGGATCCAAAATACAGATAATATACAAAGAAAGGATCAGATGTTTAACTGCTCTTCTATGAGCCTCAGTTATTGAAACCCCAATACATTAATTTTCAAGTGATGCAGAATTGTGAAACAAAAATAAAACTGAAGCCAACATACTCAGAGGAATATACTGTAGCTATAAACAGACCCACTTGCTGTATGGGGAGATGGGTGAAATGAAGTGAGGTGGGGGGTTGAGATGAGGAAGATTTTTCTCTGCCCCCCCTCTTTTTTTTAAACCCAACATCCCTGGCTCAGGCACGTGTCACAGAGCGTGTTCATCACATGAACAGCAGTGTTCTCCTCTCCGCCCACACTCACACAAAGCAGTAAGGGAAGGCACATTCACAAGGATAAAGTGGAGACCCTGCCTCAGTTGAAACACACACACACAAAGCTGGCTTTCATTCACACATGTGGATGTTTTTTTGTTTGTTTTTTTTAACATGAATGAAGCCTTATGTCTATTCACAAAAAATGCACTGAAGATTACTCTCCCATAATAATCAGCACTGAAACTCTGGTTTGCCTGCTGGGTCTGTTGATAAACTCGCAATCCCTGGTTTATTCTCTGAGCCGAACTGAGCAAAATTCTTGCATAAGTGCTGACCCAAGCCTTTGTCACTCATGTGCTGAGCTGATGAATGGCTGCATCCTTCTTATATAATGGGACCATTTTCCTCAATAAACTCTGCTGTCAAGGGAATTGGGGGAACAGGGCCGGAGGGGTGGATTCCAGGGCACATGTAACATCACTATGCCCCCCACCTTTGCTTTTACAAAAAAGGAAAGGGGGGGGGGGGGGGGGGGGCATGTCTTTGGTTCAGTTTATTTCCCTGTATCTACACACATGCAACAGGACCGACACCGGCTCCCTTACATAATACAGGATGCTGGGGGCTAAGACTGGAGGAGGGAGCACGAAGCAGAAAAACCAGAAAACCGAGGGCTGCTGCATGTTAGACTGGAAAGCTTCCCTACTGGAACTGAAAGCAATGCTAAATGCTAAACAATTTGATAACATTATACCACCAAATATTAAATCCTTTAAACTGTTATCAAATGCCTGAAAGGCAGATTTGTGCAATATACCCCCCCATGAATCCACAAATAATCTTAAAAAGCTGCTAAATAAAAATAAATAAAAGGGCAATTAAATGTAAATTTCAAATGTCTTTTAGAGAGCTGCCATTCTTTTGCTGAATATCTTTAACAGAACTGAGCTGTAGAGATGGTTCAGACTGGCAGGGGATGGGGAGGGTGAGTATGTGAAAACAGTGCAATAGAGAGGCTGGGGAAGCCGCCTTGACTCATACTGCAGCGCTGCTGTTCAGCCACTAGGAGTCCCATCCACTAAGGGGAAAACCACTGGCAGAGGAACTCCTGAGAAATCCCTGCTCTGCATATGAGAGCAGCAGAGTTTTAGCCCAACACAGACAGCGTGTACAGTGATTACGAGGAAACAAAACCTTACAAACTAATATCTGAATAGAAAGCAAGCCCGTTCTAGAAATATGCATCTAAAATAAAGTACAATGACCCCCTCCCCCACCAAATACAACTTCACATACGTTTAAGAAGCTATACGTTTAAATTGCATTTCTGATCAAATACTTCAGTTCAGTTTCAAATGTGTTCTTAGACAAAGAAACTGTATATGACAGACGGAATATTCACTGTCATTAGTAAATAGAAACTCTAAATTCTCTAAAATGATAAAAGTTATAAATTCAGAGGACATATTGTTCTTGTAGGAAACTAAAACTGAACAGCACTACAGATTAAATTCATGCTGCCCAACTGCAAAGGGTATAAATAAATAGCGATTTCCCACACTATCCAATAGCTGGAAGAAGGAGGACTTGTTGCAACAAGGATCTCTGAAAGGTGGGGACCGGTAGTAAAACGATGTATCGTGCATGCGTTAAAGAAACCAGACCACTGCCTAAACTGGCCAAACCCGCACATCTGGTGTAACCGGCGGAGGCGCACGCCTCATCCCGATCACACATGCCCCCACCTCTCCTAACGCGCACACCTGTTTTCGTCCTGCCATCTCCGACCGTTGTGATTGGAAACGTACGCCAGACTTGTCAGACTGGTGGCACCAATTGGTTTCAGGGAGTGGCATGTTCACATCTTACGTAAAGCGTAAGAGAAGAACAAATGTGACGGAGTGGGAAAGTTCCGTAAGAATCCTTTCCAAAAAAAAAAAAAAAAAGATCCATGTAATCTTCTAGTTTAGAGCATCCTTTACGCCCCTAACTCAGGAGCTTTACAAATAACGAAGATCACATTTATTTGAAACGCACACAAAATGGGCTGTGCTAGAATAAAACTGTATAATGAAACATTCGAGGTAAATAAAAATGCAGGAAAAAGATTAATGCGAAGTTTAGTGCTGCACTTGATAACATACTGTGGGTGGGTGGGATGACGTGAAGGTGGCATTCCTATATGGCCAAAGGATGACGAAGCGATGAACAAGCGCATGACTCATCGGTGTGCACCGACATTCCTCCGCATATTCCATCAGAATCACTTAAAAACGTGCATTAGTCGTTCTTAAAGGCATCCTACCGCCCTACCTTTGCGTCATACATTTCAGCCCCTCTAATGGCGCAAAGGGCCTCAATTAAACATACATTTTACAAAACTGACGGTTTCGTCAAGAAGTGCGCCACAATGTACAGATAAACATCTGTGTGACTGAAAGAAAAAGGAAAACAAGCATTTATATTATCCGCCTGGCTTTTGGAGAGGAAGGGGGTAGAATATCCACCTATCCCGACGCGAAAGAGAGCGCCTGCCAAACTGCGCAGCAAGACGCTCCAGACGCAGCAGTCTTCTCCAAACAGGGACTAGAGAAGTGGGTCAAGCCATGGCAGGGCGATTCCTATGAGACAAGTCTCTATCAAACCATAACGCACTTAGGTATGACTCCGAAGTCACTTCCGTTTTGACAAAAACGTTTTTTTAGTGTAAATTATACAGTCAAATCCAATAATGACACATTAATCTTATGAGAAAGGTTTGCAAGGCAAACCGAAGGACAGGACAAGAAGACCTGATTAGTGAGAAACCGGCGACATGAGAAATACAAAAAATGCCGCCAGTATAAATATGCTGTGGAAGGGGAACACATTTTTCAGGCACGTTTCAAGAATTACGGGTAAACCACTGAAAATGACATGCAAGATGATCTAGATGTAGGTCACGTTTTAATTAAGCATATGGGTTTGTCCTACATCATGCGGATGGGTTAATGTGGTTCAGTAGTGCTCCGGCTAAGAGCTCACCCACATAAAACAGCTCTGTGAAAAGTGCGCATAGCCTGCGCAATTTGGCTCCTGGCTCACCAATGTGGGGCATCCCCGCACCGTTCCAAATGTGCTTTGAAAACGCTGACTGGAGCCCTTGGCAGGAGACTGTGTGCTGTGTTTGACGTGAGAAGAAATGAAAACAGTTGGAGGTAATAAGGACAATTATCTTCTCAGTCAATCAGCTGCTTACCTGCGCCTGTTACGCAACACCAACTTCCCCTTGAATGAATCCACAAAAAAAGAAAAAACGCAGAACGCAGTTTTTTGTGTGCCAAAGTCAAGTTTGCGCTCAATAACCTCATTCTGGTGCTCGAGCAGAGTCCACCTGCCTACTTCTGAGCTGCCCTCTTCGTGACCGTGAATGTGCTGTAGGTGGCTTGGAAATTGATGTGACCCTACTCACCTGCCCATTTGCCTAGCTTCGGAGACAGCAGCTGTCCATTTCCCAAAACCCAGATCCTAAAGCCTGTGAGCAGCCTGTAGAGCAACCACAGCGTCAGGGAGGCCACAGTGAATGCACCGACCCAGAAGAGAGGCGTTTCGGCCCAGCTGATCATTTCCTCAACGTTCATCCAGTTCACGGCAGCGGCTCTCGGTGACTCTGCGTGTGTGTGAGTGTGTATGTGGAGACCTCAATTTTAGGCAATGTGCTCTAATTTCCAAGCCACAACGTGAGAGAGTCCCTTTATAAGGAGGTTGTAGCATCACACACACTCCCCCAACACTTGTCTAGCCTGATTTAAAGTGCACCGCCCACCTCCTACTCTGCACCGCCCTTCCCTGTTCCTCACTGCCTGCAGTAGGTGCCCGTCGACTGATCCAGCCCCTCTATAGGCTGCTTTGCGCGTCAGTCAAAAGCAGAGCTTCCCCCATTCATTCGATTTTCTGTATGAAATGGGGTGGGTCAAAGGGAGACCGGGATGAGGAGTGATTGGACAAACATTACGGCAGCTCCCATCCTGAGTCAGGTATTGGCTCTCACCAGAACAGGTTTGACGGTTTCAGTCAGGATTATGAAACCCTCCAAACCCACGCCTGCGAAAAAAAACTGCCCACACCACTTTATGAATGAAAGGATGCTCTCATTGGTGAAAAATGTGCGCGTCCTCCCGCCCAATGGAGAGCATTTGGACATGCTTTATTGGCTGAAGTGATTGCCAATCAGTGAGGTCAGCCTGTTCCTAGCTAGATCCGAGTTAGTCATCTATTTTAGGTATTCTGTTTGCATCACACTGCTGATAACTACTAAATATGCAGAGATAAGTGCGGCGAAGGGTTTTTTGGTGCCCCGATTAAATTCTTTGTTCCAGATAACTCCGTCACAGACATTTCTGTCGTAACATGCAAAAATGTGCTCCCCAAAAGGGAAGACTACAATGCCCAACCACACTCTTGTTAGCCACACTCTCGCGAGATTGCCCGATCGTAGTAAGTTCCCCATCATCCAAAACATTGAGCAAGGATGAGATGTGTGTGCGCGCGTTACATAAACATTGAGACAGTCGTGTGAATGTTCCGTCGCTTTATTTTATTGTTTTGTCTACATTTTCATACACACAAATGAGCCAGTCATGCTTACAGAGTCCAGATGTTTCACAAGAACAGACTGCCATAATTTTAAGCTCGGCAGTATGTGCTCTGTTTCCCCAACTCCGACCCCGAAAGGCTATTTGCAGCAGCTTTTGGAGTCTCCAGCACACCCATCTGCCGCCATGCTTCCTCTCTCTCTCACACACACGCAAATTAAACGTAAAATTGTGACAAATAAAAGGTCTGCGAGACAAAACGAGGGCTGTCATGTACTCAGCAGAGGGACAAAAGTATACGAATAAGATTGTTTGCTTGTAGACATAATGCAGCTGCTCGTATTCTTTGACAGAAGAGAAGAGATCGAAGTCAACGTGACACTGACGAGAAGGAGCAGCAAGTTGTGTAACAGCTTCAAACAGGGTAAAATTAAGAGTATAGTGACTAGCTGTCTCTCAATCACCCTTACATACAGCAGACATAAAATACATTTACAAATGTCGTGTTAAATTCTCATCTTTTACAAAGTAATCTTTAAAAAACACATGTTTAAAATATTTTTTAATACCGATTTACATCCTGCAACCTCAACACAGCCAATATCACATAGCTGAATTAAATAATAATACATAATAATCAACACACAGGCTCTGACATAAGGCTGTTTATTCAACAAATATATGCAGGCAATTTCTTAACATTAAAACAATAGACTTAATGTTTAATTGTGCCAGGGAAATTACATTTCCCTGGCACAATTTATGTAAGAAAGATAGTAGCATCACATTGTCTTTAAATGGATTTCAAAAATATATATAATTTTATTTATTTTTACTAATGACACACACACACACACACACACACATACACAGGCACACGGTCTATCAGATGTTTTGAAAGTCCACAGTCACGTCACGGCCACGTCCTCGCAGTCCAATAGCTAAAAAGAGGGAAAAAGTTAGGATTTAGACGTGCACAATTTCCCCGTGAAAATGTTCACACGTGTCTGTATCTGTAAGACTTTAAACACGCAGAGAAAGTGAACCACACACATTTGCATATCAGTTTCCCCACCGACTCTTCACGTGCACGATGTTGGATTATTTTGGCACATTTAATATTAAATATACCAAAAGGTACAAGCATGTTTTTATTTGTATGTTTCTACCAGCTTGTCACGTAATCACAAATATAACCACAGCTTCGGCTTGTTCCTATTTCAAGGGTTTTATTTTGTGTACATGAAAATTGTACCCACCCCACCCAGTATCGATAACCCTTAGCACCTCTCATCTAAGTCGCACAACACAAAGCACTGCCCATGTTTAAGTTTCTGCCCCGCTCCTCTCACCACACTGGCACACAGTCTTTCGCACACATGATCAGAGCCTATGCTAACCACATTTTACCCCCACACACCCTAAAGCCACTGTGCACTTTGGCTTCACAGCACCACAAATCCGTTTTTACTCTCACAATATTTTCTTCCCTTCCCTTCAGCATTAGTTTGTCCAGATGTAATCTGCAATATTCCTAAATTGATTATGAAACATGAATTATAAGGGTAGTAACAATTGCTAGAAATTAAGAGGTATATATATATTTAAAAAATCCATAACGACACAAAGTTCAGAGTAACGAGTGACGTTGACAAAGTATTAAAAGAGACATCGACGGTCGCTGCTGAAGCTAGGAGCCTTTCATTTCATATTTTAACATGAATATAAGTAGCATTTAAAATATGAAATATTTCTTCTAGCAGTATTTCACTTTATATTTAAATAGCACTGACCAGAATTTAGAAGAGACTCAAACAATGTGTCGAGGTTTCCTTTAATTCTGAGCCCTTTGTGCGTTGCTGTCCACCTCCGTGGTGCTGAAATGCGCACGGCCTAAGACGCACAGAGAGCGTCCTTCAACGGGAACAAAGCTTCATAAAAGTAAACAACTGACCTCTGCTCTACACAGGTCGATCCACGTCTGTCATCAGACATACATTTACCAGACATGACCAGACTAGTCCTGGGATGCCATTTACGCACAGCTGTCCACCCCACAGCGACTACTCCCTGTCCCATTTGTGCCTCTTTACCTGACAATATAACGTCTGTAAAGCAGCACGTTTATTTCAGCCCGAAACACAACTTTTATCACAAGCCTTCCAGCAACACAGCACAGCAAAATGGGGCGTAATTCTCCTTTTACATGCCCCCAATGTTTTCCGTGAAAGTGGCAACACTCAGGACTTATAGAAGACGCAAACGGTCTCTAAAATCTGATCACTCCATTCACAAATATCTGCCCCGAGAGTCATATTCAAAGCCTTAAAAATATATGACAAGAGACACAAATTCAGTGCAACTTCTCTACAATATCATTACCAACTATTATAATTAAGTTTTACATGTTTTGATTTCTTACATACCTGCGGTCCGACGGCGGTAACAAGGTCACAGGATCTTTGAGAATGACCGATAGCATAGTGGCAAATACATATGTACACACACACACACACACACACACACACACACACACACACACACACACACACACACACACAGAGAGAGAGAGAGAGAGAGAGAGAGAGTCAAATTTTATTTTCATCAAACATAACAAAGCAGTCTAACAATCTTAAGCAACTCGTATTTTCATATATTTTATAAATGACTGACGACTGAAACATCACAGCAAATATGACTCATCTGGGTCGTTTCTTTGCATTTACAATTTAAGCAATTTTAGCATAATATACACACTAAAATATAAAACCATACTTCACAGTATATTTTAACAGTCTTGAGAGTAGAGACGTTTGCTTTTGCTTGTGCCCCAACGTTTTAAAAAAGGTAAAATCAGCTGTTTCTAATGAAATTATAGTATTTACAGTTTCCCTCTGTTAGCTAATAAACAGTTTCTAAGGACAGGCTTATGGATAGATTATTTTAAAATGCATGCAGTTTGACAGGACATACATTTACTCCTGTTTTTATAAGATAACATATACAACACATAATCACCTGCCATGTGTGTGTCCAGCTGAAGAGCCACCCATGAGCATGTTCAGCCTCCTGTCCATGTGTGTATCTCATTGTTCTGCAAGAAAAGACATCATATTACAAACTATTACATTTACTGTCACTGTACATACAGTGGAGTCTTTTTTTTCTAAGTGAAACATGCTCAAGCACACACATTAAACAATGGCACACACGCACGCACACACACACACACACACACACACAATCGCATGGGCAAGCAAACATATTTATAAGAAGGAATCCAAACATTCCACATTTAATATTTATTCCTGTCTATACCATCGAATCAAAGTCTTACTATTACAGACAAATGAAAAGAAAAGAAAAAAATGTCCATTTTGAAACTGAGCACAGAAACACACACAACTCTGAATCCTGCATGTCCACAACATGGAGACACACAGACGTACAGTGTCTGCACTCCCACTCTCACATATGCACACACACACACTCACAGCATCACACCCTGCACCTCCTGAAACATATAGCTTTTAAACTACAAAAAGCATCCCTGAACATATAAACTGCTAATTTACCCCCCCCCCCCCCCCCCCCCACACACACACACACACACCCACACACACACACACACGCACACACACACGCACGCACGCACGCACGCAAAAATCACCCTGGATAATAATGACTCTCCTTCATTACAAACACATTAAAATGAACAGAACAGCAGCTAATTTCTACCCAAAGCTCTGTAAAAAGTGTTTGTCATAAAATAGTTTTCTCTCAGATATCAAAAAAGAGAAAAAAATAAGCTACACATTTATGCGTCACGCATGTCACACACTCTTTCTCACACATTTTCAGAGCCTACACTGACCACATTTTACTTATGCACACCCCAAAACTACAGTCCACTTTGACACTACAGCACCACAAACCACCTTAAAATAAGCTTCACATTTATGCATCACACGTCTCAGTTTTGTTCAGCAATGTTCAGAAATGCCTCGTAGTGCAACACACAACTAAAATTAGTGTTTCCTAAATTGTAAAGTTGTACCCAAGGATTATTAAATATAAGGTTATAAGTTTGAATATTTGTCTATCTAAGCTTTTTCTGCTGTGGTTACATACACACACACACACACACAGATTGGAGCCGTTAGGCGTGCGTGTGTCTATGTCTGGGGATCCTTCTGCATGTTTACAGTTTCAATTTTGCCTTTAAAAAAATCCAAACCACAAAGCATTGCTCATGTTTAACTTTCTGCCAGTCTGTCCTCACCACACAGCTACACGCTCATCCTGACATATTTTCAGAGGCTAAGCTGACATTTTACCCACTTACACTCTAAAACCACCGTCCACCTTGACGGCACCACAAACTAGTTTTTACCATAACCTTAAAATAAGGTTACCTTAAAATAAGCTTCACGTTTATGTGTCATACGTGTCACAGTTTTGTTCATAGATGAACGCCTCATAGTCCCACACACAGGTAAAGTTAGTATTTAATTAATATAATATTATATATTTATTACTGTTATATGTTTAAATATTTGTCTCTCTCAGCTTTGTCTATTTCACACACACACACACACACACACACACACACACACACACACACACACACACACACACACACACACACACACACACACACACACACCACTTCATTTCCACACACACCATTTCCAGCTGTTAGAAGTGTGTGTGCATGTGTGTGGGTATCTTCCTGCAATTCTACATTAACAATTTTATTAGAAGTGTTACTTTTTCATGTCCAGCTCTGTGGGAATGAGTGGGTTAATGTGTATTATGTTGCACACACTTGGAATATATCTACGTAGGTGCTCAGAAAGACATTTAGACAAACGCAATTTCCTACACACACACGGACAACTATTGACGCTCACGTTTTTGAAGGCATTGACATTCATGTGCATGAAGTCATTCTTACACACACTGTGCACAATTTTACATTTAGTAGCTATATACGAAAGTGATCAGAAACAGAATTTCTGTACACACACACACACACACACACACATAAACATGCACACACATACACATACACGCACACAGAATCTAGTAAATTAGAAAGCAATACCACCATGTGAGCAAAATTTAAAGGAGTTAAAATAAAATGTATTTTTTTTAAGTTTGGCATTAGCAGTTTTACATCTGCATTAAAAGCAGTTTCAAATTTACATTCAAATTACACAACTTTTTACATTTAATCTGCTGCTTGACATTTCAGACGTTTACAACATCAGTACGATATCTCAAAATGCCATTTTGCCACTTCACCAGCTCTTACTGTATCTGCTGTGAGGAATTTTCAAAATGACGCACAGGACAGCAAGCCACCTGGCACCAAGTGTGCGCCAAGGCACAATAACCTCTGAGTTAGGTGCTGACCCTGCAGTAGAATTTCTAAATACTTCATATGTGAGGTATTTAGGTCTCCAGTAAGTACATATATATGTTAATTTAGGCTCTCAGATTGTCTCATATTTGCCTTTAGAAGAATACTTCAATATGATGAAGATTTAGACATATTTTTTTTTATTCAGCCAGTTTCTAAAGGTGTCTCTCTGCAAACCTTGCCACTAACCTTCAAAATTAAAATAAATTAATAATCCTTGGTATTATGATACAACAGTCCTACAATAAATCAGGAAATAAAATCAGTACAACAAAAAGTGATTGAAGGTTTAAAATGGTTTAAAATGAAAGATTGGTTTTAGAGAGGTTTAGATTCAGCTTTATCCTGTATTGTATTGCATTATACTGAAAGATGTTTCCATTATTTTGTCCACCCTATTGACATCAATAAACAGAACCGTCCATCAGTATAACACAATATCGCTTTTTTCCATTTAACAATTTTTATTACAAATATCAAAGTTTTTACAGTCCTCATAAGATATTTTTGGGAAATGAATTCAAACTGTATCAGAGTGTGTTAGTCTTTCCTTGCCGTACCTTATAAACTGGTGGTTGACTGTGTAAGCAATCATTAAGCTTAAATCCAGACACAGAAGCATCGGTACAGACTCAAAAAAACCCTTCGGATCATTTCTTGTCAAGACATTTTTACAAATTTTGTAGAAAATACTTAATCCTGTAGGGCAGAGATTTACCCAGCGCATGTTTTCAATGTTAAAGGGACTTTAGTGCCGTTTTTCCTAGAAAGCTGAACTTCTCTGTTTTTTTAAGTGGTCTTCCCATTGTTTTCATGTCCTAAGTCTTCAATATAGAGTTTAAAATTCTGGCGACATACAAATTTTTATATTTTCTTGTGGTTGAAAGATAAAGAACTCCGATTTGGTATTCTGGAATTCAAAACTCTTCCCTAATTCAGGATCCAAAGTTCCTTTATGGGGTCCCTAAAGAATTGGTTGTCAGGGTTTCTGGGTCGTTGACCCAGTATTTTCAGTTCATGTTCACTGTTTATCCTCTGTACGTTCCACTTCCTGTTTTGTGTTACGTTACTCTGTGTGCATTATGTTCTAGTTCTTATTCCATGCATCATTAGTTCAATTGTGTTCAGCTGCTCACTCACCTGTCACCTATCAGTCATTGTTCAGCCAGTGTATTTAAGTCCTCAGTTGTCTCCTGGTCGGCGTCGCGTCATTGATGTTGTCACTGCTGTCTATGACCCATGTTTGCCTTCCAAGTTCAGATCAGTCAGCCGTTCATTCAGTTATTCAGTCAGTCAGCCATCTCCTGTTTTCGTCATTCGTCCCTCACAATAAACACCCTGAATCTTCACCGTGAGTCCTGCGTTTCAGTCCTTTTCTCCACATCCACTCAGCAACCCCTGACATTGGTTTGATAATCAGAGAATTAGTATGAGATTTAATTTATCAATAGCTGATAGAATGTCTTAAAATAACAAAGTTTTACTAACAAGAAATAAAACAAACAAACAAACAAACAAACTCCATAATCAGCGATGTCACCTTAGGTCACATTAGGCCGGGGTAGTGTTTTCGCCTTATGTTCCAGAAGCTACTTAAGAGCTGGAATACAATTTATCTACCTGCATTGTTTAATCATGACTAAGTCTCTCTCTTTCTGCAGCTTTAAAGAGTCTCAAATATGCTGACGTAGTCTAAAAGGTGGTTTAAAACTGGTTCTTGGAGGTGTACTTAAGCGGAAGCATAATTTCCCTGCATTTACTGACATAAACTGGTTGGTTCATTGCTATAGATGGTTTTTTTTTAACTGAGATTATTCCTGCTGTGTTTGTTGGAACTTGACTGGGCTCTTTTCCTTTCCTTGCTCCACCTTTTTTGCTTGTTTTTGCAATTTGTTTTCCACCTGTACCTGTGCAAACTTGCCAAATGTATTTAGGGTTTGCCTTGATTTTCTAATTTTTGAAACTGAGATAATTGTTTTCTGAGTTTGTGGTGGAAAGAAATGACTTTAGATTTTGAGAAATGTAGTTTCTTCAAAAATTATAACTTCACATTCAATAAGAAAAGATTTCATTCATACTAGAGCAATCACAGGTCACACCCTGTTTACTTTGCCCCAGGATTAGGCCACTCTGACTGGTTCTGAGTGCAGGGGGTGTGGATGTGTCTTACTTAAACCTGTTTGACTTTCTGGAATTTCAGGCGGTGCTGATGGAAACAAAAGTGTTGCTTGATCTGAGTGTTGCCCGTCCAGCTGCTGCTCCCACCCTGCTGGATCCAAGAGCTTTTGTTTTCTAACCTTTTCTTCTTTTCTGTCATTGGTCGTGTTAGTTTCCATTTTCTTTCTTTTTGACCTAATAATACACACAAAGATTAAAGATAAATCTCGTGCACACACTGTTGGGAACATCCACACATACTGACCCCAAATTATGTGCAGCAAATGACCAGGCTACAGCTAAGATGCCATAAACATATATCAAACAGTGGAAAATAAACATGCAAAAAAAAAAAAAGTATAGCTTTCATATTTAATCAGTGCTCGGTGTTGGGACTGTAATTAATGGTAAAACAGTCAGCCAGGATAACAGGGCTGGGACTCTTTGTTGGTGTGGGACACAAATAGTGGGTGTCCTGCTTTTTTCAAGCCCTCCAGCCTACAGGACAGGCCGCTCACAGTTCGCCTTCTAAGCAGGACTGATTTTGCATCTGCTGCTATGTTATAGTGACACACACACACACGCACACACACGCACACGCACACACACACACACACACACACACAAACATTAAGTATTGAGTAAATGTGACAGTAACTTTATATAGTATGTGAGTTACACAAAATAGTCATGTAGTAGCAGATGAATACAATTGCAGACACACACCAACTGACATGCACAGTCAGTCTATGTGATGATTTTTATTAGTTTCAGCAAGGAAATACAGATGCACACACACAACAATGATGAATTATAATAAGCGCTGTGTAATTCACAAACCATAGCCAGTGATCACTACAAATATTTAAAGCACATCATGTAGATATCGTTTTTGTTTTTTACTCCAAACTGACGATTGTACACCTCTCACCTGCTGACATTGCTTCTGTTTGCATGTGTACACGTTGTAGTTGAACCCCATCACACAAAACTCAGTATGGTTTTGTGTGTTGAAGATTTTATAGTATCATATATCAACTATATACAGATCTTTTATGTTTTTTTTCTTGTTTTTGATATATGTATACATATATATACATTTTATTCATGTTTTTTCTTAAACCTAGAACAGCAAAATAATAATAATAAAATATAATCCTAGCTTGTATCTGTGGATTAAGACTGATAATGGGGTTTTTTTGTTTTGTTTTTTTACGTTTACTACAATTAATATTTTCTTTAAAATGAGCGTCTCCATTTAATTTTTAAGGTCTCAGTGTGAACCTTCAAGGATGTGTGTGAGTGTGTGCGCGTCTGTGCGTATAGATCCTCATAGTTTTATTGTCTCTTTTATGACAGACACACACTCACTGCATGTGCATGTTGCTTGATGTTCTGTGTATTGTAATGTAAAACCAATATTAATATAACTGTAGTACTTTTCAAAAAGATGACCACAAATTTTCCTCTTTCATAACATCTGTTATCTAAAATGCCATCATTTCTAATTTCTGAGTGTTTGATGTCAACCTTTTTTGGAACATCCTTGCCATAAAAGCAGAGATGCAGGAGTACTGCTCTGCTTCTCAGAAGCTCTGTGCTTTCAGCTGTACAGTCAGCCATTTTCTGTCAGACTAGAGGAGGCTACACTGCTTATGACAGGCTTTTATAGCCAATTTTGCTAGGGAAACCCCCCCCCTCTTACATCTAGATATGGAAACAAGATACATGGAGATATGGAAAACAACCACAATAATGACACAAGAGGAGGTTTTTATCCTCCAACCTCTCATATGCCTGACTACCAAGCCATAGAGTGTTTGCAGCAAAATGGCTGCCGAGCATCGGGTCTCAATAGAGATCAAATAAAAAAGCAAGGACTCTAATTTTGTCTCTATGACATTAGAGTTTCTGCTCTGTTTCTGTTTTTAATTTAATAGTCGTTGTTAATCTTACAGTATCACATGTGATGTGACTGAATTCAGAAAACAAGAAATTGTTTTCAGTAGGCAGATTAAAAAGGATAAAATCAAACAAGGGACTCACAGAACATTTAAAACAACCTTTTAGCTGAATGAGGTGTGAAATTATGGTGTTTCTTTCTCCATCCACACTGAGACAAGCTTCCTGTAGAAAATCAGGTATTACAATTTGACTTGAAGTTTGAAGCCGCAACACTGACGTACATCTGTTCCTTTGTTTCTAATCCTTTAAATCATAAAAATCTCCACAAACAAGTAAGAGCATATAAGATCTTAAAGGAAATAACACTCCTCCCTGTTTGATCTCAGCACATTAAGCACTGAATCTTTGTATTCATGACAGAAAAGTTTCTGCACTCCTGGTGATTGTTAACAGTCCCACAGTCAGGCACCAGTATTAAATTAACTTGCTTGAAAGAGCCAACACAGGGTACAGCTGAAGTAACTCTTACCTCTTTTGTAAAACCAAATAAATATTGTGTGGTTCTTAATCCCATGGTAGTGTGGAAATGGAAAGTTGATTACAATTTCTTGCAATGTCCTTTCTAGACCTTTAATCTACCCCCCAAAAAACTTTATAAACTACAAACAGTACTCCCATAGAACTTATTTCATATTTTTCTGTCATACACACTGAAGATATATCAATGTGCAGTTTTCTGGGGACCAGCATCTTGTAGACTGAGCAGGGGATTGAACCATCAACCTTCCAGATAGTGGATGAATAAGTCTGCATGCTAAGTTATAGCCAACCAATGACTAGCTGCATGAAATTACTTTAAAGTTGATATCTACGTTCTTTTTTTGTGTGTATGTGTGTGTGTGTGTGTGAGTGTGTGTGAGAGAGAGAGAGAGAGAAAACCCCCCCAAAATAAAATAATAAAATATCAACATACTCATCCATTAAAACAGTTATGGATTTAGCTACATGTGTAGAATGCATAAGCCTCGACAGAGAATCACAGTTAGGAAAATATACACAACGAAGAAAAAGTATTAAGCTGTGTTGCATATGGTTTCATAGTTAAGTAAGAAACTGAAAACATTTTTAAAAATTGACAAAGAAAAATACTGAAGTATGTACCATAGCAGGTAAAAAAAGATGCTATTGTATAAAAAAAGATTTACAAATTTTCCTCAACATGGCTTTGAATGGTGTAACTCAAATCATCATGTCAGCCTTCAGTTAATCCATAAAGGAGACATGATGAAACTCGGTATTCCGAAGTAGGTAAGTAAGCATAGGACTGAAGTTTTAGATTAAAACAGCATGAAATTTGCACAGTGAAGTGTAAAAATCCTAAATCACAGCAGTATAAAATGATCTAAACAGGTTATTCATGAACGCAAATGACTAATGATGCTGAAACAGTACAGGAGGCCCTACAGTGACCATGTCCTATCAAGATGATTAGGACACAAGAGGGTTTGCTTTTCCTAAGTTTGGATAGCTGCTGTTGTTTTGTTTATTTTTTTCTGACTTATACCCAAGCCAGCAATTAATGAGAGTTAGAGACACTTAACTACATTAGAGACAAAATATAAAGTTGTTTAAAATCCTGTATTCGTTATTACGTTCAACAGTTTTCCTACAATCAGATGAGCTTAAAGTTATGTCAAACAGTCAGTATGTTGTGAATTCACATATAAAATAGCAAAATGCCCCTTTTAGTAAAGGTAGTGTGAGTATTTGTGACTTTTCATAGCATCTAAAATATATATTAAAAAGAGGAAATTATGAAAATTATGAAAATATTATTGCCTAAAAATGGGATTCATCAGCTCTATGGAGCTGTGAGACAGATGAAAAACCTTTTGACTCAACAAACTAAAGTATGTCATGACAATGTGATGTACGTGCAGTAGCAAAACATTTGATCAGCACTGAATGTTGAGCAAAGGTTGATCTGTCATTAACAGCACAGAACACATCTGTCCATATCTGCACAATAACAGGTCCAACATTCAAAAACTTTGCTGTTCAAAACCAAAAACATTTGCTCAAAGTTTTGGTGCCACCTCTAAAAACAAGAACCAGGATAAAGAGAGAGCAAAGAGCAGCTGCAGACCAAGGACATTCATTTTTATTCAATCTGAAATCATGTGATAGTGATAGATGGAAAGCTGAGGCCCTCCCTGTAAGCAGAATACATGTAAAAATGCATGTTGTCTTTGTCTGCTTACATTTTACTCCAGCTACAGCTAAACATAATCGCATTTGTTTTATTTTATGTATAAATTAGATCTTAAACTACTGGAGGTCGCACACGTGATGATGCTGAACGGATAATTGGAGGTGAGCTTCCCTCCCTCCAAGACATCTACAGGAAGCGCTGCCTGAGGAAAGCGGGGAGGATCATCAAGGACTCCAGTCACCCCAGCCATAAACTGTTCAGACTGCTTCCATCAGGAAGGAGGTTCTGCAGCATCCGGTCCCGTACCAGCAGACTGAGAGACAGCTTTTTCCATCAGGCCATCAGACTGCTGAACACGTCATAGACACCTCAGCTTCACTACTGGAACTTCAACATTATGCACTCCACACTGTATATAAATGCCACTTGTTTTGCACATATTCAACTCTGTATATTTTATATATTTTATTATTATTATTATTATTATTTTATTTTTTTACTATTTAATTTGTAAAAATGTGTATACACACACACACACACACACACACACGCACACACACACACACACACACACACACACACACACACACACACACACACACACACACACGTAGGAAAATATTTAGTATACACATCCAGAAATGCATACACTATTATATATTGTACATATATTTATTAGTTTCAGGTTGGCCATTCTTGTATTTTGCTCGTTTGTGTTGTTGTGTTTGCACATCTCTGTTGCTTGTGGGGCTCGCACACAAGAATTTCACTCGCATGTGCTGTGCCAGTGTGCCTGCACACGTGATGTGACAATAAAAAGTGATTTGATTTGATTTGATTTGATTTAATTGTACTCGTGTGTGATGAGTGTCCAAAAAGAGAAGAGCTCTGTTTACAAGTTTGCTAAGTGACTTAATGTTACCTATAGATAAAAGCAAAGAAAACAATTTCCAAGAAAGCAAACAAAACCATTGAGACGCATTCAGGTACAGAAGGATCCATTAAAACTCTTTAGCTTACAAATTTAGCTCCAGCCTTATTAGAAAAGAAAATAACAGGACTGCTGAAGCAGCTGAAGAGTTCCCCACAATTACACTTTTCACATAAGGGAAAAGGATGTGGAAGTGAAGGAAAATTGGAGCTTCTGAGAACAGAATTATCTCTAAGATTCTTTGTATTCATTTCTATTTAATAAATTAACTGAATTTTTTCTCCGTTTTTATCTAAACATTATCATATGTGAGATGAACCTTTAAGCAGGTTTGCTTTCAAAGTTTGTTTAAACTTTTGTTTTCTTCTTTACCTGCTTGCATCGTACTCTTTTCCAAACTGTAACTTTAAAGTTAAAAAGATACCATAAACAATCAACAGTAAACAAGCTGTAAGTCTGGACTGCTGGATTAAATGCAATACTGTTTAGTGCTGTGGAAAAACTAGTGTAGTGAATATGCTGGGAAAAGACAGTGGATTTAATCTGTTCATTTTCCACATTCCAGTTTTGCCTAAATGTAATTAGATTTCTTTTATTTATACATTTGAGTGCCCAACAGCTGAGGAGCTTTGTTTACAAGTTCATTGAATGTCATCTGTTGGGAAAAGCAAAGACAAAAATCTGCACATAACCATTCAGAAGTCTCTAAGTACACAAGACTCCATTAAAACTCTTTAGTTTGCAAATTTAGCTTCAGTCTCTTGAAAAATGAAAATAATAAGACAAGATGAGCACTTGAAGACAGTCACACAATTAGAATTTATGCAAAGGTGAAGTACACATGCAAGTGAAGAAAAATTACTTTGAAGATTGTTTGTATTTATGTTTACTCCTTTGTTTTAATAAGTTATGTTAAAATCTAAAATAATAAAGCACAGGCTTTGCAATTTGTCAGTTTGGTTACACGCTGCAAATTTAAATTATAATGTTGAATTACTGATGCACACCACTAAGTAAGACACATATGAGTTTAGCACTGCTCTGATCCTGTGGAAAGACTGTAGTGGAGTGGCATACTGGGAAAAGACAGTGGATTTGATGTGATGGTTTTCCAAAAGTGATCTCTAAATAATTTGAATCTAATTTGTTTTGTTTTATTGCATTTTTTTAAAATCTAGAATTAATGAAAGTAGTAAACGAGAGGACTATTTCAATTCTATGCTTTTTTCTTAAATAAGTATCCTGACAATGTCATGTACACTATATGGTCAAAGTATTTAGCCGCATGTCTTAATCTTTTAATTCAGTTGTTTCCAGTATAATTTATCACATTCTTTGTGACTAGATTTGTTGAAACACAGTCAAAGCTTAGTTTCTGTTTTTTTTTTTTACTCTTTTTTTCATGTGTGTCATAAATTGAGCTGACAGTTGTATTATACTGCTTTTAACATGCTTTTTTAGTGGTTTTCTTTAATTGTAATCAGTGTATCTGTGTAACACAGCTTTTAGTCAAGGAAACACAAACCCTGAATCCTTCTTATTTTAGTCCCCTGTCCAGTTTTCCCCCCTGTTTATGCACTGTTTAGTATCACAACTTAGAGCACATCTTTCTGGATCATTTAGTTCAAAGTATGGAGGGGGTATGGCTGGAAGAATCTAACCAGGTTAGTCATAAAATTAAACCTGCACATTAGTATCCTAAAACCTTGTGGGGAGGCTCTTGGGTGATCTGTGATGATCAGCTGATCCTGTTTATTTTTCTAGAGCTACACTGTACTTGAATTTTCATGTCAGGGAGACAGTACAAAAAAGACTAAATGCATCAAAACATCATCATCAAAACAGGAAAAACTGAATTTACACAAGAAAAATAAATGAGCTAAAGAATGTATATACGTCATCATTCATGCACCCTGTTTATCACTGCTGCTGTGTTCAGACTACAACCAATAACTACACTGAATGACTACATGAAACTAAAACCAATGGTTCTAAACACAAAAAAGGTTGGTTACTCAGTTTTATTTTTTTGGTTTTCTCTCTCCTGTCCAAGTTCTACATTAAACTGAATTAAGGAAAAGTAGAAGCTAAATTAGACAGAAAAATAAATATATGTCTTAGTTTGACAGACAGAATATTTAAGTTATTTGAAAAATCTTTTTTCTTTTTGACACTCAAAAAAGTTCATAACTCACCATAATCAGGTGGGCTTGAGGCAACCAGTGTCAAACCCTCAGTACATAAGAACTCACATTTATGCCCTGAGTAAATTACCTTGTTTACGAAGTAAAGTAGTGCTAAAAACATCCAAAGGAAGGAAACGTATGAAAAACAAGAAAAGAAAAGAAAAACAACAAGAACAAGAACAAACAGAGAGCAGCTGCAGGGCAGGGACATTTCCACATATGACGTTTGAGATTTTATGAGTGATAAATGGAAAATGGAAAGGCAGCATTTCGTGTGTGTGCGTTTGTGCGTGTGTGTGTGTGGCTGGAGGATCATTTTAAACCACACGTAGCCAAAGTAAATACACTTTTTAAAACGTACCCTTGTATTCTTTGAATCAGGTCAGCCTGAGAAGATTCTTTTTAAGAATCAGTTTTTGTATTTTACATTTTTTGTACTCTTTTGTTTAAATAAATTCATTGTGCAAGTATCTTCAAATTCTCTTGTTCCTGTATCATCATTATAATGTGTAAATTAGCTTTTGTGTCCCAGCAACTCAGTGTTCATACCTGTGAGAAGGTCTACAGGTATAAAGCTTTGGTAACTACACATCTGGTGACCCTAAAATTACTCTTTCTATATTATTTACATTACGACAAGCCACATGAGTGGACGTTTAGTGTAAATGGACATCTGCTCTGTCCTGTGGAGAGAGCATAGTGGAGCAAACGTGCTTGGGAAGACTGGGAATTTGATCAATTAAGTTTCTAAAATTTACTTCCAATTAAAGGCAATCATAGTTGTTCCAGTTTATCTATAAATGTTATATTTTATTTTATATTTTATTTTTTGACTTTCGACAAATTAAAGAGTTTCCTGATAGTGTGATGAGAAGAAGTTTGTTTACAAGTTCACTGAACAATTGAATGTTACCTGTCAATAAAAGCAAAGAAATCTTTTTCCAAGTAAGCAGACAAAACCACTCAGAAGTCTCTAAGCACACAAGAGTCCATTAAAACTCGTTAGTTTACAAGCTTAGCTCTGACCTCTTGAAATGAAAATAACAGGAAAAGCGGAGCAGGTGAACATAATTGTACTTTCCACCAAAGTGACGAAGATATAGAAGTGAAGGAAAATTGCCTTTTCTAAGTAAAATTATTTGTAAGATTATTTGTACTCAACTGTATGCATTTGTACTCGTTTATTTAAAAAAATACATTGTCCAGCATATACATTTTCTCTTGTTTTGATCTGTGACATGAACTTTTTATTAGAATCTCAAAACATTTTTAGGCTTTGCAAGTATAACTTTGTCCCATTGTCGTTTTCCTTCTTGTCTGCTTTCATCTTAATCCTGTCCGAGCTTCAAATTTAAAGTATAAAGTTAAATTTCTAACACATCCCATAAACAATATAGCAGCCAGTGTGGACTGTTGGATTAGGGTCAGCACTGTTGTTAACCAACTAAAAGAAATTATATGTTTTACTAATAGATTTTTATCTTAAACTAGAGGAAATAGTAAACATGGCCACCAAGATGTTTGCGCTATTTTAAATGCACCATTTTGACTTTTTATCAATTAAAGTGTCCTGACAATGTGACGAATACCCAAGAAGCACATTTTGGACACTTTGTACAGTTTAACACAATATACACTCGTGAGTAAAATCAAAGGAAATATGTGCCCACAACATCCACAAGTAGCTTCCTCTTAAAAGAACAATAAGAAAAACAAACAAAAAACAGGCAGCTCCAGATCAGAGGCATCCGCACATAGTATGTGGACACCGTTTAAGATTGTACAGGCTTGTGACAGAGAGAAAGAAAAAAGTTATTTAGTTTTGTCTGAGTCATCTCAGGCTGAGAAAAGATCATCTGTATACTTACAGAATCATTTCTGCATTTTCTTTCATAGTGTAGAAGCACGTGCAGTGCTTTTTATGTTCTTGTCTCATTGCTATGATCTGTAAGCTGAACTTTTGTAGGAACCTGTAAAGATTTTAATGAGGTTTTTGGTGACACTGTTGATTTCTTCTTTGCTTGTGTGCACCTTAGACCCATCCAAGAATCAAATTCCAAATATATGTTAAAATGCTATTGCAGACCATCAACAGTATAGGTATGAGAGCAAACTGTGAAAAAAAAAATAGATTTGATCCATTAACTTCCTTACAACTTAGACTAAATAAAATTATACTGATTTTAGTTATGCATTTTAGCTAAAATGACTAAAAGGAGTAATGATGATCTTGGAGATCAAATTCCCAGCCCTTTTTCCTGAAGTAAGACCTTAAATCTTCCTGATATTGTCTGACTCACATCCTAATGGCAAATTAAGACAGCAGATTAAGAATACTGTACATGTCTGGACAATTCAAGTCACACTGCTCGTACTATGATCCTCATATGTTATAAAGATCCGATAAGTTGAAAAGAGTTGGGGTTTTTTAAAATATATTTTAATTTATATTACTTACACCATTATTTCCTATGCTGACTCACTGCTTGTTTGCTCTAGGCTTAGTGAAACTGTGATGCAGTTTGTCAGCTCAAGCTTTTTTTTAATGATTTTCAATCAAAATTATGTTGTTTTTATACACAAATAAATGTCTATTAGTGAGGTAATTGTAACATTCTGTGCAAAAAATCATTTAATCAAAAAAGCTTGGTGTAAAATGTGACAATATTTTTGTATTTCTTTCTCTTTCAAGCTGTAATGAGTGTATGCATACCTGGCTTTGAGAAGAACTACATCGTGTAGATTTAAGTTTTACTCTTCCCTGTGGACAACACAACCATGTTTTAATGTTTACTGCTGGTTTTGAACCGAGAATCCTTGTTGACCTCTGTGGTTATAAAACTCTTTCAAAGGTGACTGCATAAACTTCAAATAGCATGCTGTTTCAGAGCAAAAAAGGAAAAAAAAACAGTTTGTTTTTCAGATTTTCCTGTAAAAACGGCTGTCTTTAATGGGCAAATCTGTAAAGTGTACGCAGGAAGCTGGAGTTAGGTTCACATATAATTTGCTGCTATAACTACTCTTATTTGGTCTCCTGTTGACCACTTTTCTGTCTACCGTTTAGATACACGCAGTAATTGAATAATACAATTTTCCCCTCAGTGGGTGAGTCTAAATTTAGTGAGAACCTTCATGAACTGCTTATCTAAACCTTCATTTCTGTTACTAGTTACTACTTGTGTTTACTAAATAAATTTATTAACAAAATTTATAAACTGATTTATGTGTGTGTTTTTGTGTGTGTGTGTGCCTGTATATGTATTTGCCACTATGCAATCGGTCATTCTCAAAGTTTATTAAAAATGTAAGTAATTTCAATAAAACTATTGTAAAACTGATTTAGGAAGATTAAGACTCCTAGATATAATTGAGAAAAATATATTTTTGGTTTTAACTGCGACTTTACACAAGTGACCTTGAAGATGTTAAATTTCATAGTCAGTCTAGGTGTATGTCTCGATATTCACCCCACAGTATGTGCACAGTTACCCTTTTCTCTAAATCCTCTAAATTCCTTCAGTCTAACGGTGAGTCTTCTTCTAGATTGCAATTACAGTCTTCTACATAAAACACAAACCAATTTGTATTAACTCTAAATGTTTAGAATAAAGAAAACATTTAAATATACTGAAATCATCGTATTGCAGTAAGGTCTTGTGTTATTATCTGAGTGAAAAGTGATCAAGGTAGGTCAAGTCCTCCTTAAAACAATACTTTTCTCAAAATTATTTTTCCCATATATTTACTTTGTTGCTTCTAGTAACATTAACCTGTACCTCTCATATGTTAACACGTTCCTCAAGAGGCTCAAGACAGGAACATTTTGAGAGTTAGCGATCAGTGAGCCTCGTGGTGCCTCATTCTTTAGCTCCATAGGATTTCAATGCACATAATTTTTAGGCTTTGATTGAACTTTAGTCGAGGCCTCATTTAAAGTTAGACTGTGAATTATTTCAAATTGAATGTTTCAGAGAATAATATTTTTATGTCGTTCAGACATATTATTTATAAAAATTTTACAAGAATTGATCCTAAATTTGTTTGGCTAAGGCCTGTGGCCTTTGTTTCCTGATATGACACTAATGGCTTTTAAAATCTTTCACATTGTTCCAGCTGAACTTATACCTCCAGAACAAATAATGCTGGTTACATCTGTGCGGTGGCAGGTAAGTGAATTTCCAATAAATCTTGAATGTATATTAACTGTCTCTGTTGCCTGCTCTTGGGCCTACTACTGAAAAAATTATGTGTCCCACAAAGCAACATTTACAGTAATGGAGGACATAACCTGCTACAAGAGCAGAAATTATCCTGCCCAAACAAAACTTAAAATCAAAGATTAAGATTTGCTGCTAATAAATTCACCTTAAAGTTCTATATTTTCTTCTAGGTTTACCTTGACTAATTATACATTTTGATACGTGGTGCACACGTGGTAAAACCCATGAAAAGGCAAAGTTCAAAATGTCTTAAATGTTAAAAAATTGCAGCAATTTCTAGTTCTGTTTTTTTTTCTCTTCCCAAATATTTTTTAGAACCATTATAACTATAAGAAAAAGTCATATGTTGTTTTTATGCATTAGTCCTTTAAGTTTTGAGATAAAATGTACCCAGAAGAAAACTCAGTCAGGAGCCTCTAATTTTTGTTGCAAGTGTCAGTGAGGGAGTTTTAATGAAATATTCTGTGTGTTGCTGTAGCTACTGATAGTGTTTTTTGAGGCAAATATAATTTTGTAGTCTCTGAAGGAAAAGGCCTCATGTGGACTCAGTATATAAGTAAACTCACATTCAAAATGTTAAATACATCAGAGAACACATGAATTACAATACAATGGATCTGAAACAGTTGATGAAAGGACTGTAGTTTCTGGATGAGTTGTTATTAATAGAAAGATTAAACAATAAAACAGCAGCTACATATTTTGTCATGTTTGTCTGCATCTGTGCTTTCTTGTTTGTAAGAAGAGAAGTTATAGTTATGAGAAAATACAAGCATACATTTTAAAAAGCGTATTTATTTGGCTACATGTGGTTTAAAATGATCCAGCCCCACCTTCAGCCACATACACACACACACACACATACACACACACACACACACACACACACACACTGCTTAATCTTTTTTCTTATCCTTACCTCAAACACTTTTATTTAACTTTTAATTTCATAAAAATTAAATCTTTGAATTTTTCAAAGCTGTAAGCTATAAGGGATCACTACTTTCACAAAATGGTTTAACATCTGCATTATTGTAAAACTCTCTGATTAGTGTTTCTCTTCACACTCACATGCTGCTTCTTTAAGTTGCATCAGACCTAAATTGCTTTTTCCACAAATTCCAAAATAATGTTATTTGGTAGTTAGAACACGGTTAAATTTTTATTTATTTATTTTTTATATGATAATCACTAAAAAAATAATTTAAATAATAATTTCATCGCCCCATGTTACAAAACCAAATAAATACTGACTGAAATAATATGACAGTGTGATTTAATTAAAATAAGATATTTAATTATTTATGATTAAAAGCAAATGATAATATTTAGTTTTTTTTAAACATGGTTATTTGTGCATACCTGTGTTCATGAATGAATGATAATGTTAAAAGTCCGCTTGTTCACTGTTACTGTTTTAGACTACGTTACATGTTGGGAAAAAATAAACAAGATAGTACTTCAGCAGATTTATTAATAAATGTGTGTGTGTGTGTGTGTGTGTGTGTGTGTGTGTGTGTGTGTGTGTGTGTGTGTGTGTGTGTGTGTGTGTGTGTGTGCGTGCAGTGAGAGGGATGATGACGAGAGATCAAGTGGAAGAGAGAGTGTGAGAGTGAGTCAGTAACTGTACAAAAGCATCAGTATACGAGTGAGAATTTACTTGTGAAATTGTGTATTCCTGACATATGCAAACACTTGCGAGAGAGTAGTGTGTGTGTGTGTGTGTGTGTGTGTGTGTGTGTGTGTGTGTGTGTGTGTGTGTGTGTGTGTGTGTGTGTGTGTTTACCGTCATCCATTAACTGTGAAGACAAAGTGAGGAACAGTTTGTTATCACGTCTGATTCAACTTGTTCGTGAACATCTCCTGTTTTGGAAAAAAGAAAAAAGAGAAAAGAAATATTTATTTAAATAAAGTTGAGGTATGAGACTAAGCTATAGTTTGACTTTATAGTTTGAACTGACTAAATTAAAAAGTAAAGTGAAGTTACTCTATTAAAAGTTGTTTTGTCTCATCGACAGTTCAGTCCTCAAAGTAACAGCTGCAAAACAGGAAAACCATTAATAGCTCCTGTCTGTACATATGCATGTGTGCATGTGCATGTGCATGTATGCCCATTGATGGGACAGCATCAGTGAAATATTTCAAGGAATAATTTAACCCGCTGACGTAAGTGTTTGCATGGGTTAGAGGAAGAAAGGCTCGGATGTGAAATTTTGTCTATTTATATTTGTGCATTTGCGTGCGTCTGTGTGAGAATTAAATGGATTGTATGCTGTGATGCTTTATTCATCTCTGTCTATGAAGCCACAGAGACACCCTCAGAGTGCTGTTGACGTCCGGACATGCACTGGTGTGTGTGTGTGTGTTTTTGTCTGAGTGCATGTGTGTTTTTGTCTGAGTGCATGTGTTCCTCCCTCCTTCCTACTTTGCTGAATCACTTTTCATGACCACCTATTTGGACAAGCAATTTTTTTGACTCACTTGACAAAAAAAGCAGATCTGTGTTGGTTAGGTGAGGCTAGACAACAGATAAAAGCCTCAGATTCAAAGTCAAATACATTGTCAGTAAAAGTGTCGCTCAGTGCTCCCCTAACCAGACAGAAGGGTGGAACAAGGTGGTGGAAAGGCGGCTACAGGACATGCAGACGAGGTGATCTAAACTGTGCCTTTTTTTCCTTTACTATTACATGGATAAATGTCTACACAGAGCCACACGTCTTTTTAAAAATATGCCAACTTTATACCAAACAACCTTAAATTTAATAGACATTACTGTCAAATTAATAGTTTTATCATGGTTCTCAAAGGTAACAAAGGCTCAAATTGCCCTTCTTTTATCAAAATAATCAGCTGTAAAAAAACAACAAGAGTATTTCCCACATTTTTTAGATGAGCCTAATCCAAAAAAGGAGTTGTTTTTATTTTCCAGAAAAGGGTGTTTTTCTTTTGCTTGTTAGCTGTAAGAAAGCAAATGCTGACCAAGAGTCTGTGCCATGATGATCAAGGATTTGAGCAAGAGAGCTGCTTCATATGAGGAGCATGTTATTTATGTACTCTAACTGGGACATACATTAACATAGACTAATCAAACACATATCTTGGGTACCCCTTATGCTTACTGAAACAAGTACCTGGCATAACTTTACATGATCATGTGAGGTGTTTGCATACGCAGGTATCGTACATGTGTGAGAAGGGGCTTGAAGGTTATAGCCTAAACTAAAGACACAATATTACAGCCAATGTCTTGATTCACACTCAATCATCCAGGTAAGGAAATCACAGAAAATTGATTCTGCTCATCTGGACGCCGCAGTTTCAGTGGCGAAACCATTTCGTCACTCATCCAAGAGGCTTCTTCAGTCGCAGCTGACTGCAGCTTTCTCCAGCCTTATAAAAAGTATATTGGCATAATGACCAAAACTAACACCATTGCCTACTAATGGGCTGTGAGTTCTGTTTCATGATCGTTAATATACAAAATGTCATGAAGGGGGGTAATTAGGGAATGGGTGTGCAGCATTGTAAGATGCTAAAACGGGAAAAGAGAACAACCATTCCTGAAAGAGTTCAGTTGAGTTCACCATCTTACAATGCTGGAACTACAGCCATTCCCCAACTCTGCGAATGGCACTCATGGCCATTGATCAGTGGTCATGATGTTTTGGACATCATGACAGTTTCAGTTTCACTGAGCTCACGGCCCATTGTTAGTCAGTCTGCTAGTTTCAGTCATTTTGCAAATATACTGTTGGTCAGGTTGGGAAAACCTGCAGTCAGCTGAGACTGAAGAGGTCACTTGGCAAAACGTTTCTGCAACTGAAAATGCTGCGTCCGCGTGAAGAGAATCAACTTCCTGGGATTACATTTAACCCTTAAACTATCCTGATCAGGGAATACTGTGGATTTAAAATTTGTGCAACACTCTAAACAGGAAATCAAAACACAGGAAATAGTCCCACTATTAGTCCCTTAATAGTTCCACCTGTGAGTCAGATGACAGGAGATTTACACACCTCAGCTGAAGAAGATAGTATCGATACCCACACATAGCCCGGGAAAATAACCTGAGAACTCTCACAATGTCATATAACTCTATGAAACAATACTTGAAAAGTGAATCAGCATGAAGCGCATTTACAGTAATTAGAAATTGTGTTAAAGAGACATGACAGCGTGTTTGGACTTCTCATTTCAACTCATATTAAACCATATAACAAATGAAATCTTACTACTCCAGACTCAATACATAATGAAAAAGCTTATGACAAGGGGAGGAAAAGTCTCAGTAGAGTTGCAAAATAATGATAATGTAATATTTGTAAGTGTAAAAGCTTGTCTTGTCTTTCAAGGCTCAAGTGGCATAACCATGTAAAAGTGTGGATGACATCAGTAGGGAAGCTGAAACAGCTGGATGGTTGCCATAGCATCCAAAGTACTGCATACGATTGACAAATTTAGAAAACCAAACACTTTGTGGATTTACTCATAATGCTTTGATGGAACAGTAAATTTTAGACAGCTCAAACCAAAAGTTCAACCACAGAACTCAAAACAATAGCACACCTGATTACCTCTATTTTTGTAAGTCAACAAAGGTAAAAGAAGGCAAATATTTTTATTAAATGTTATATTTTAGATCCATGAGTAATTTAAAAACTATTTTAGCATTCTAACATGAAGAGAATAAAAATGTTTAAAAAAAACAAAACAATTTCAGCACCAAAGCCACAAACATATCACAGCAAAGAGAACACCTCTAATACTGGAGCGTGTGTAACTTTTGACATTTACAGATTACAGTCCCAGAATTTCATCCTCATCCTCACTTAAGACAAAATAGCAACCTGTGGCACAAAAAGATGAGGCCAACAGAAAAGCGCCAAAATCTGCAGTTGTTTGAGTCTTCACTTGAAGCTGCCTTCCAATTCAAGTCAGCCCTCACAGACTCCCATGGGAAAAAAAAGTCTGTTTATAGCATAGTAGCACAGACACAATTAGGACTCAAATTTATGGGTGTACCTCCTTTAATTGATAAGTTGCTAACACACAGCTGTAGGTCCATGGGTCATTGAACTGGACCTCTGTGATGATTGTGATGGGACCCTTTAGAGGATTTTTAATGGAAACTTTCTTAAAAAAAATAAAATGGCTTGCTGAGTAGTAAAGCCTGTACAAGAAGTTTATGCTTCACTTTTATTGAATGAAACACTTGCATTTTGCTACATTGTTACTTCGCACTAATTGGCAGACTTGTGTGCCTCTGCATTAAACTCATATTTTCAATGAATGTATTGCTATTGAACCTTGCTGATCTCACTCCAACCAGTGTTTCAGAAGGGTAAGTTCTGGCTACAATAAAACAAAGTCTTAAAACTGTAGGGTCCAAAAACCAATGGGTGATGGCACAGTACTATCTCCATCTTTTACAGTGGGGCAAAAAAGTATTTAGTCAGCCACCGATTGTGCAAGTTCCCCCACTTAAAATTATGACAGAGGTCAGTAATTTGCACCAGAGGTACACTTCAACTGTGAGAGACAGAATGTGAAAAAAAAATCCATGAATTCACATGGTAGGATTTGTAAAGAATTTATTCGTAAATCAGGGTGGAAAATAAGTATTTGGTCACCTCAAACAAGGAAAATCTCTGGCTCTCACAGACCTGTAACGTCTTCTGTAAGAAGCTTTTCTGTCCCCCACTCGTTACCTGTATGAATGGCACCTGTTTGAACTCATCATCTGTATAAAAGACACCTGTCCACAGCCTCAAACAGTCAGACTCCAAACTCTGCCATGGCCAAGACCAAAGAGCTTTCGAAGGACACCAGGAAAAGTATTGTAGACCTGCACCAGACTGGGAAGAGTGAATCTACAATAGGCAAGCAGCTTGGTGTGAAAAAATCAACTGTGGGAGCAATCATCAGAAAATGGAAGACATACAAGACCACTGATAATCTCCCTCGATCTGGGGCTCCACGCAAGATCTCATCCCGTGGGGTCAAAATGATCATGAGAACGGTGAGCAAAGATCCCAGAACCACACGGGGGGACCTGGTGAATGACCTGCAGAGAGCTGGGACCAAAGTAACAAAGGTCACCATCAGTAACACACTACAACGGCAGGGAATCAAATCCCGCAGTGCCAGACGTGTTCTGCTGCTGAAGCCAGTGCATGTCCAGGCCCGTCTGAAGTTTGCCAGAGAGCACATGGATGATACAGCAGAGGATTGGGAGAATGTCATGTGGTCAGATGAAACCAAAGTAGAACTTTTTGGTATAAACTCAACTCGTCGTGTTTGGAGGAAGAAGAATACTGAGTTGCATCCCAAGAACACCATACCTACTGTGAAGCATGGGGGTGGAAACATCATGCTATGGGGCTGTTTTTCTGCCAAGGGGACAGGACGACTGATCCGTGTTAAGGACAGAATGAATGGGGCCATGTATCGTGAGATTTTGAGCCAAAACCTCCTTCCATCAGTGAGAACTTTGAAGATGAAACGAGGCTGGGTCTTCCAACATGACAATGATCCAAAACACACCGCCCGGGCAACAAAGGAGTGGCTCCGTAAGAAGCATTTGAAAGTCCTGGAGTGGCCTAGCCAGTCTCCAGACCTCAACCCCATAGAAAATCTGTGGCGGGAGTTGAAAGTCCGTGTTGCTCGGCGACAGCCCCAAAACATCACTGCTCTCGAGAAGATCTGCATGGAGGAATGGGCCAAAATACCAGCTACTGTGTGTGCAAACCTGGTAAAGACCTATAGTAAACGTTTGACCTCTGTTATTGCCAACAAAGGTTATGTTACAAAGTATTGAGTTGTATTTTTGTTATTGACCAAATACTTATTTTCCACCCTGATTTACGAATAAATTCTTTACAAATCCTACCATGTGGATTCATGGATTTTTTTTTTCACATTCTGTCTCTCACAGTTGAAGTGTACCTCTGGTGCAAATTACTGACCTCTGTCATCATTTTAGGTGGGGGAACTTGCACAATCGGTGGCTGACTAAATACTTTTTTGCCCCACTGTATATACAGTTTCTAAAAGTCACAACAATATTAATAGGCAAGTGCAGACTTCGGGAGATGCACACAGTGGAACGATATCCTTAAGGGATGTTACTTAATCTGTAAAATAGCTAATAATAATAATTAATAACAAAACAGAATCAGTGTCATCAGCTCACAAAGAGATAAAATATCACAGAATAACTGAATATTTATAGAGATATAAAAATGTATTATATTTATTATGAATAGCTCTTGGGGTTTTTGTACATTTTGAACATATTCTAACAAATCTACCAATAACTCAAAATCAGAGTATCGTCAGCCATACAAATAAAGAACAGTCATGGTTAAAAAAAAAAAAACTGCTGGCAGGGTGTGAGAAATGAACAGTCGTCTCTTGCAACACACTTTGAAGCCCATTATCTTTTTATGATATGTAAGAAGAAAGAGAAAATATTTTAACAACAAGATATTAATTGCCTGACAGACAGAAGTGATCACAAGGCCAGTTAAGTGACACATCAGTTAAATATGAATGTTTTTTATTGTGATTTTTTTGTTGTTGAGGAGACTCGATATAAAAAACAGTTAACTTATAGCTAATATCTGATAGTTGTAACTATTTATATTCTATAAATGGTTCAGCTTTGTATATGGTAATGGTAGTTCACATTGATCATTGAGGTGTCTTAGAAACCAATCTGCACAGTTTAGATGGAAGTTATAACATGACACATTCACATTAAAGGTGATAATTAAAGATATGAATTATAGGTATTTTGGTCTCCCTAATAAGGATGGTTTACCTGAAAACAGCTAAGTAGAAATGTTAGGGCAAGTCTCCAAACTTGTTTGCAAGACACTGCATATAATTTCATGTAGCTTTCATTCATGCAACTGTTCTTAATAGTTCATGCTGTATACCCTCTTGGTCCCAAGCATGACCATATGTAATTAAAACAGTCACAGCGATCAATAATCAGGCTATCAAAGGCCTGGCCAAGGTAGAATTTAGATTTCATCACTGCACATACACTCACTAGCCACTTTGTTAGGTAAGTATGTTCACCTGTACATTAAGTCGATTATCTAATCAGCCAAATAAATGGCATCAAAATGGGGAACAAAGGTAATTTAAGTGACTTTAAAAATGAAATGGCATGGTTGCTGGTGCCAGATGGACTCTCAATCTCAATATTTCAGACTGACAAACAGAAAATGCCTTGTTGATGTCAGAGATTGGAGGAGAGTGGCCAGAGTGTTTCAAACTGACAGTAACTAAATTGATCACTCGTGATGATCAACGTATGCAGAGGAGGATCTCTGAGCATGCAATATTTCAAACCGCAAAGCAGCTTGACTACAGTAGCAGAAGCAGAAAACCCCAACAAGTGCCTTTCCCGACCATGATGGTGAGTTCACTGTACTCAAATGACCTCTACAGTCATCAGATCTCAGTCTAATTGAGCACCTCTGTGATGTCGAGGAACAGGAGGGTCACATCATCTATGTGTAGCTGAAAAATCTGCAGCAGCTGTGCGATGCCACCGTGTCAATATGTAACTAAATTTCTGAGAAATGTTTCCAGCACTTTGTTGAGTCTATGTCATGAAGGATTAAGGATTTTTGAAGGTAAAAAGGGTCCAACCCAGTACTAGAAAGGTGTATCTAATAACATGTTCTATGACTTAAGATTTTCAATTTTGAATTTTTTTTTAATTACTCCAAGTTGAATCTTACTTATTACTTACTTAACTTATTTAAGACTGTACATAAAATACATAGTGCTGACAATTTAATGCTTTTATGACTTATGTAAACTGTCATTAACACCTAAAATATACATGATGCAGAAAGTGTAGCGTTAGACACTTCATTTATACAAAGTGCATTTCCTACTGGCTACCTGCCAGTTCAAAGCAGCTTCTTAAAACTTTCTGTATAACAGTGAAGTCCCAGCTAAAAGCTAGCTATACCTACCCGGGGTAGCGGTCATGGCCAATTAGGGGCTCTGTTGGCTCTCAGGTGACTGTTTCCTCGTGGCTGCGTGCAGCGGGGTTAGGGGAGGGTCTGTGCTGACGGACGTGGGTTACTGACCTGGTAGCCTGGCTGCCCCTGGGTGGGTCCGGGATGGGCGTGAGGTTCTGGGGGCGCTCCGTCTCTGGGCTGGGGCCCTGGCTGGGCCTCGGGGGCTTGGGTCCTGGTTGGTGTGTTGCCGGGGTTGTGGGCGGGTGGGTGCATGGGGGCCCAGCCCTGGCGCAGGGTGCCGCCGGTGCGTCGAGCCACCTGGGGGGCTCTTCAACTGGTGGGGGAGGTTGTCACATCTTGGGGGAGGTTGTCACATCTTGCAGGAGCTTTCCTCTCTTCAGGAACTCTCTCTGCAGGAGGGGGAGATACAGGAGAGGTGGAGGAAGATCTCAGCCTGGGTGTTTTTTGTCTTATGTAGTCTGGAAGATGAGTGGATGGTGGGGTGGGTGCAGTTTTCTCTGTGGTGGGGTTGGGTGGACTGTCCCGGGCTCTGTGGGGCCGGGAGGCGCTCCTGCACTGGGCCCCGGTCTGGATGGGCCTGGGCCCCCTTTCCCTGGCGGGTCGTGGAGTATGGGGGTGCCTACTGGGGTCAGCGGGGGAGCTGGCCCCAGGGAGGGGTCACTTGCCCCTCCCTTCCTTCCCTCCCCATCTCCAGCTGCCTCCCTCTTCCCACTCCACCACAACCACCCACACATGCAGGGCCTTGGAGTAGGGGTATGTCACCAGGGTGCAGAGGAGGCTACCCCCCCCCCCCCCCCCCCCCCTCCGGCTGCCTCTGGCTCAATTTTATCCCACAACTTAGACATTCACATTACTCACACTGTCATTACACATACATATAGGATCTTGGGGGTGGGCACGATACACGGAATCCAAATTACCATCAGGGTGTACACCCCACCCCTGGCATCGTTGCCCACCTCTCAATGTTAAATACACTTAGACATTGAGGGCTAGCAGGAGGGACCATGCGCTTACCTGCTGCTCTCTGGCAGGTAGCTCCATGCCCTCCTGGGTTTTAAATGCACTTCAGAACACACATGCATCAACACTACAATGAGCGGGTGGAGGGAGGTTTGGAGTCTTCTCCCACCCCCATTCTCTGCAGCCTGCTGGAGCGGGGGGGCTAGGAGGAGGAGTTGGCCGTCCGACTGCGGTCTGGAGTGTGGGGCCTCCCTGCTGCTGCGGAGTCGGGGCGGTCTGCCTCCCCCCACCGCAGGGAAAAGGGTAACACCACCTGGGTCTGGGTGCAGTTCCCCCCTCCAGGGGCAAGGGTACCTAGACCCGGTTCGTAGAGTACGCTTGGGGAGTGTGATCGTGTGTACAGCGTCTCTTTATGTCTGTCTCCACGTTGGTTGAGTGTGGAGTAAGTGCATATGAGAGCATGAGGGTGGGAATGGATGTTTGTATCTGTGTGTGCCTGTATGTCTGTGTCTATATGTCAGGTTGGGTATCAGGCGCCACCTCTCTGGGGACATCTCAGGCCCTCCAAGGTTTGGAGGCCTATCTCCCCCCACCACCACTTCCCCTGCCAGTGGCGGACTCCCTCAGACATCGGTGCGTTGGTGGTTCTTTGTGTCTGGGGATGTGCGTCCAGGTACACACCGGCTCACTCCTTGGCGGCCGCTTATCGGGGCCTGGAGCCTGGGGCTCGCTCGGGCCACTTCGGAGGTGGGGTGCCCCCGGCCTCTCGGCCTGGGGCTCGGTCACTCAGGCACAGCTGGCTGCCAGCGGAGCTCACGGGCGCGTCACTGCAACTCCCCCTGGCTTCTGCTCCGCGGCTGCTCAGTGAGCCCTCATCTGGGACTCTCCTCAGCTCTTTCTGGGACAGTGGCGCGGCTGCCCCTCTGTTGGTCTTCCTTGGTCTCTTGTGTTCTGGGGGCCTCTGGATGTCTGGAGTTTTGATCTCCTCCATACCTGCTTCATGCCCTGGAGGACGGGGCTGTGGCCCCCCCACACCCTCTAGCAGATCATTACATGAAGGAACCTTTAAAAAAACAAGCGCGTCCATGCTCACAGGTGTACACACGGGTGATCACACCCACAAACTACACCCTTTTTGGCTCCTACCTCAAAGCACACTGTGTTCTGTTGATCTTCTGTGCTGCACAATAATGTTTAATATTTAGTATTTACTGTCATATTCCCATATATCATTGTGATGTTGTTTATTCTATTACTCTTGTTTTCTTCTGCTTGTTTTCTTTTTTCTTTCTCAACAGGTGATCCAGGTGATTGATATACGCATTTTTTTTCTCTGCCCATTCTGTTGGTTTGTGTCTTTTGCCCTTCTCCCCCGTCCCTCTTCTCAGCTGTTTTTCTTTCCCTCTTTCTTTCTCCCCTTCTTTCCCTCAGTCAAGTCTGTCCCATATTCAGCAAGTGAAAATAAAATAAACAATAAAAGGTGAATCAAATGGACCATTACGGCAAGGCTGGGATGGTCAATTTGGTAAAGTAAATCCGTTGGGCATCTTTCTTTGCCTTTAGACAATAATTCTGATGGCAAAAGAGCCAAACGGGACAGGCAAAAATAAAAAAATAAAAAAATAAATAAATTTAAAAAAATAAATAAATAAAAGCTAGCTATACGAACTCTTTCATATAGAAAACTCTTTCTGTTTGTGTGCTGTGTTTTATTTTTTCTTTTGTAGGTACTTGCTTTAATCTAGTATTATAGAAAATACATTTCAGACTGTTACATGAGTTAATGCCTATCAAGGGACGGGTGTTGGAAATTAACATCATCCATACACATGGTCGGTACACTGGCCATAACCTCTGCAACCGCCAGTGTTAATCTGTATTTAAAGCTTGCAAATTGTATGATGATTTGAGCTTTCTGACTCACCATGTCACATAATTGAAATAATAATTAGTATTTTATAAAAAATAAAATAAATAAATAAATTGTAAAAGATGATTGTTGCGATTAACATTATGGTATTTATTAAAACTGAGGAAAAAAAGAAGATTGCAGAATAGTCACAGAACCAAATTCAAATTCAAATTTTATGTCACGTACACAGTCATACACAGTACGATATGTAGTGAAATGCTTGGACAACTGCTCGTGACCTAAAGAAAACAAAAAAGGAAAAGGCTATGAATAAGATAGGAAATAAATATGAAAAATTAAAAAGGGTAAATTTAACTAGGAAGGAATAAAATATAAATTAAGGTTAAAAATGAAATAACTGTACAACACAAATTAGAATGAAGGGTAAATTTAACTGGGAAGAATAAGATAAAGATAAATATATAAATGAAAGTTGAAAATAAAATAACTGTACAACAAAATACACAATACACAATATAGAACTATATAAGAATGTATGAAGAAATCTAAATATAAATAAATATATACACAATAACAGCAGCTGTACAACCAGCACCTCATCTCACATTTTTAATAGATTAATGTCTGTTTTTGAATAGTTGGATACAACCAGAAAGAATTGAATATTTTCATTTGTTTGGCAAAATTATTATTTTTAGATTAAAAAAGGCAAGACCAAGAACATTTTTATTCAGATTTTTTCTAGTTCTATACTGTTGGTTTCATACTATATATACATTCCATCCTTCTCAGAACACAATCTGGTCCACAGACCCAGAGTTCTAAGGCTTGTTGTTGCCCCATGTCTATGGGGAAACATAAGTTGGATAAAAATCAAAGATGCATTGGTACAAGCTGATACTGTAGGAGCTCCAAAAATATGGTGGAGTTATATTGGAAGATTTCCTTGGTGTCCCTTGGTGGGAGGATAGTTTGAGTTTCCTCTATGTTGAGAACCTTTCTGCATCATCAGCAGGTATCTCAGGTTCACTAGCTTTTCCCCCCTCTTCGTGGCTGTTGTATTTGTCCTGGGAGCCTGGTTGCCTTGAAGGTGAAAATGGATGGCTACACAAGGAGGTACCCGGTTCTTGTGGGCTATAGCTTTCTGGAAGCCCACCTATTTGGTGATTTCTGTTGGAACCTTGTCATGTCCTCTCTCCCGGTGCTTTTGGACATCCTCCCAAGATGTGGCTCAGTGTGCACAGTACTGCGCCACATTGCAGGCATGATGAGCTTTCCTCCTTCCCCCAGATCTTTAAATTGCTTGGAGTTGGTAGATCAGCCATGGTGCATGGTAAGAAGTTCTTTCCAGGACATTAGTCCAGCAAGTGCTTGGTCCCACTGCATCCAAAAGCCTGGAGATGCAAGCCCCATCGCCTTCACCCGGCAGTCATCTTCTGCTGCCTCTGCACCCAAGCAACCTTCACAGACCACACTGATGATTTCTTGGGGCTTCCAGTATGCTTCTGGCTCCAATACTGCTTCTTGTGACTTCCACTTCCTGCTGCATCCAATAGATTTGTTGGCCTGTTGGACATTCTCGTCTTTTGATGGGAGGAGTGTACCCACTGCTCTTGCCTTGGTGGCTTTGAATTCTTCCACCAGTGATGAAACTGGTAATGGCTTTTAAGTGCTTTACAGGTTTACCAAGCTAAAGGGAATTAGAATGCCCAACCATTTTCTCAGAAATTTGCTGCACAGCCTTTCCTTTGCTTCCAATTGTGGCATGGGGAAGGCATACAGTAGGAATAGCCATTGTAGTCTGGGTATGATGTCATACTGAAAGCACCAAACCTTGAACTGTCAAGCAGCAGGCTGTTGTTAATTGATTTGAGCGAAGTACTTAACTGAGATTTGGCATCCCTGGGATTGCCGGTGTCCTTCAGGGAGCTATCATAATTCTTCCCAAGACATTGGATCCCTTGCTCTTGAGTTGTTAGAATCTCTGAAGGTTACTGAAAGTGTTTCTTGCCCATTTTCCATTAAGGATGCTTCTGGATTTCTCCTGTTTAAATTCCACCCATGTCCATGTTGCCATCTTCTCCAGTGCACTCAGGATCCACTGTGTTGCCCTGGAATGATGAAGTCATCACAGTTAGATTGTCTAAGAACACTTGACAGGCAGGATGTCTTGTGCTGTCCTCTGATTTAGGAACTCTTTACCTTATCGTGGCTCAAGGGCGATCGTGGCTCAAGAGTTGGGAGTTCGCCTTGTAATCGGAAGGTTGCCGGTTCGAGCCCCGGCTTGGACAGTCTCGGTCGTTGTGTCCTTGGGCAAGACACTTCACCCGTTGCCTACTGGTGGTGGTCAGAGGGCCCGGTGGCGCCAGTGTCCAGCAGCCTCGCCTCTGTCAGTGCGCCCCAGGGTGGCTGTGGCTACAATGTAGCTTGCCATCACCAGTGTGTGAGTGTGAATGGGTGGATGACTGGATGTGTAAAGCGCTTTGGGGTCCTTAGGGACTAGTAAAGCGCTATATAAATACAGGCCATTTATCCACCTGCCACTAGCAGTAGAGTCATTGCAAACAGGACAACAGAAATTGTACATCCTGCTATGATGCCCTTCTCCAGCCTATGTCACTTAAAGGTAAAGTTTTCCACAGCGAACCTCATCTTCAATCTATTCATGTATAACATTACAAGCTGCACTATCTCTGGTGGTATTAGATAGTTCTCTAATGCAGGTTGAACGAGCTGTTGGATTACATTCAGGTAATGCTTTCACTGGATCCAGCCATACATTAGAGAGTTTAGTGTTGTTACTCTTTGCTTTCTTATTAATCTAGCCAATCACTGATGCATGCTCCATACAACTAGAATACCCTAACTCCTGCTTTCTGGGCACTAAGATCAATGTATTCATTATTGAACAAATAAGATGTCAGTCTTTTAGCAACAGTGGACCAGAATATTTCCCCCTCACCATCCAGTAGTGAATTCTCTTGAAACGCTTCAATCCCAACTGACATCTTCCCTTTAGGTACAAAGCAGCCCTCAGCAAGTGTCCAGAGGTTGAGCTCTTTCCTCTTTTTCCAGAGTGTGTGTAAGGGTTTGTATAAACTTTTCAGCTGAGGATAGTTCTTGTAGATCTTATATGAGGTCCCTGATGGTCCAGGGGTGAACCCTGCTTGGGCTTTTTTCACAACTGGTCTCACTTTGTCCATAGTAAATCCTGCTATGTTAAACTGGATGTGTGGCTTTAGCCTTGGTAACTGGTAAGGATATTCCACCAGTGGAATGTTTCTGAAGAGATCATCATGTGCTACCACTACACTCTCTCCATTCACATTCCTTGTTTGAGCAACATGAGTTGCCAGAGGGCCAGAGCACTGTGGTGTGCCTCCTGGCTCAGGTCCTCCACTGACTGACAAGCATAACTCATATACTCAGAGATTGCCCTCTGGGTCCTTTGCATTGCTGCAGTTGGTGAAGTCTGATGCTTAAATATTCTGCCATAGCTGGAGCAACTTCGTTTTACCTCACGTACCTCTTTTGCCCAGTTTAGTTTTGTAGTTCTTACGCTGCTTTCCGGGTTTTTGGCTACATGGTCTGTCCATTCTGGCAGAGTAATACCCCCAATCTGCCTAGCCTTATTCTCTTTCTTTAGTACTTGTAGTTTACTCATGCAGAGTGCTAACTCTAACACTATTGCCTGCTGCCTTTCTGAGCTGTTTTCTGTTTTTTCACAGATGTCTGTGGGTCTTCCCCCACTGCCAGTGGGCCTTTCCCCGTGGTCACAAGAATGCAAGTGAGATAAACATTGACAATGCATTGCTACAAGCTGACGTCTTTGTAGCTACAAAATATGGTGGAGCTAGACCATAGCAAGATTTCCTTGATGTCACTTGGTGGGAGGATTGTTGGAGCTTCCTGTATGCTGAGGACCCTTCTGCATCATCAGCAGGTATCTCAGGTTCATAGCATTTCGCTCCTTAACCTGTACTCTTCAAAAGGCGGTTAGGCTATTTCCCTAAATGACTTTCTTTAAGTGCTTCAGTTGCAAGGAGAGCTTTTGCAGAAAGTATGGATGTTGCATAGGACCTCAGCAGCCCATTTCAATGGGAAAAATGTTTGCATGGCACCCTTTGATGACAGCTTCACCTATCAAGTCCAGGTACTTTGCTTTGTTTTGCTGGTTTAAAATTGCTAGCCTATCCTCCCATGGTATTGTAAGTTGAGCTAATAAGATACACCTACGAAAAAAAGAAAAAAAATTAAATAGAAATATACATATGCAAGAAATTTGTGAGATTCAAATACAATCTCTCTCATAGTACAAACTTGCTAAACAAAGGCTACGTTCACACTGCAGGTCTTAATGCTCAATTCCGATTTTTTGATCAACTCCGATTTTTTTTGTCTGGTTGTTCACGCTACAAATAAAATGTGACAGCAAACGCGCTCTAGTGTGAACGGTTCATGGCCCTTAAAGCGGGCCGCATGCGCAAAAGAAGACGTCACACACAACACACTCTGTTTACGGAAGTAAAAATGGCAGCTACAGAGCTTGTAGGTGTTGTTGCAGCAGTCTATCAGTGTCTGCACAGTCGTAACCGACAGAATTTTGACAAATTAATTAGAGAAAGAAGGACACAGAGAAAAAAGAGAGCCTGTGCTTTAACAATTGCCGCCATGCTTTCTCGTTTGTCTTCTCTGGCGCTGATAATTGGCAGCTGTCTTGTGTCAGTGACGTAAAAGATGGATTTAATGCGACATGACCATTCAAACAGCAGTTGCTTTCTAAAACATCAGATATCTATCGGATTTGGTACGATATACGAAAGTGACCTAGGTCGGATTTGAAAATATCGGATTTGTGTTGTTCAAACTGTCATACCATGATCGGATATGGGTCACATAGGGTCAAAAAAGTCAGATTTGATGCGCTTTCGCCGTGCAGTCTGAACGTAGCCTAATACTCATTTAAAATATTTAGACTTTAATCACCTCTTGTGTCACCTTTTTGGGGTTTTTGTTTTTATTTGAAATTTAGCAAGAGCGATGAAAACAAAATGCAGATTTCTGATTGTGTATATACATAGGATGAGATCATATTACAATCCAGTCTTGTTCAAATACGAATCCTTTGTAGTGAATACACACAGAGCAAACTGGAGTAACCAGCCCTTCAAGCCAATGTTTTGGTCAGTTAAATGTTTTGCTGTTTTTCTATGATGTCATCAAACCATGATGCTAAGGCAATTTCAACTTTCCATGGATTTGGTAGCAAAAAGAGAGAGAGAGAGAGAGGGTCTTACTTTTCTTAAAGCTCTTTAAGAAAATATAGCATCATCAATGCACATATAAACTGACATATAACTGACATAGAAAATTAGTTTATATGTCAGACAGTGCAAAACTAAAATGCATTCAGTTTACAGTTATGCATGCTAGATAGTGTAGTGGTAAGACTACACATCTTTGGAGCAGGAGTCGCAAGTTTGATTCCCACCCAGTACCCAGTAAGGGTCCTGGCTAGACCCCTCATGCTAACCAGAAAGCCCTGGAATGGCACAGCTACATCTGTAGCCTGTCTGCAGCACGGACACAAGAGCATTTCACTACACATTGTACTCTGCATGATACTTTACGTGACAAATAATAAAGCTTGTTTGTTTTGCTAAAAAAAATATCAAAAGTGTGCTAAAAGCGTTCATTCAGTGTCTAGTTAAATGACACATTTCAGTCTGCTATTTGAAGACCATGGTTTATTTCTAGTCTCTGAATTGTAGAGTACAAAACCAAAGACCTTTGGCATAGACACTTCAATACAGAAAACAAGTTAACTTCCAACTGGAAGTCAACCTCAAAAAGTTATCCAACCAGAAAACAGGAGATAGATATTTTTCACCTTATTTTGTTTCAGTTTAGGAACAAAAGCAACTTAACAAATTGTTTAGCTTCAAAACAGGATTAAAAGGATTAAAATAATGGATCTTTCTTATGAAAGTATTGTCAAGGTATAAAAGTTACTGAACAAAGGAAGGCCAGAGCAAGTGTAAAAGTCCAATGAGATGGACATCTGAGGTTTTTTCATAATGATGATCGCTAAGCATATCATTTTAAAAACAGTAACACATCTTTAAACACTGGCCTGATTTCATGATAACATATTCACAAACAGGACTGACGTGCTCACAGTGTGTAATATCTCCATCATTGAGGTAAACCTGTGTAATTCAAATATTGAATTTTCCTAACGCTATTCCATCTGTCACCACAGTTCAGTTATGCACTGTCTTAAATATTGTAACATACAGCTTGTGGCCAGTTTTTTAAACATGCCTCGATGTTCAGATGCCTGTAATTTGTTTTTACTGATACAGAAGTCTTTCAGGACAAAGGTCATGTACATCAAACACACATACAACAAGTTTCTAATCACATATAAATGGAAAGGCAAAATGATCGTGTTTCACTAGATTACCACGTTTAAACTTGGCAGTCAACAATGCCCCACTGCTAACTGAACAATGAGCTCTGTAAAACAGGTTATGGCATTGGATTGCTTTAGGTTGTACAGTTGTACCTGGTAAAAATTAGCCCTGAGTATAATTTTAATGTTTTCAAAAAAAGAGGGTGTGATTTGTCAATGTAGTCCATTCCCTAATATCTCTCCTTTTTCTAGTGTCTGTTTGTTACTTTGTTTGAGACACGTATCTGGTGATGATACAAAAATGTTTGATTTTGATTAACAGGATGACAGCGTTGACCTTACAACTAAAAACATGTTCTTTTTTTGTTGTTTGTTTTTTGTTTTTGTTTTTAGGGGGAGTATGTATGTACCTTAATCCAAGAAGCCAAGGCTGGATCAGGAACAATTAGCTGCACGGGGTGAGGAGATGAAGGACACGGGTGTGAAGGAGACGAGAGAGACAAAGTAGCAGGCATTCAGGGTGGAGAAATGGAAGAGCAGAAAGCGAAGGGGTGGGAGGTAAAAAAAAAAAAGAAAGAAGAGAAGAGAAGAACTCATCTGCTGGGTTTCAGTCAGTCAGGATTTCCCCTCTGTCAATCCTCACTTCAGGCCCCTGAGAGAGATGGAGTGAATGAGAGAGAAGGATAAAGAGAGGGAGAGACAGAGACAGATGAGAGGGAAGGGGGAGAGAGGGGAATCACAAGTGAGATGGAAACTTGGAAACAGGAGCAGAAGAGATGAGGGATACAGGCAAAAACTTGAAAACATGGAGAAAAAAAGGAAAAGAAAGGAAAGCAGTATGAAACTGTAAATCAGATCAAAGTAGAAAGGATGGTGATAAGGGACGGGATGGACTAGATGACAGTTACAGGTAGCATCGGTGTAGCTACCAGATGAGATGATATGTCTTTTTCTAATGTCCCTAAACCCTCAAACCTTTTATATGTCATTCATGGTCAGCAGTGTAATCACATGCAATCACCGGCACTGGTCTTCCACACCTGTCCTGTATTCTGATTACCTGCACATATGGGAATTGACCGATAATGATGAGATATAGGTTATCCAGAGCAACTTATCTAATCCAAAACTGACACTTCTTACACCACATAAAAGCTGCCATTTTTATTTTGAATCATTTTGTAATTTACTTTGCTTTTAATTTGACATAATCTAATTAATTCCTACCTCTGCAACTTCGCATAATACGGAATAAGGAACTAAAGCAATATGAAGGTTTGTAGAGCCAAATAGGACTGTAACATATTTTTTGTTTTGCCTACCAAAATATGGTATTTTTCATAAGCATATGCACTTTTTTAAGGCACTACTATAACTAGAAGGAGTAGCTATAGTGAGCTCTTAAATAATGCACTGCAGGAGGCAAGCTGGATACCTCTACCTCCTCAGAAAAGTGACCAGCTTTACTGTGCTCTGCTGTGCTGTGATAATGTACTGCTGTAAGATACATGGAATCATAAAATATGTGAATTTATATATAGTGGTGAAAATGAACACATACATGATTGTGATTAAGAGGTTCCTCTACTGCCCATCTTTAGCAATATTTACTTGTTCTAAATTTGGCTAAAGTCCACTTCAAGGTTGCCTCCTTACGCATCTCTGAAATTCCTCAGTAGAGCCAGAGGCTGAAGGTATTGTTTCCTATGCCTTTAGAATATTATCCTGAACTCTCTTTCTGACCACTTTCATGAGGGCATTTGCAGTTTCGTTGTGGACTTCAAAAATACACAGAGAGGAACTGTCAACTTCTGTGTCCGACAACTAGCTCTGAGGTTAAGGTCTGTCCTTTGACTGGGCCATTGCAGCATTTTATACTCTTTTTCTCAGCTATTCTGTTGTACCTGATGTTCTTGGAATCATTGTCCTGTTGCATGGCCCAGTTTTGGTTAAACTTTAGCTATCGGACAGATGGCCTCACTACAAGCCCAAACCATTCATCCTGCGTGACAGTTGATCTGAGGTGTTTGTGTTGATTTGGTTTTAATTGGGTACTATGGCCAAACAGCTCCACTTAGTCTCTTCTGTCTTAGGGACATTGTTCTAGTCTTGTGGTTTATTTAGATTCTGCTTTGCAAACCTAAGCCACTTTTTTAGAGAGAAAAGATCCAAACAAGGCATACTTGTTCATTTTTTTTTTAGTATACCATCATGACTTTATCATTTAAAATGCTAACTGAGATGTTGCTCTTGCTTTTTTGTAGTCTCTCTGAGCATTTCACAGTCTGACCTTGGGACCTTGAATTTGTTGGGATGTACACTCTTGGCAAGATTGGCAACTGTCTGAATGTTTCCTACTTCTGAATAATCTTTTTCACTGCAGAATGATGGACATCAGATCATTTGAAAATGACCAGATAAATCCTCCCAGATTGAGAGAAAGCAACAATTGCTCCTCTAATATCCTTCATTGCTGATGTATTTCCAGTCTTTCTAAGATCACTACAAGCTTCTCCTTACTGTCTTAATTCCGATGGTAGTGGTAAGGATGCACCTTTTCTCTTAATTTTTTTTGCCAATTACATGAAATAATGTGGTATGTCATGTGTTGGTCAACTCAGATGAGACAGTTTGTCGATGCAGTGGCTGCCGCTCAGCAGATCATCTACAAATCAAAATCAAATCAAATCAAATCAAATCACTTTTATTGTCACATCACATGTGCAGGCACACTGGCACAGCACATGCGAGTGAAATTCTTGTGTGCGAGCCCCACAAGCAACAGAGATGTGCAAACACAACAACACAAACGAGCAAAATACAAGAATGGCCAACCTGAAACTAATAAATATATGTACAATATATAATAGTGTATGCATTTCTGGATGTGTATACTAAATATTTTCCTACGTGTGTGTGTGTGTGTGGTGTGTGTGTGTGTGTGTATGCACATTTTTACAAATTAAATAGTTAAAAAAAAATTAAAAAAATAAATAAATAAATAATAATAATAATAATAATAATAATAATAAAATATATAAAATATACAGAGTTGAATATGTGCAAAACAAGTGGCATTTATATACAGTGTGGAGTGCAGAAGGCTGGTTGTTGGTGGCTGCACCACTCTGTATGCCAAAGTATCCTTGGGCAAGATACTAAACCCTGAGTTGCTCCCTAATGCGTTCATCGGAGTGTGAATGTGTGTTAAGGTTAGAAAGCTCTTGTAGAAAAACAGTGTTTTTATGAATGCGTGTGTGAACGGGTGAATGAGACATGTTGTATAAAGTACTTTGAGTGCTCAAGTGGAGTAGAAGAGCGCTATTTAAGAACCAGTTTAATTGCCTAAATTTAAGGACCAGAAGTTTTTTTTTATTGTTATTATGTCCAGATATGTGAGTACGTACTTGACTGTATTTACTTAAAGAGCACGGAGGTACAAATTTGAGGTTTGTGTATGATCTTTCCATGCTGACACACATTTATACATTACTACAGATAGATACTTAATCTGTACATAATGGTAACATTTTAATTGAGACACGCACATTAACCCAGTGTGCAGCCACATACAACTAATGTAGTAATGTGCAGGTTGAACACTTCCACATATTTAGGGTTCTGCTACAACAGCCATTTAATGTCTATAATTTAATGAGAACCAGAATACAACTACTTAAACTTTTTAACTAAATATAGGCTGGTGTTTGTAAGAAATTGAGAAGACTTTTAACCTGAAGATTTCCAAATCAATGCATACACTCAATCTGCAATTATAATCTGAAGAATTCATTTCATATTCAAGATAATCCATTGTAGCCATACTCCAGTGTCTGTTCACAGGCTGAAATAATTATCATACAAGTAATGTGATTAACAGCAAAGCTCATCAGGCTCAGATATCAATGCAAAAAAAAAAGAAGTACAAAATGCACACACACTGTGGTATCTTGGTGTGGATAAATTAATGTATGTTCTGCATCACATGTGTGTTTCATCTTGTGTGCAGGCCTACAGCTCGGGCGTATAAAACGTTGCTCAGCTAAAAATAAATAAAGGGCTCGAGAGAGAAGCGAAAAGCATTGTGCGCTGTGAGTCACGGCCAGCAGTGGTGGTGACGATACACTCCCCCCATTACACACACACACAGAGCCAAAATCACACTTTCTCCTCCCCATTCAAATGCTGAACCATCCGGTTCTCAGCATCATCACACCAAGATCTCCAGAAGCACCAAAAGACTTTGCTCTACACAGTGAGACACACACTGCAGCGAGCCAGACAAAAATATTCAGCCATTATTAGAAGACAAACAAAATACACAAAAGCATCAATTATGCAGAAAGGGCTCATTTCTGTGTTGTCTCTTGAAGGTCCCCGTTAAACTCACGCTACTTCTATTTAAGGTTTATAATATTGAAGTTTAGATTTATTTTTACATTTTATTCATATGAATAGTTACCTAAAAAATGGATAACGCATCGCAAAAATTAATGAAATGGGACAAACAATCAAACACACTATAATTGTGAACCCATGAAAAAAAAGTTAAGCCCTGTAGCGAAATTTCACTTGAAGGGAGGATTATTATCACTTTGTTATGCATGTTTTCTTAGATAGATACTTGTCAGTATGCCAAGGTTCATCACCATCACCATGGGTGGACTCGTTGTTTGTTTGTTTGTTTGTTTTTTAGTTTTTTAGTTTTGCATGACAAGCAGGGATTTTTTTCTTTTTTCTCAACAAAAAAGAGAGAAAAAGTCACCAGTTGGATATATGGGAAAAATGGATTTTGTAGAGAATTTTAGCCAACATATTGATATAAGATTGATCTACAAAAAAAATGTTTTCTTCTTCTGGCAGCTATAAACTGTTCAGTTACAACCTGAATTTAATTAGTAAAACTGAATGAATTTCAACACTCAACACTGACTGGCCAACACCAGCACAGTATTTAATTCTGTGCTAATGCTGCAGTGACTGTCACTTTGTTCATGACCGGCCACTCCTGCACATGCAGCTCAAGAGCAGACTTTCTTAGAGCCCCATAGTTTCCATCACAGGATCTGCACTTAAATCTTTGGCAACTATTTGTGTCAAAGTGTATCAGATAAAACTAGTTTTCTCACGAACATCTAGACAAAGACCGTTACTTTTGGATTATGGTAAATGGCCTGTATTTATATAGCGCCTTACTAGTCCCTAAGGACCCCAAAGCGCTTTACACATCCAGTCATCCACCCATTCACACACTGGTGATGGCAAGCTACATTGTAGCCACAGCCACCCTGGGGCGCACTGACAGAGGCGAGGCTGCCGGACACTGGCGCCACCGGGCCCTCTGACCACCACCAGTAGGCAACGGGTGAAGTGTCTTGCCCAAGGACACAACGACCGAGACTGTCCAAGCCAGGGCTCGAACCGGCAACCTTCCGATTACAAGACGAACTCCCAACTCTTGAGCCACGATCGCCCCGGATTAATCGGATTAATGTGCTCTAGCTAAACAAAGGAAGTCAATATGGGTTTTTACACAACAGAGTCATGCCTTTGCATTTGTTTCATTGTCCCTGAGCAGCTTGCAGTCACTGACTCATCTATGAATTCTGTATCATACAAAATACACAGAGCACTTGATGTCTGAAAGTTGAAGTTGAAGCAAAGTCGAAGCAAAAGTGAGGCTTTTACTGAGATAATGATCCTAAACACACAAAAGCATCCATCAAAGGAAAAATAGAAAAGGTTAAAAAAAACAACAACAATTATGTTCTTTGTTCAATCTTGCTGAAATGAGCAATACTTTCAAAGAAACATCTTGCAACTGAAGGGATTTTGGAAGAGTAGTCAAAAATTTTAGAAAGCTGAATTAAGAGAATGGTAACCATATAAGAAGTTATTTGCACCAAAGGGGCCAATACGAGCTTCTGATGAGTTGTGCTTTTATGATTTTCTTGTGGAGTTAATTATTACAACAGCTAATTCCCCCTTTTGGATTTGCTGAAATACACCGATTTTATCTGTAAGTAATAGTTCAAAGAAAAACAAAAAAGATACCAGCAGCAGATTTGACAGCACAACTGGTTGGGACTCAGTGGCGCAGTGGTTTAGACTGTCGCCTCGGTCACTTGGATCTGCACAAATACATCTGCCAAGTACAACTTTTGAATTACATTAATGTTAGTAGACTGACAAAGAACAGAAGGAGATACCTTGATTAATTTGTGATTAATTTATGAGAAAAACTGACTTGGTCACAGCAACAACAACAGTAATTGTAACTGACATATGTTAACATACTCTACATATGGGATGACTCAAAATAGACTTATCAGGGCAGAAACACAAGAGTTCTTAGGGTGTCCTGTGGTCATTTTGGGTCGATCATTTGTTCAACTGGACTGGGACTAGGGAGTTTGAAGGTCAAGTAATCCCCTGAGCTTTTCTCAGCCATTCCTGAGTTGTGTGGCTGGTAGAACAGCCCTGCTGGGGGAGGACGCTCTCCCGTGTGGTGTGTGCTTGGTCACTGTTTATGAATATGGCACTTAATGCATGTCAAAGTAATATGCACATATATGCCAAGGCCCCAGCTGCACACTGTATTTTAAAGACATGATCAGTGTTCATCACGTCAGCTCTCAGTGTTTTAAAGCTGTGGAAGACTTGCGTCTAATACCACTACAACACAACACAATCATACGTGTGACACACACAAAAAAAGACTCCATATGCCTCGTACAAAAATATATGAATAAGCATTAGAATGAATGAAGTTTAATTTGATTTTGAAGGTATTAACTAAGGAGCTCTGTTTTTAATTCAAATTCCAAATTCCATTAGAATAGTATCTAAAGGAGGATCTGGGGTTTTTCCACTAATGTAGAATAATGGTGATAGTTCAGTGATGTCCGTGGCAGTCTCTTGCACTATTACACCTCCTGAGTGGGGAACGTAACTGTAGGATGTTACATGGTAAAAACATATGCGCATGTTTTAAGACTACATACACCTGTCATTTTTAAGAAAGCATAAAAAATTCCTATGAAACCTTTTTTCTCTCTAATGGATGCAAATTTAACCATTAGCTGGGGATAGTAGGTTAGGTTAGTGACTTATATCAGTGCTACATTTGACTGAGTTCTAAAATAAAGCGTTATAAACTATGCACTGAAGTTGTCACTGCTCACATAGTGATCTTAAAAAACTTAGCAGCCCAACAGATGGATGGACAGGTCAATAAATCGCACAGCTTGCGCAGACTGAGAATCATTTTCTGTTTCATATTAAAAGTTCCTTTTTGTGTTGCCGCAATTGCCCTCGAACTTTATCCATGCTTATTATTATAACCATAATAAACATCAACAATAGCATCAACAAAATCAAAGGTATCAGAAGCACTAAGCTTCTGTAGCCTAGACAAAAGCACTCAATGTAAACCATCTATTCTCATTCTCCAAAACAAATATTAATTGGCATAGAATAGCAAAAAAATTTATTTGGTGACTATTTCCATTTCAAGACTGAAACACAAACCATTTTGCTAAATGCAATATTCCTCGCATAGGGGATGCCTTTGCAGGACTGACTCAAACTTTACTACAGTAGCCACTTTCCTCATCCTGAAGGAGTGTGTCGCTTAGTGCAAACATGTCACTCATTGGGTTTTTACCATTTTCTAAGAAACTATGAGACAGTGATAGAAAATATACAGTGGAAGGCTTTGGCATACACTCTTTATTAGCATCAATTAATGTCATTCGGGGATTTTGGTCTTTCCACTATGAACATTCCCATCAAGGAAAATGTGGAGCTGCACAAGCCTTGTTCAGAGAAGCTACAATCTTTAACCACAGAAACACAAATAAACAGAGACAACTCATCCATGTTCAAAGGTGAGATTGATATGGCTTCAGTCCAGCATAAGGTAGACAGAACAAACGTGCTGCCATTTACAGCGCTTGTGAATAAAACAGATTTGATAGATATATGAAACGGACGTGGTTATTTTTCCTGCTTGCGAAACGAATGATGAAAATTATGAATGAATCCCCCTGCAAAAAAAGATAGAAGGATAAAAACAAAAGTCATGGAAAAAAAACCCATTTGTTGTTGTTTAGTTCTGTTACATGACTACCTTTAGTGTTTGTATTTCAAATAGTTGATTGACGGCAAATATTGAGGTTACACTAAAAATAAAATGCAGTCTGTGATAAAGCCCTGAACGATAGCTTAGCCTATTGAGTCAATCCACATAAATTTTGAGTGCATCCACATGTGGTTTTCAAGACTGCTGAAACCAAATGGATGCTGCTGTCCATGGGATAATCCTCAAGGATAAATGCTTATTATCTGTTTTTGATGAGAAGCTATAATGAAGCACACACCCGATGTGTTATTAGCATCCGGAGTTTAACATAACTCCCTCTTTTTTGTAGCACATGTCTTCAAAGCCCTTTGGTCTCACTTTTAACCATGACGTCATCCCCCTAAATATAGCTCCGCACTGGTAGCTAACAACAGAAAAGATTACAAGAGGAAATTTAGGAACATGCTGTGATTTGTCATACACAGGTGGGATGATGTCAGGAAAAAATGCTCACCACTCATTTCAGGTAAAATATATCACGTGACTCTTATGAAGGTGAGTAGACTATTAAATTATGAGTATATGATCACAGCAGAGTGTGTATTTTGACCTGTAGTTGATATGTATACAGTTTTTAAAATGCGATGAGATTTTTGGCTTGTGTTTTTTTTAAAACAATGGACACATTCAGTGACAATCACATGACAAATTATGTTACACTCCACAGCATGAACACAATCACATTTTTTCATTGCCAGTTGTTACCCCTACCAATTTACTTTTACATCGTGGTGATTTACTGTTTGAAACATTATTCTGATTCTCTGTGCACAAGAGGGGGGAAGCAATGTCAGCATACAGTTTGATACGGCTACAGTCCCAACAGCATCATACGACACTGAGCTAAGACATCAAATGGTTTTGTGGTGTGATTAAAAATAAGAAAAAGAACATGCCAATTTTCAGAGAAAATTATGCTTATATTTTTCAGACGTTCCCTTATTCTAATTTGGTGTGACGAGAACTCTGAGGCCATAAGTTATCAGTTAACTGGTTTGTTTGCCTAGATTTCAAATAGAGATATTTTCCCACAAATCTGTCTGATCATCACCACAGGTGTATTTGCTTTTGAGATTTTTCTGTGAGATTTCTGACACCGCCCAAATGGAAACTACTGGTAAGTGGAGTTCTGCTGTGGTCACAGCATTAGAAAATTGCAACAGCAACTTACTAGACTTGGTGTTATGTGTCAACATTTTTCCACCAAAGAAATAGTGTATTTTGCAGATTATTATGATAAATTATTTCATACAGGTTTGCTGTATGGAGGCAAAAGTACTGGAGATGGAAATTTCAAAATATGTTCAAATAAAAACCAAGATGTCTTTCTGACTAAACAGACACACACACACACACGTATCCCACATGAAATTCCCTAACTTTCAGAGCCATGATCATTTACTGAACACGAAGAAATTATGACAATTTTGTACTAATATCAGGCTAAAGAAACAGCTGTAAGAAATTCAAATTTGCAATGCGCTGTGAAACTAATTGTTGTGCTACTTTAAGCTGTGTGAAAATCATATTTTCAGGTTTTTATCCTCACACACACACACTTACACCTGCTAAACAGCCATATTATTATTTTGACAGTTACAGCATATTTCTCAATCTTGAACTACCACTTCCTGTCTAAAAAGTTGTGGAACACCTGAATACACCATCTGTTATATAACAGAGATGAAAAAATAAAGCTTTCCATAGGTTCCCCATGGGGAAGAACTAATTTACCCAGAGGGCAAACACCAGTCATTACACATGATCAGACATGATTGTATTCTCCATAACATTTAACTTGATCTCATTTTTCAGTTTACAGTGGGAACATATAATAACTTATAATAACTTCAACAATAACAATGGATTTTCAGAAGCTGGATGTCACTTTTTTGCCCCCCTCTTTACAGAGTTATCACAAAGGCAAGTAAATCTAACATGACGCCAAGGTGTTGCCTGAACTGTGTACGATATGATGACTCACAATGAGAGGTGACATAGCAGGTAAGAATTTACATCTTCTGGTGCCAAAAACATACAGTATGAGCCAGATACAGTGCAAGTTATAGACAGGATTAAAGCACACCCACGCTCACACCAACTCCAATATAGATTATGATAGAAAAAAAAATAAAAGAAATTACAAACAAGCAAATGCTCATCATATACTTTGACATCCAACTGTGAAACCCATACCACAAATACCACTGAGTATCTAATCGGTTCTCTTGAAACCACGTGAACTCGACAATTACAACATCAGACTGACAGCTAAAACTTGCGCATGGGCTTCTTTCATACTATTGCACATATAGAGGTGATATAGCTAAAAAGCACGACGGACCCGTGTGACAGATTAAACAGAAAAAAAGCAAAAACTAAAACACGAAAAACCACTAACTCACTAATACACAAAGTACAATGCAGATATATAGTGCAAATTTACATTGTGCTACTTCCAGCTTCTCAATAAATCACAAGATCACGGCAATTATTTTCCATTTGACTTAAAGCTCCATGATAACTTTAACATATAAATGATAGAAATCTAGAAGCACGAGACCCTACACAAACACAACTCTTGCTCACATGCACCGAGCTGTCATTACGAGCCTTACGCAAAACACAATTTGAAGGGTGATTTGTGTTTGACGTCATCCTCAAACACATTTCAGCCCGTGCAATTACCTGTCTCAAGATGGAGAAGAGAGAGAGAGAAGGTGAGGGAGGACAGAGGAAAGGGGGAGGAAGGAAGGTCGATCGGTCGGTCCCTCTTTCAGTCGATCCTCGGTGCATACATCCAAATCGTAGGTCACCTTTTCTCACCGGCGCCCAGCTGAAGGCTCCAGCAGCAGCAGTCAAGTCCACCTGAGCTCCTAAGTCACCCCGTTTCCATCTTCACTCATGTTGTCATTGTTCTCTCCTGCAAGACAAATGGACAAAGCGCACATGGTGAGACTTAATCGTCTAAAAGTTCGCAGGCCTAAAGGGACAGACGGAAGACATAATGTGAACGGGGGATTTGGGGACGGGGGGAGGGGGGGGGGGGGGGGGGGGCAACTTATCATCAGACGCACCACCACAAACCATTGAGAAAACCGCTTTTACGCGCTGAAATGACGCGAATCCTCGCAGTAAATATTCAGTAATTAAGCCACCTTTGAAAGGTGCCAAGATAAGTTTTCATTCACATCCCCACCCAGAAAGCAGGAGACAAGCCAGTGCCCCGTATTCTTGTAGACAGGTGTGGCTTTTTATCATTATGGCTATTAAGGCAGAAAAACGGAAGGCGAGTCCGAGGGTCAGAGGTCACGCTTTTTTGTTTTACGTAATCTCTGTGGTCGTTTCAATACGTGTTTATGCTTTCTTACACTTTATTGCCAGTTCATTAATCCCTGCTCTATGTTTTACACTCTTTAGATAATTTGGATTATCTAAAGAGTGCCTCGTTGAGATCTATGCGTTGCTCAAGAGTTGGGTCAAACGTCACTCTCGAAATTAGAAACATGTTCTGGGAAATGTATTTTTACACGGTGGGTTATCTAGTACGTCACGAACTTTTTTTCCTCCCCCCCACCCCCATCTCAGTTCATTTTTCTGGGAACTCTGCGTTCTTAGCCAAAAGACACGGGGCCGCAACTGAGCGCTTTGTGATTAAGTCGTTTTTGTTCCCTGAACTACACTTTTTTCCTCGTTTTTTGAAACTATATTTTCCTGTCAGCGTGAGTGGGACTCAGCACATTTAGCCAACCGTTTTTTCCATCCTAGGGTTACACTTGCTGCTCTGTGGATCTGTACTGCAAATACGCGGAAATGTTTATTTATTAGGATCATTAGTACACTTGATTTTGATCATTCACACTTTTCATTCCCTTTACCTGTGATGGGACAGCAGAGAGGAAACAGGGCACAAAGTCGCGTGTGTTTTTTCTTCTCCGCCCTAAAATGAATTGAATCTCCTTTCGTTCTTTTTACTGTGTCTTCTGAAAGAGCTGGTGCTCATGTCTTGCTTTTATTTTCATCGGCATGACTACTTTTGCTGCAGAAACCACTTACTGCATTCACACGAAGCTTCATGAGCCATAGTTTCGTGCTACTGAAGTTGGTAGTATAATGACCCAATCGCTAAGCTGACGAGACTAAAGTTGATCTTTTTCATCTTTTTTATTTTTTATTTTGTAATCTGTTGGTTCGTACTGGAAGGACGTGTTCGTGGCCGGCTCTCTGTGTGCTCTTTGTGGGGAACGTTGACAGGGGAACAGTGGTGGGCGATGCTTGAGGTGGATTAACTACTATTCACAAAACTGTGAGGGAGACACGTGCATTTTCAGTGTGTGTGTGTGTGTGTGTGTGTGTGTTAAAGAGGAGGCTGTTTGAATGTTCACGGACGCTACACACACAGAGTAACTACGTGTATGAGACAGGGATGCAGCTGTTCCTTATTCCTCTCCATCTGCCAGTTTGGATGGTCTTGTTGGGGAATCCCTTGCATATGCACTTTGCTTACAGGTGTGTGTGTGTGTGTGTGTGTGTGTGTGTGTGTGTGTGTGTGTGTGTGTGTGTGTGTGTGTGTGTGTGTGTGTGTGTGTGTGTTTGAATGTTTCCCACAGTTTCTTTTTTGAAGGGAGTTAGGGGTTCAGTGACGTCCAAGCACCACACCCTCCAGAACACACACACACACACACACACACACACACACACACACACACACACACCTCCACGTGCAACTTGCAAGGGTCTCCCCATGTTTACACTCTGCACTGCTGGGCCTGCTGTCACTTGTTCAGCGTGGTCGACGGGGTTGGGTTTGGGTGTGTTTGGCTGAAATAATGACTTGATGTTACACTGCTCGAAGTTTGGGGTCCGCCGAAATGTTTGTTACCAAAACTGTATTATTTATTTTGTTTTATGAGCACAAAGGCACGCAAGAGTTTGAAGAAAACTTGGGTGCGACGTGGCTGCAGAGCTTCGACACAATTTCTAACAAAGAAGAAAACTGTTGACTACGAAAAAAGGACACACTTAGGGCTGAAAAAACAAACATAACAAAAACCCCACAGCCGTGGCAATGATAAAAACGATAAGAGTAAATAAAGACAAATATGAACCAAAAGGAAAATCTGAGTAGAAAAAATAAAAGAAGTCCCTTAAAAGGAAAGATTGTAAAATTCCAGAGTGCTGTCTTCTGATGTCGGTGTCTCGGCGCGGCGATTGCGCCCTCCGCAAATGCTTTTTGGGGTAAGGGCTTCCCAGATTAATAGTTATGAACAGCAAGCCCAGACCGCAAAAAGATTCGTGAAGGACATTATCTGCTGCTGCTACTGCTGCTGCCGTCCTACGGAGACTCCGTGACACCTCTGCTCTCTGCTTCCGTGAATTTATCTCCCATCCCGACTCGGTTGATTATATCTCCAGCCTTCGGAAACCCGAGGCGAGTGTATCCTTCCAACACACACACACACACACACACACACACACACACACACACACACACACACACACACACACACACGCACACGCACACACACACATTAGGAAGAGAAAGGATGGAAGAAAGAAAGACAGTGGAAAGAGGGGGGTCTCCGGATGCCAAGGCGGTTGCTGCAACTGAGAGCTGTCCAAGGTCCTTTCGCTCTGATTCCCCACTCCTCCAATTTAAATCCTCCTCTATCTCCCTTCTCGTCTCTCAACCAATCCTTTCTCCTCTCCCCTTCCCCTCTTACTCTGTTTCTTTCATATTTTCTCCTATTTGCTATAATTATTTTTTATCCAAACGCTCGGATGTGCAAAGCCCGTGTGATCCACGGGAGCTGTGCATCGATGCGTTTTGTTGTCAGTGTGCTCTGTATTATATTCCCTGGTCCGTGGTGTGTCTCCCTATAGTGAAGCGCTGGCGCTCTGCAGCCGCTCCAGAGCGCTTGGTGAGGAGGGAGCAAGGCTGTAAACTGCTGGCAATAAATAGAGAGCAGGGAGGGATCTTATTGGAGCAAACTAAACCTCGTCATCAGCCAATCGGCTTCTCGCTCATATAGGGACCCCCCTTTTTGAAAAAAAAAAAAAAAAAAAAAAGAAAGGAAAAAAAAGATGGCTAACCAAATTGTGGTCTATGGCAGAGTTTATACTTTGGATATATGCATTTATATTAGGATCTACGACTCTGATGCGACTATGTCAGTGTTAGCAGTTTCTATTTTTCAGCCTTTTTGCGTTTGCAGAGCCTCTAACGAGACTGCGAAAACAACCGTCGCTCCACGCGTTTTATAGTGTGATAAATAACAAACGTATCAAACGCTGACGATAATAATAAACATGACACGTGACAACAGAAATTAGCTATTTTCACCTCATCAGAAGTAAAGGCATCCTGGACTTTCCTTACGCGCCAGCTACAAGCTGTATACAAAATAATGAGGGAATGCACACAAACGAAAATATGGTACAAAAACAAAGCTAACAATAATAGCAACCGGACTTTGGACAAGTGCGAACAAGCTTTGTACAGCCCTCTACATCGCGTCACATCTTAGCAAGTAGCATCTGAGGCGACTCATGGTCACCTACAGAGTTCACCGGAGGGTACCACTGCAAAAACCGACACGGGGGTCTCCGTGTAACAAATTCAGTCCCTACGATCCTTCAGTCATTTACAGGTGGGAAGCGAACATGACATTAACCATATGGCATGCGATTCACTGCAGTAGTTCACAGCTCACACAGCAACAAATGTTTAACTTAACAAAAACAACAACACGTTGCTGAGCATGGCGTCAGGAGTCAAAGAGTTAATCACGACCGTAAACCACTCGTCCTCACACATACAAAAAGTTGAAAGAATCTTTAATGATCTTCGTTTTAGAGGAAGGACAAATAAAATGAAAAGAACAACTTACCTCTTTTCTCTGAAAAAGTTCCATGTTTAATTTGTTTTTTCTAAGTTGCAGCTTTCAGTGCACCCCCTTCCCACCCCCCTTTCTACATAACCCCCTCAACTCCATGCACCTGGAAGTTACTGTATACCCCCCTCATATTTTCACCGCCCCACTATCACTGATGACACTGGTCTGCATTCAACTTGGCTCCCAGCATCCCAGCAAGCACACACTAATCACACGCTTATGGAGAAAGGAGGTATTTGGAATGTCGGGGGGGGCAATGGTTAGTGCAAATCCAACCCCAGACTCCTATCCTCTTCCCTCTCGCCATGCGCCCTCTACCCCACCCCTACCCCCACCCTCCCCTCCTCCCGGTGTAGATATTTTTTTATTGGGTGGTCTTTTCATTTGCAACCCAGTCAGTCACGATTCTCCCCCACCGTCTGCACTGCACAGTGACTGCCTCTCTTGACGCAGCCAACGCGCACATTACTCACTTTAGCAGTCACGACTCGGGAATCCGTGTTTTTTTCACCGAAATTACACTCTTGGCGTTGAATTATTGAGCAAAATATGGTCCCTCGAGTGCGTATTTGCGGGTTTTGCCCGAAGAAGAACGACAGAATTGATGAGAATTTCTTTTTGGGGGGTTTGGAGAGGTGGAGCAGTGTATCGCAGGTGAACGGGATTTTTGTATGACAAATACCGGTGGCTGGTTGATTTTTATCTGTTTTGTTATTTTTTTGTTTGTTTGCTCGTTTTAATCCACTGTAGCTCTTTAGCCAGAATGCAAATGTACTGAGGAAATTGGCCAAAGTCGTGCACAGACTCGGGGTGAGCGCGCTCGTCGAGTCCCCAGTCGGGCTGCAGAGCTGTGCAGACGCCTGTAGCCTTGTTGTGATCTTTCCGTTCGCTAATTTAACACAGCTACCTTAAACAAAACGGGCTGATTCCTTCACAATTTGTCGTGGAGTAGATGGCTCTGATAGAAGCCCTCGCCGGGATGAAAAGTTATCGTGGGAAGAGCTCTCAAAAAGAAAGAAAGAAAAAAAACCCCACAGAAAACCCTCAGCTATTTCGCAACTGCTCTTAAGAGCACTGCAAACTCTTTCAGTTCAAACCGCTGGATTGGTAGGGATGCGAGATGCGAGAATATATCCTTTATGATTTTGACTGGCACGCCAGGAAATCACGAGGCTGACGCCAGCAGGAGAAGAGCTGATCCAAGTCAGTCCGGCTGTACCTCTTTCTCTCCTTCTCTCTGCCCATGGCATCCGTCGAGCCAGTTCAAACTATACAGGCGGGAGGAACTGTATTAGAAACATCTTTCTTTTTTTGGGGGGGGGGGGGGGGGGGGGTGGCGGCGAGTGTCCCTCATTAGTAGATTTGGGCAACTTAGATAAGGTGGGGTGCTTCAATACTCTTTCCAGGACAGATGATTCGCTCAGTATACGAGCTCCTGGTTTCCAAACAGGAGTAAACAAAGCTTCTGGCTGCCGGGATCAACACCAACAAGCCCCCTTAACACACATACAGTGAAGCACACCAGCAACAGCCCACTACTGCCACTTGGTGTGGTTTCAGCACCATTGCTGCTGGACAGCTCCCGGGTTTCCCCATGCGGTGTGCCTGGTCTCTGCTGCAGCAACAGCTCCTTCACATCACTCCCTCCTCTTCCTCTTCCAGCGTCGCTTTTCTGTCAGTAAGATTCCTCTTTTAAAAAAAAAGGGGGGGGGGGGGGAGAAGACGGGGGGAAAGGCGTCTTTAAGCGCTCATCAGAGAAGGGTTCCCCTCGCTTTCGCGGTTAAGCATAGAGATGGGAGGGAATAAAATAAATATGTGATAGAGACTCAACAGCGCCAATAGACAAAGGGAGTTTTTGCACTAGCTTATTTACTAAAAGGGGTGATTCCTACTCTGCAGGAAGGGTTGCTTCGGCTCTACAATCAAACATGGCTAGTAAAGCATGCCAGCAAAATCCATGCGTAGGACCGTAAGTTAAGGGGTTGTTTTTTTGTAAGTTTTATTTTTTATTTTTTGTGCATGAGCCAAAGTGTAAGGCAAAATTGGAGGAATAGAAACCGCACAGACACTCGGCAGCATGCACAAGCAATTACCACACAACAAAAAGTACACGGAATTAAATAAGTGTGTGTGCAAACGTCTCACTCACCAGTTTGCAGTCACGTCCTTGTTCGACACTGCAGAAAGAGAAAGACAAGAATTGAGATTTTAGTAAAGGGAGGGGAAAAAAGAAGAAGCCGCAACAAGAGTCTGGTAGAAATGCAACAGATTAAGTCCTCCATTTGTTGTTATGTAGGCTTACAGTGGCACGTCCAAGTTTGCTCAGGATCGCCTCCTTTTTATACAAGTGATACCCGTCTGTCTATTTCTGGCGCACGATCAAAACTATGATGCTATTTTTAGGTCACAGTACAAGGAAGGAGAAGAAAAAAAAAACACCCACAAAAAAGGCACTGCTTGGGATCTTTACGTGAAGAGCATGTAATGGAAATTAATTTTGCTTCTCCAACTCTGCAAAGATCCCCGAGTCCCCTCCGTTGCATCATTGCAGTGATTTTTTTTTTCCTTTCCCCCCCCCCCTCTCAACCCAGCGTGCCTTCAACAGCACCACCACGTCCGTCTCTTCCTTAAAACACGCCACTTTCAGCACCTAACAACTGAAATCTGGAACTCGTCGACGCTGCCATTACCATCGACAATATTTGATGTCTTGTCGCCCTCTTCAGAATCTTCTCGTCCCAGTGTCACTTCAGCAGCTGAAACTCATGAACGCTAAATAGGTCCAAATGCTGATCAGCACGGACTGCCCGGCGGTCCCTGAAGGATTTTATTTTTTCTTTTAGTCGACATACGACATAGCACTCTTATATTTAATAATTAAGCTTTGCTGACGAGAAGACGAAAAATAATAAATAAAAAGCCTTTTTTTTCTTTTCTTTTTTCTAAGGGCTGCGTCAGTTACTAGGCATTGACGTCACGTTCAGATTCTCTCACTTTACAGCCCGGAGAGTCTGATTAAAGGCTGCCTTTCTGTCATCAGCTCTCTTCGAAAATTTGCCATGTGGAAGGAAAAAATATGAGTGATAAAACACGAGGATATACTGGTGGGTAATATGGTATGGACTCGTGGAAACTGCAGCTTTAGAGTAGGTTATCTCTTGGTGAAAACCCTCCTCTAAGCATCTGGCTTTCCAGCCACCCTCCTCCCACCCATGTCTCCCCCCCCCCCCCCCCCCCCCCCTCCCCACACACCAAGTGTCGGTGCTGTTTTGGTCTTGGAGAATTTATATCCCAGCATCCAGTGCATTTGGCGGGCAAAACACCCGTATCTCTACAGCAAAGGAGAGGAAAACACAACCTTAATCTCCTGTTTTCCACCGGTCGTGCCCACGCACCAGACCCCGCTCGCCCACGGAACAAACCCCCGGGAGCGCACACTTGTCGGTGCAAAGGTGTACAAACAAACCTCCCTCCACAGTATGCTCAATCTCTCTCCCAGCCCTCTTCTGTATCTATAACATCTTTACTGTAAGACCCTCTTTACGCGCACCAGGCCGTCCATCTGCACTCATGCCGCGTGGACATTCACGAGACTTTATCCGATGGGGCGGGCTGGCCTATGGTGGATGGTGCTAGGGTTTTAGAAATGAAGGCAGTGAGTACCAACTGAGTGGCAGCTACCTAGAAAAGTCGGCTCTGAAAGAGAAAAGGGCTGCGCCCGTCGCATCGGTTTGTGCTATTTTTATCCCTGCCTGTAGGCCAACTGTATGTCCGTGACTGCTGGCGAATGCATGTATAGGGACACGCTCAGAGAAGGGATTTAGGATATCCTGAATACCGAGATGACAAAAATGCACCCCGAGTAATCAAAAAATGAAAAAAGGAGTTTTATTCTTTGCGTATTTTGTAGTCTCTTTGGCTCTTATCACAAATGTATGAGTATAAAACATGACACAGCAAGTAAATATCTGATTTAGCTCACACAAAACAAACATTGGCTACACTACATGCAAGCACGTATGAGCACATACAGTGGTCTACAATCATTCAATCAAGGAATAAGCAGTGTCAGTGGGAGATGAAGCCAAGGTTTGCCAGCGCAGTGCACGGTGATCACCGCGTGGTGTCGACAAACCCAACCAGAGAACCTCCTTTAATTTTAACCCAAACTTTGTCTACCCCCACCACCTCCACCCTTCCAAAAAAAATAATAAAAAAAATAAAAAACATTAAAAAAAAACCCGGCACTCCTGACTCCAGCGAAAACCAAGACACAACACACTTTTTGTCCGAGTTCACATCACAACGAGAAGGTACTGCTCATCCTTCTGTTCCTTTCACTATCACAACTACTCCGACACAGGCAGGAGGCGTGCCTTCTGCAAAAACCACACAAAGATCTTTGTACACCAAGTCTGTCAAATGGATTTCTCAATTTTACCGGCCACACCTGCACAAAGTACAAAAGATTCACTTTTAAACGACCTTTAAGGCAAAAGAACAGTACTGTGCAGCGGCTTTAGCCACTCGAGGCGATTAGCTGCTTCTAAGCAGTTTTCGTTGAGTCATTTCCTCCCCCCCCCCGCATGCCAACGAGTTCAACCATAAAGTCAAGGATATAAAGAACTATCTACGGCAACCAGAAGAAATAAAAGTCCTGGCACCGATGGTGTGGCATCCAGAGAACTGTGATCTATGACAGTCTGAAACCACAGAGTAACTGTGGCAAGTTTTTGTCAAGGATATTCAAAATGTGTACACAAATGAACGTAGGTGAAGTGGTGCTGACTTGAAGCCAAATGTTACACAAAATACTTACTGATTCAGTTTCCGATTACCGCTTTTTGTACGAGGTAAACTTATCATCAACCTGTAACAACCTCTCCGCATTGGCACAACTTTAAAATATTCGTTTTCACAGCATCAAAGAAGTAATAACAAACTATAGAAAATAAAACAGCCTTATGCGTTTATTTTCACGTCATTAAACATTTTGGACCACAGTTTCTAATTTACCTTAGGATGTGAGTGCGTAAACGAACAGGGAGCTCTCCGTGGTGCTGAACAGCTCAGTCGCTGTTTGAGCCATGTGAGGGCAGCTCAACCTGCCTGTTCTGCTGAATCTTCTAACTTCCCTCCCAGACTTGAGTTTTATAACGACGCCACCTTATGTTGCTCCGGCGAATGCAAGTAGCATTTTGAGACTCACGGGACTAACAAATGCGGTTATATCGCGGCCATGAAAGAAAACAAGACAGCATGTACCTCCGAGGCAGCTGGCGACACGTGTGGGCTGACGCAAGTCCGCTGCAGAAAGTTGTTTACAAGTGGAGGACTAAGGACGCATAACCTATAAGTTTATAACTAATACTCACGAATGAGCATCTACCATGCAGTTCTACTTCTTTGTCACGACGGGGGAGAACGCCGTTGTTGAGGCCGTAAAAGAAAAATCCATAAATATATACAGATTATGTAAACACAGCCTTGGGGGAAAAAGTGTTTTTTCCCAAAGTTTCCCTCTCTGTCTATCTCTTAGTAGTTACTAGGCATCTCAGTAGATCAGGCAGCCTGAAGCAGAGGATCCCCAACACGTGAATACTCCTACGCATTACCGCAGCCCGCTCTCTTTGAGTGTTTGCAAAATCCCATCTGCTGCCAGTATGCACACACAGACACAACCAAAAAAAAACAAAAAAAAAAAACGTCTCACTGCTATTTTTAATACCCTATTCTGAACGTTCCCAAAGTTATCAGTGCGCAGACACCAAACGGCATCCCCTGCAATGACCCTTAAAAAAAGTCGCGCTGAGTATCCCCTTTGCAGGGAATAAAGACAAGTGGTGAGGTTAAGCTTTAGCAGGCAAACATTCACGACTACAAGCAGCATGTAAACGGATAGGCAACAATGAATACGTCCTCTTAAATGATCTGCATAACATTGCGGTCTTTTTTTTTGAGTCCCAGTGAAGGCGAACCTCACTTTGGATGGCGTTCCCTGCCACTACAGAACGTCTCGTGAGAATGCTGTTACCTTTGTCTTCAGATCAACCGGTTATGATGGGGGTGACTAAGTCCCAAAATATCCAAGCACGGTCAGGCTGCAAACTTCCCTAACTAGCTGCCCACGAATTGGGTTTCGCGCAACAAATAACAGAAAAAACTTACCTGCAATATTTCTTGCTTTCTGTGTCTTTATAAACTCTGTTTGAATACATGATTTGAGCAGAAAGGGGGACAGGGCAGCCTACAGTCTCTCCTCCTTCGCCAGGATGGAGAAAGTCAGTCCGTTGCGCGTCCTCTCCCTGTTGTTGTCGGAGGGTAAAATATTTGGTGTTTGCATTCAAGATTCAAGGACCCTGCTCAAAAGAACGGTGGGTTTGGATGGATGGTCTCGGGGAGGGGTGAGGGGTTTGGAAATGTAAAGGTGGCGGTGGTAGCCGGACAGGAGGGGAAGAGCACAGAGTTACAAATGTGCGCCTGATTATAGAAATAGCCCGCCAAATCAGGGGGACTTCACGCATTCGGGGAGGCGCGCCACACGATTCACCTCACGCCAAATACTCTTTTTTTTTTCTTACTGTCTATGCGTAGGCGTGCGTTGGTCTGCGTGTGTGAATTACTTCCAGACAGGGACGGAAAGCATGAATGGTGCAGGGTAAGCCCGACTGAAAGCTCGTGCAGTTATTGGAATTTCAAAAAAAAAATAAGTATATAAAAAATGAATAAATGATTCAGGAGGAGAAAAACAGTCAGTGTAAAAACACTGGGAACTGTCTTGGGTGTTTCGACAACGAGATCTGAAAGCACCTCTCTTCCACTCCTTTCTCTCTCCCCCTCTCCATTTCTCTGTGCCTCTCTCTCTCTCTCTCTCTCTCTCCTCCTCCCTGGTCCTCTTCTCCAGCAGTGTGCTATTGACCTGCATTGACGTCATTGCGTCATTAGGTATCCCTTAGAAACACTGTCTTTCAAAAATAGTATCAGATTAATTCAGCTGGCAAGAAGAGAGGGGTGGGGCTTATGAGTGTTTGGGGTTGGGGCGTTTGGGGTGGGGGGTTGGTGGGTAGGTGTGGATGAGATGTGCCAGCATGTTTTATTCGAAGATTTTTACCCCCATTCACCACCATGACTGGGGCTGAGCGCTAGACCCGGCACCTCATGTCTGAGTGCTAAACAGTGGGGAGGGAGAGACACAAAAAACGAACTCTAATTCAAACTGAATTTCATATACCCTTATTAGCCACTGTTGCCGCAAATACACAAATAGGCATGGATAAATTACAGCACAAATAAGCAGAACACTGATTCAAATACAAATGATTCAGAAGATATACAGGTAGTAACAGCTTCAGAAAGTGGGTCAAAAATGAATTTCTCCCTCCTTGTTGCCTGTCTGTCTCTCCCTGCCTTCCTCTGGTCTTTCCAGTCTAAATATATCCTCCAGCCTCAAGCTGACTATGTTGACAACCTTTTCCCCATTTAACCTGCAGCTCTCGAGGTCCAAGGACGGAACACCATGCAGAAAGACAGATAGAGAGAGAGACAAACAGGTCTCACTAACAATAATTTTACAGCCTGTTGGGACACTTAGCAATGTAATTAGGCAACTCCTTTTAAAATAGGACTGATTGTTTTCACTGTTTTAACTTTGGCTTAAATTCTTAATGTATGCCTGCAACCACAGGACAGTTGTTACTGTCAGCACTTAACAGGTCCTTTAAGATGCTGGATCTCTAAAGGGTACTGTCCTGTTTTCAGTGGGACATTTTAACCAGCACAGAGGGCAAAAACAACATTTCCATTAAGCATCAGTAGAAATTCCAGTAAGTTTTGACAACAAGCTGCTATCTTTGTTGTCATTATACAACATTAAGGATATCAAAAGTAATTGCCAACTTTTGCGTCAATGACACATGCGTGGCTATAAAGCACACAAATGCAAACAGATGATGTTTAAGAATTTTTAGACTCATGTCTCCTCTGAAAGGTTGTTCTGCCATTCACGCAGCCTTCAGTAAGTCAGCATGAAAGAGAAGGAAAAAACGAACGAGAGAGAATGTGATGACAAGAGGTAGAAAAAGAGGCAAACCAAGAGACCATGGCTAAAATACTTCACTATCACAACTGAATTAGACCTTATGATTCATCATCTTGAACTGAGAAGCACATAATTCAAACACTGTAACAATTTAACACTACAATTCTTAGGTTTATCCTGTGAGAAATCGTGTGCCAAATATTCTAAAAAAAAAAAAAAAAAAAAGGGTGTAAGTGCTATTTGGGAGGAGGAAGGTGAGGTATGTAATCTTCAACAGGGAAGAAAGATTTTATATCTTCACCTAAATTTGTGAATGTGTCATTAAGCAGCTTAAGTTACTACCAAAAAGAAATGGCAGATTAATGGTTTATCAAGAAAACATAGGTCATCTTAAGTGTCCTTAACCTCCTAGGACCTGGCGTCCATATATGTGGACATGACATTTTGGGTTGTCTAGACCAAAATACAAGATTTTGGAAGGGCCTGATATCCACTTACGAGGACATTATACTTCCACTGTTCTATCAAAATTTTAAACGAATATCCTCATATGTGGCTCTCATTTTTCTTAAAAACAAAAATCTAGTAATTCTTTGTTTTTACATTCATTGGGTCCCAATATGCCCAAATATCAAAGATAAATTACAAATGTATGCAATGGAAGAGCTCGGGTCTTATAGGAGGTTAAGAATCTTTGCTCTGGAGGTTCTGTAGCTGCACCTAACCTTCAACCTCTGTGCGCATGAAATGTTTCCTTTCATTATCCAATAAGAAATCCAAAATGAAACAACATGGAAAGAAGTATTGTCACAGGTACAGGATGTGGGGCTCAGATATGTGTAATCACAGGACATGTTGAGGAACCCACATGGGGAGAAATGTATCACAGAAGACGTCATCAGCACCAGTGGAAGTCACGCAGCACTCAGGGGTCAGTGCCAAGGCTGACGACAGTGATAGAAAGACAGAGAGTGATCCTGGGTGTGACTAAGACACTCCAATCATGGAAAAAACGGTGTGCTGTCCTTTCCTCCTCCATAATAACATAAACACACGACTCAGGCTGTTTGAGAGGAAATGTTAGTCTTGAGCAAAATGAAAAGACCACTCTCTCACTGTAGCCTATAAAGCTTCAACCCTCCGCCTTGTCCCCTTTTAGGGCATGTCAACAATAATACCTTCCAAAAACATCAGCTTTGGGTGTGTGATGGCCCCTCATCTTTTCCACTTGGATCTTATGTGTGTATATGGCTGTGTATCCATTGTATACACACAGGTCCTTTTAATTTGTTTGATGTCTCATGGCTTTCCATTTCAACTTGGGGGCTGCAGTCTCTCTAGGAAACAGTCGGTGTTTTGATCTGATGTTTACTATTGGGCCCTGGAGATGAAAGCAAGCATGCACATGGAAAAAAAGAGGGCTGCAAAAGATTCTTAGCAAGATGGTTGCAATGCTTTAGGCACTGCAACCATCACAAATATAGAAAGACGGCTTGATATAAGTCTGTCTAAAAAAAAATGCCCTAAACATAAATAAAAAATGAAGATAATGTATAAAGGAGTATGAATTTGAAGTGAAATTAAGAGAAAAATAAGGATCTAAAAATATATATATATATATCGGAATTTATTTATTTATTTTGCCAGGTCCAAGCAGATGGTTGGTAGCATACAATCCATGTAACATTTGGGGGTGACGGCAGTTCAAGTTTCTGGTTCTAATGATTCGTTCAAAAACTTAATGAAGCCCAAAATCAAAGGAGAGTCTAGACCAGAAGATGCATTTCCATGTTTACTGTGTAGAACCATTTTTTGTTGAGAGTGTGTACACAGGGATGGCTGGCCAGGTTTTGTTTGAATTTCAAGCCCAGATTAAGCACCCTCTGCTCCCCTCCCTTCCCTGCCACCTATTTATTTTTCCATCTCTCCTGCCTAAATGATGTCAATGGAAGCAGAGTTATAGTGCTATTTATAGAACACCCCCCTCCCACACTCTCACTCTCTCTGTCACACACACACACCACCACCACAAACACACACACATAACGCTAGGCATCCTTAGCATCAGTCGTGTGTGTACTGTATGTGTTTGTTTTCCATGCTTGGTTATGGTCCGTGCAGGCGCACTTCCCTCTGCAGGAGGAAAAGGAGAGGGGGGCGAGAGAGAGAGAGAGAGAGAGAGAGAGAGAGAGAGAGAGAGAGAGAGAGAGAGAAGCCATTAAAAGGGACAGAAGCTAAGCGCGCCCTCTAGTTCTTATTCTTCTTCTTTGTCGCTGCTCTTCATTCACTCATTTCATTCATTCATCCCATTCCCGCTCACTCATTCACAGAATTCTTTTCTTCCCGCGGAGTCTGTGAATGGACAGACAAATGAGTTTAACGCTGAAGAAACCTGTTCAGCTGCTGTCATTTCTGGTTGGTATACTTTCCGTGCCGTTGGAATCTCCAGGTCGTGTCCATGTGCACACGCATGACCGTGCGGGTGTGAGGGGATGGGGTCAGGGGTCGAGGGGTGTCTTACATATTAAGTCTCACGGGACTACAGAGCACATAGTGTTCCCTGGGTATGGGTTGGAAGCTGTACGCATAGACCAATACTCTCTCTCTCTTCCTTTTTCTATGTCTCTGTCTCTACTCGAGCCGCTCTGTCTCTTGACATTCACATGCTAGATTACGTAACGTAGTTGGGTGGTGGTGGGTTTGGGGGGGGGGGGGGGGGGGGTTAAATCTCCTTCCATCACAAATAAATACACGGTTTGCTGCACAAGTCTCTTCGATTGAGAAGAACTCATAAGTTTTTTTTGTTTTTGTTTTTTTTGTTTTTTTGGGGGGGGGGGGGGGGTCTTTTTTTTTTTACTACCTTTTTTTTCTGAAAGGAGCTCGTGATAAACCCCTCATGCCCCCACCACCCCTACACACACAGATTCAGAAAGCATATTTTCAAACACATCTTTCATTAACAGGATATTGTAAGCAAATTCCTACCTGCAGATGATGCACGTCATCTTGTCGCTTTACGGCCTGATATTTTTTTTCTTTTTTTGGGGGGGGGGGGGGGTCCAAGGGCCCAAAAGCGAGAAACATAGAAATCGATATATGCCCCTCTTTTACATCCTAAAGCACGACTTTGGCTCTGTTGTGAGGCGTATAAGCCATTCCCTTGTCTACAAATGTTTCATGCGTGCTTCTTGGTTGTAGTGCTTATAGGGTCTAAAGGTTCTCTTGATTGCCCAAAAAAGCCAAGCCATCCTTGCCTGTTTGGCCATTTGCGTTTGTCTTTTGCGACCTACTGGATTAAAGCGTGCCTTCGCGTACACACACATGTAAACCCTCCCCGGGCTTGGCGTGCGTCTAAAACACGGCAGCGGAGAGAACGGCGAGTTAGTATTTATAGCGAAACTGTGTACATCCACAGCGGTCACACGTGCAGCAGCCGCTTCTCTGCACTCCTGCTGAAGTTGACATGTTAACACTCACTGGCTGCTATATTTAGCCCAGCCTCACAGTGCTGTTACTATTCCCAGCATTGTACATGAGGGGGCGGATGGTGCGGGCTTTTTTTCTAAAGGGAAGAAAAAGTTCCCTTCTCACAAGTGATTTATTTTTGCACGCACATTCCGGCGTGCTTTCTGCCACTGACACCTTATTAATTCAGGGACGCTGCAGTTAGGGCTGTCACGATTCCAATAATAAAGGGCGATGAGATAAAAGATTTAAGATTTAAGAAGAAAAATATGTGTGATTGAAAAAAAGGCAACAGCAATGAAAGTGTAGTCTGCAGGTGACAGCTGAAAGAATCAAACTACACTTTTATTCTGGATGAGCACACTGTTGTTAAACTCACACCTTCTACACTTTGAAAAGACACATAATTTTGTCCTCTAAATTCGAGCCGTTCCACGACAATTTAGTCAAAATCTGCTGTCACAGAGCAAAAATAATTGAATAAATAAAAAAAGTTGCTGCAAGCAAAGCTTCTTTTAGGTGCAGTTTGAGGTAAATCTTACACATTGTGTTTTCAGCATCGAAGACAACTTCTTCAGGCTCCATCTACGCCCAGAGAGCTTCAGCACCTTGGACAGCTCTCGTTAGGCACACAGACATTCATGAGGGCAGGGAAGGGTGAAAATCCAGGAACGGTCATCTGTGGTGGATATTTCTTTACATTAAAGAGTTAACCTAATGATGCTTGATGCCAAAAGTGGGGAGCACTTAAGTTTATTACTTCAGGGGATTTCTCATAGATACCTTTGGTTGGTCATTCTTAATGTCTTAATGTTCTTACCCCCGCAAAAATCCCCTTCACTCTTATTCCCATTCTAACTTCTGTATTTAAACAGCACCCCTATAAATTAAATTTAGAGTTCATGTGAGGCTTTTCATGCTGTTGGGTATAGAGAGGACACTTGAATATTAGAATAGATAGAGGAAAAAACCTGATAAACTGCTTTACTTCCAAGAAGCAGTCTTCCTGTCTACTGCTCTCCCTCATGTCTGTTCCTTAACTTCAGAGGCAGCTGCTGCAGTTTATACTCAAACTTTAAATTCTCTTTTTTCATGCATGCATTCCTGAAAAAATAATCACAAACAAAATTCCACTGCAGTCAATCACAATTCTGCATCGTATAGTGTACATGAGTGGAGCTTGGAGGACAAACAAGGAGCTTGTTAAAAGTCATGATACAAGGTGCCACGACACAACCTAGTACATTTGTCAGAACTGCAACAATTAAATGTACACAATACACAAAGTCATATATGCTCATAGCAGTAAACAATAAAATACACGGAATAAGCTTAACTGCAGTATGTTTACCAACACACACCCATTTATGACAGGTGTAGATTTGGTCTCAGCTCCGTTGAGGTATGAAGGCCTTACTTGATCACCCCACCAACAACACCCCCTCTCAAAGGTTGTTAATGAAGTGAGGAAACCCATCGAGTTCCACCGAGAGCTTCAAGACTGTTGATTTACCTTTACTTCTACTCTCACATGGGTTCGTACAGTCGCTCCTTCCCTCTCTTTCTCTCTGAGGGTCGTCTTCGCTTCTTCTCCCGCTGCTGCCGCCCACTCCTCCTCCACCATTTGATTATTTTCAGCTCCGTCATTGGTGTCTGTGTGCGTGCGTGTGTGTGCGTGCGTGCCACACAAAACGCATGTGCCAGGCATTTGCTGGCTGGCGGCTGGCAGGCTGGTTTGGGAAATACCTGGTCACGATCAATGAAGGGAGGGTTTTTCTTGGTCTCATAGCGCCCCCTACTGTCCCCAACCAAACTCTGCCCCAACGGCTTACCATAAACATAAACTTAGACCATAAACGCTACATAAAGACAAAAACGGTACAGTAAGAGCAAACAGAAACGATCAGACTATATTTAGTGTAAATATATTTTTTCAAGAAATGAAAAATAATGAAATAAAGAAAGGGAGAAAACGTACATTACCACGAAATTGTGCTAGCCATTATATCACAGACATTTATGTCGGTTATTCGTGGACCATTAGCAGTTTTCTAGAGTACACCAGCACTCTACATGGCAAGCAGTGACCGACACAAACAGACCGGGTGGTAAATAATTCACCTTCAGTCATGACAAAGGGGGCGAAGCTTATGGGGGTAGCAGGGTGGTGGTGAGTGATTTAGGAATATTATTACTTTCTTTGCCCGGATCTCAGTGTTCCTCCATGCGCCTGAACACGAGCAGCAATACAAAGAGAGACAAAAAAGACACCGTGGAAGGTTTAAGTGACTCGTTCGGTGGAATAAAAATAGATCTGGCAACGTTTGGGAGGAAAACCCTGGCCTGGGTCGCCCTCTAGGGGGGAAACTCTGCAAAGACAAGAGACAACCTGTGGACAGGTCTGGTTTGTATTTAAAATAAGATAAGATGACCTTTATTAGTCCCACAGGTGGGAAATTTGTTTCGTTACAGCAAAAGTGCAAAGTTATGTGCAAAGTTATGTAGCAGAAATTAGAAAACACTGGAATGCAATAAAATAAAATACTATATACAATAGAATAAAATAGAATAATATATACAATAGAATACAAATGCTATATACAACTCAGTAAGAAAATACAACGCTTATTTGTTCCTGCAGCAGCTGTGCTGCAGTAAAGCAACCAGAAAGAACATATTAAAAGATGCCACATTTATATAATGATCACTTTTGAATGCCGGATCATTCTTTCAGTGTAATTTAAATGTTCCTCCACCTTATACTTGGATCGCATTTCAAGCAGTGAGACAAGCTGAATGTTGTGTTGCGCTCCTCTCTTAACCTGTAGGCTTATATTTTCTTGTTTTTAACCGTTCGGACGATTTGATTTTCTCACTGTAAAAAGCTGCCACAGACGATTCAGAAAAATGGAGAGTTTGAGCGCCCCCACTGCTTCAAAACATCCACCTACACACACAGCACACGTGTTTTCACATGAGGACCTGTAGCGCCCACTGAGAGCTTACTCCGTGTGCATGTGTTTGTGTCTTGAATCTTTATTAGAACAAGTTTTGAACGGTTTTTTTCCCGAACACATTTTAGGACTTGCTTTAAAGTTACTATTCAACTTCAAGAAGCAAGATTAAACACATAAATACATGGTAAAATCTATTTAAGATTAGAAATCACGACAGCCATGCACCAAGTTAGGTTTGCTTTAGAGATGGACTGAGGTAATCCAGTACAGCTTGCCTCGTGTGTTGCTTCAATTACAAGTAAAACAACGTACAAAACCCTTTATCCTCAAAAATTCAGTCACTAAACTGTGAATCCAAACAACTGACTAGAGGGAGACGGTTAAATGTGTGTTAAAAAATAACATGTACTAAAACACCAGTTTCAATTATATTCAAGGAATAATATTCCTTAATCTTATCACAAGCACGGGTTGTGCAGGAAAGGCAGTCATATCAATGGTGACCACAGTTCCACATTATAAGGTGAAGTATTTAGGCAAAAGCCAAATCACAACTCTGGGCTTCAAGGACAAACACGCAGATGAACTGGGGCTATATCAAGCACCAGTAAAGGCTTATAAGTTATTATGTTGAACTGTAAACCAAAGTTTGTAGTTGATCCTGAGACTAAAAATATAAAGCTAAAAATGCACAAGTTGCCCCTTCTTATTACGATGCCTGTATGCATGTCTCAATGTGCCTAAAAGAAGCACATCCTCCACCACCTGGGTGTTTAAATAAAGTCTGTATTTAAACAAGGCAGCAACTATTTATATTCCTTTCTATTACTGAGAGCCAAATTCTACCCTTTTCTTCTTCAAAGCTCTGAGACACACACACACACTTACCCGATTGGGGAGGGGAAGACTGATGCAGTCATATAGACAGGGGAGAAGGCACTCATGTGTATTCTATTTGTAGATGCCAGAAATCATGGGCTAAATTTATCCCGTCTTCACTCTGGTTTGGTACAGATTTACGAGAGCAAACAGAAAAAGGGAAAAGGAAAGGCAGGAGGGTAGAAATGCCAAATGAGATGAACAGGTTTGTGAGTGAAAAGGTGGTGGGGCAGAAAGAATGGAAGGAGGAGAATTCAACAAGCTTGGAAAAGGTTTCAAAGTTTGATTCAAGTAGTGCTCTGATAAAAATCTGAAGATTTAGGGTGGAGGTGTTTTGTGTTATCCTGATGTGATACCAAATTTGCAATCTGACAACAAATACAACAAAACCTTATAGTTCATACTTCCATACAAGTTTATCATAAAAATCCAATGAAACTACTTCATTGATTCATACAAAGTAGCACAATCAGCCAATTGAAATTAAACTCAAATAAAAAAAAGAAAACCAAGATTAAATAAAACAGAAACAAAAAGCATTCATTAACATGTTGCAAAACAAGAGGATCATCATCTTTTTCTACTACAATCTGACAAAAATATTTATCGGTTACAACTTGGCAGTCTTTTGTTCCACAAAAATACACAGAATAATGTTTAAAACTCGAGGGGCAAAAACACATTTACATTTTTTTTATGACCACACATGAGAAGAATACAGGAAGTAAATGCTGAAGTGGCAAGTAGAAAAGTCTGTTTTCTGATGTTCTGAAGGCAGAATTCCCCTCCCCTCCCAAAACATAGCAAATAAAAATCCTCCGTACAAGTTAAAAAAATAAAATAATAAAAAAAAAAAGTTAAGTAGATGAAAAATAGTCCGTGGTGGTGTGGGAAAAAAATCCTGATGTGATGCAGTTCTATGAGCAATATGTACTCTGCGTTTGTGTGTCCGCCTCAGTAGATCCGGCCTCGGCTCCTGTTGCCTCTGCCTCCGAAACCTCTTCCGCGGCCTCCTCTGAAGCCACCACGCTGCTCTAGAGTGAAAAATGTCAAAAACAAGCAGGTTAGTGTCATATTGGACTTCAATCACGTTGTAAAAATGTCTTAACATGAGTGTGGCAATGATCTGATGGGGAGTTGTGTGTCACAAACACATTTAAAATGTGCAGTTTTTCTCCAGTAAGCCATCCTTTTACCTAAATGAGATCCTGTTGCCCAACATTGATACGTAAACTGATATTTATTGTCAATGTACTATGAACTTATTTGTACAGTAGTGTAGGTATTTGTAGACAAAGGGCAGGATATTTGGTGGTGGAAATGTTCTGACTTACATTAGACTGTAGTCAGAGCAGTACTAAGCACTGTCATTGAGCAGTCTTTGGCTACATGAACTTCAAATGCAGTATATCTTTTAACTGTATACTTTCTCCAAGTGGTAGTGTACAATCAATATCATGGGGCTACACACAGTTTTGTTTTGGAGGAGTGTCTGGGTAAGTTGCATACTAGTAATTCTTCACTAGCCAAAGATGTCCACAAAATGACCCACATGTGAATTCCACTCAAGTTAAGGGTTCCAAGATTAACCCAAAGTCTGGGCAGTTATCCAAAGTTATACTGCAGATTCCAGATACAGAAAGGAAATTCTATTTGTTTCCTCTACTATAGCTGTCTTGACATAAAATAAATAATGTCAACATGTGACACAACAGTGTAAAAACCCCAAAGTGCCACCAAACACTCACCATAGTTAAAGTTTCCAATGGAGGCGCTGTACTTGCCACTGGGAGGATTGTAGATCTGTCGTGCGTCCCTCCGGGACTGAGGAGAGATCTGTTTTTTTGTGCTGCCTCCTGATCCCATCTCCTCAGTTGATGGACGCTTAAGCCTAAAAACAAGAAGAAAGGTATATGAAGCTCCAATTCAGATTCCACACATCAAGCCTCACTGCTACATTACAAGTATTTCTAACATCTCTGACTAGAAGTAACATTAACAAGAAGGAGGAGCTGACTTACGCTACAGCCTCTGCCTTCTGTACAGGTTTCCAGGACAGAGTGACTGTGCTCTTGTATGATGGAGGGTTGTGGAAGAGATCCTGCAATGGAGAAACGAAAAAAAAAGAAGAAAGAAAACAAACCCAACCAATTAGAAGACAGAACACAGCAATCAGCAAATTACATTTTATTCATCTGGTTTATTAACTGACCACAAAATATAAGCAACCTAGTGTGGTTTATTAAATTAGACAGGCTCACGCCTTACCTTGATGAGGACGTTGATGTTGTTTGTGATCTTGAGGGCCACCACTTTGATCTTGTTCTGATTACATAAACACAACTTAGTCAATGATACTTTACAGCAGGGCTGTTGAAAGAACAAAATTACCCTTTTCTGATCTGTCATTGATTGCTTAGTTAACTAGTTCCTAGTATATTAAACAATTACATGTCAGCTGACAGATGTTACCTCTTCAGTCTTTAGAGCATCTCCCGTCTTTCCTTGCAGTGCTACTCGCAGCTGTCTGATGTAAACTTGCAGGCCTCTGGCAAAATACTGTAACCTGTAAAACAGAAAGTACATTTAAATTTATAGTGACTCTATTAATTTAGTCAAAAGTGTGCTGATGATCTACGTCAAACACAACAGACTTGCTAAAATTCACACTTCGTGTAAACCATTTGATTTTATCAACAAACTGAGTTGATTCCTCACCTGATCTTGAAGTCTTTAAGGCGCTCAGCGTCCACTTTGTCAAGAAGGAAGTCTGGCAGCTTCTTGCCCAGCTGGTGGAAGCTGTACAGGAGACACTCTACATAGCTGAACTGTAGTTTGGGTTCCTCGCTTGCCGAATTCTCACCATTCTCCACTTCTTCTGGAGGCAGCGGCATAAACTCCTAAATAAACCAAAAAAAAAAAAAGTATGAAAAATAATGAAAATATTATTTGGATTAACGCAGCATTTGTCTGAGGAAGCTCAAACTTTCATGGTGATTTGAAATAAATGAATACAATATTAGACTGTTCCCCATTCAGACACTGGAAACATCTGTTAAAACAACATTTCAAACAAATGATGTGCCAGCATGTCAGTGTTTTCAGACAACTTTTTAATAAAAGGAGTTTATTTTATTGTTATTTAAGTACATGGGAAGAGCATTCCTTTTTTTTTTATATTAAACTAGGTATTGAGAATGGTTTAATTCTATTTATATTGGTACTGACGACTACATTTTGGGGATCGTATTGTCACTAAAACAGACCATATCCTTCTGAGAACCAAGGGGGAAAAAAAGAAAAAAAGAAAAGAATTTTCCCACTTTTTGGTGATTTCCTTCCTCTTTGGAGCTTAAAGAGGCCACCCAAACACATGCGATATCAATGGAAAGCCCAAGATGTCCTCTATTTAGTACATCAGGACTAAGCAGGGTAGCTCAAATGAGTCAAAAGATACAGACCAAAAGCAAATGTCCAGAGGACATAACTGAATAGGCTGATTATCAGGAGGATATGGAACAATGTAATCATGGAAAAGGAAAGAGCAAAAACTGACTGACCAGCCTGCATAAATGTTAACATAAAACAAAAATTAAAAAAAAAATAAGAACGTTTCAGAATCTGAGAGAAACTACTGGTGGACTTGGATGATTCTGATGCATTTCCATGTATTCCTTATTCAGTCCAAGTAAAACAGGACAAGTCTTTCTTACCAGCAGCTTGGTAAACAGCATGTTGAGGTTGGCCTCCAGCTTTTCCATATCTCCACAGAACGGACTCATCTCAGCCAACAGCTTTAGCACCTACACAGAGACAGAGATAGAGAGAGCTTAGCAGATCTCAGTGTAATATGCATCGCTAATGAGAAGCATTGTTACATGGTGCAGACTAATGACCCATTAGCAACATGCATTTGGCTAACACCCCTAACAGGTGGCTGTCATGCTGCCTTTGTTTACTACTACAACTACTCACCAAATGTCAAAAGTTATGAATCTTGACCTCACACCAGTCACCATATTTGTCATGCCAGTCATTGCTGGGCTGAGCTGAATAAATACAACCTAGAAAACTATACTTTGTGTGCACCGCTACTGACCAGCAGAAATTTGGGGGTAGAATTACAGGTTTTCCACCAGAAAAGTCTGAGAGGGTGTGATCTGAATGTGGTTGAGGAAGTTTGTTGTACTCAACATAGTGATATCAATTTGCGCTTGATAGGTGCTCTGTCATCTTTAGAGATCACTGAGAGAGGGACACCCAGCAGGTTGATTTCCTCTTACAAGATATAAATACTGATAATACACAACTGTATTAATATTAAACTAATTTCACAACATCCACATACAACTACATAAGAGTGAGCGTGATACACTAACCAGTATTACATTTTAAACTCACTTCAGGATCACTCATTTACAGTTAAAGGTACTCACTTCCAACTGAATGTCCAACTCAGCCACAGGACTTGTCAGGGCGCTGAGGTTTGGCAGGACGTGTTCACAGAAGTAGGTTACAAAACGTGTGGAATGGACATTTTTCTACAAAAGACAAAAAAAACCCCAAAAAAAACATGACTAATTATATAAAGTAACATAACTCAAAGTAAAAGTACATTTTAACTGAATAGACCATTGATTTTAACACCTCTGCTTTAAAGTGCATAAGTTGTACTTACAGAGAACAGTGGTAGGGCCTGGCGTGTGCACTGCAGCAGGCGGTCCACAGTGTCAGGGTCAGCTGGGTTGAGGGCCTGCTCCAGGAAAGCTTGCTCCACCACCAGCTCCACCAGCTGCTGCCTCCCATTTACAGTCTGCAGTACCCGTAGACCCGACACTACACGCATCAACAGCACAAACTCCTCTCCTGTCACATCCTCCATCACCTGCAGAGAAGAGAAACAACTGCTCAGAATGTGTTCTTGTCTTGTTATGCAAAAATGTTCATTTGTGACTTGTTGCAACTTGTCAATTTTTTTTTTTTCCTACAGCCAACCTAAATTTGGTCAACAAAGATTTTTTTGCAATGCTAAATGCATGGTCCAATACCTACTGGACAGCTATACATGCCAATGAAGGACTGGGCCATATCATACCGTTCACGTTAATACCGGTATAATGTTGGGCAACGATAAGAAAATTAAATATTGCGATAGAATATGGGTAAAACGCGCATGCGCAGTGCCTTTGTTTTCATACGCACATGGCGGCGATGGAGAATGAGAAGGGCGAAAGCGGATTGTTGAATGAAACGGATGAACCAGAATTGGTTTGTAAAAATGCTGCAACTTCAGTGGTGTGGAACTGGTTTAGCTTTCGTCCATCAGATACACGACAAAGCACTATTTTTGGTAGAGCATGTTAGCGGGCCGTCGTTATTAAAGTGTTTTTTGGAAGATACGGCACACTCAAAATTGGTCCTTTGATTTACATTTAAAAAAAAAAAAAAACAAAAAAAAAAAAACACAGCTGCTTGTTTACGTGTTTACTCGCCCTTCTCTACGAAGGACCACTAAGGGTAGCTCAGTTTCGATGAAAGTAGCCAATAGGCAAGTGAGAGAAACTCACCTCTGCTTTTTAAGGTCATACCCAAAACAACTGCACTTAAATGGATTAAGCAAGGGTTGAGGGATTCACATCGTCACAGGTTAGTCGATGTCAGTAATTAACAAAACAAAGACAAGATCATCAGGCACACCCAAAACAATCAGCACTCTATACACACCCCTAGTCTAGACAGCCACGTGTCTTCTCATGTAAATTACCCTTGTTACATTCAGACACAGAGCAACGATCACTCGTTAATCAGTTCTACACTATCTACAAACCTTCTTTGTTTCTGCAAAGACGTACTCCTCCACCTCCTTTGTCATGACATCCTCTGGCAGGGTCTTCAGTTTAGTTGACAGAAACTTGATGGCCCTTTCTCGCACTATATCCTCTCCCTGCAGGATCTGAGAGAAGAGTCCCCCAAGGGTTCCTGAATGACAAAAAAAAAAAAAAAAAAAAAAAAATGTTGTGATATATATGGAGTGTCCTTTCTGAATAAACATTTAATACATGTGTTACAGCATGATATTACGCACAAGTAAATAAGTAAATATATTCTCAGGTAAATGTTTGCACTCCAATATCCCAGGGTTATAAGCAGAAAAAAAGCTGGCAAGGTGAACAACGTCCATTTTAATAATTAAAACAGGCCTAGCTGCATTTCAGTTTTCCCCCAGGGGAAAGAGAAACTCACCCCTGGCATCCATTTTGAAGATAGAAATAAGTGCTGCATTCACTTGGTTAAACTCAGCCGTATCATCTGAAAGCACAAAAACGTCAATAAACATTAGCAGAGATAAACAATACTGGTGGGGTCTGAGTAGCTTTGTGAAATCTGAAAAATTGTTACCTGTCTGAAGAAGCTGAGTGAGAATATCTGCAACTCTGGGGATGTTGTCACCAGTTGCAAAGCGCGGGAGCTCTTTGATGGCCTGACGTCGGATCTGGTCAATGAAAAGTACACAGAAAAATAAATAAATAAAATAAAAATGAATATCGGGAACACATTCAGTCCCTGAAAGATCCCCAATATCAATCTGGAAACAGGCAAATCAAAATTTGTAGCTACTGTTGGAGGTATTTAGATTCATGGCTACATATGTTAGTTAATACTCACCGAAACATCCTCATCTTCACAGAGATCTAGTTGGGCATTAATAGCTGCATCTGCAAGTTCAGGAAAGCTGCTGAAGAACTTGGGAATAAACTGTGCTGCCAGACGCTTCTCCTTGGGGCCACCCTTCACACCATCCACTATTACCTGGTAGGCATCTTTGTGCTGCAGAATGATGGGACATGGCAGTCGTTACTTGGGACAATAAATATACCCCAAGGTTAAGTATAGATCGAGTTAAACTCTGGGGACATGGGGATTCGAGAAAAACTAAAAGGTAAGAAATAAAGAAATAAAAATGGCATACATGTTGAAGGAGCACAGCATACTAGTCACTTTCTTTGTTGTTCTACCAACAAAAATCGGTTAACTGATTTTCAAAAGTCAATCTAATGATGGGTCTGGGAAAAAAAAAAAATCACAAAAAGTGATTACAGTTCTGTAGTTTTCAGTTTATTTGCAAAATGGGTTTGCTTATTTTTTTAAGTTTACCTCACTTAATCTTTTCAGCTTATTATATGAATAGTTATTAAAATGAAATCACTTTGTAAAAAAAATCTAGCTCAGTCACAATAAACATATGCACCCCAGATATATCCAACATATTTTTTAAGATGTCAAAATGTTTAATAACGCTTTCATTTAGCTTTTTAATTTCTAAAACCTGAGCTTTATCATGGTTTCTGTATATGACCAAAATGTCCACGTATAGGATAACATCCTAAATGAGATAGATCGCGGTGAAATTTGAATAAAACTATCGCCGCTTCCTATTTGTGGCCTAAGTGAAAAAGTGTTTTGCGAGTGGACAAGTTTAAAACTTCATCTTGAAAATAATGAATGTAGTAGTAAACTTGGTTTGGCTTATGGATCGCCACGGCGAAGCTATTAACATTAGCCCGGTCATTACTATAACTAGCTACAGTTAGCTTAGCACACACAAACAAATGTTATGTAAACCAGAAAAGTTATCAACGTTGAAAGTAAAAGAATACACTGCTGCAAGGCAACATGAAAATGTTCAGTTTAAAACGTACAAGGTGATGTTTATTTACCTGACTGAGGTTGTCCTTGGCATCAGCAAGGATCCCGTAGCTACGATAGAGATCCTCAATTGTGACCGCCATCAGCGTGATTTCAAGCGACTGCTACTCACAGATAAGACCTCTGAAAAATCCACAAAGTAAAACCCGTCGCAGGTTGCTTTTGCTCCGCGCCGGACAACTGCGAAACAAACAACGCCGTAATGTGGAGAGCTACCTTGTCAGGAAACGGGACGGAAAGATGAAATTTCAAGAAGCCCCTGAATGAATACCCCTACTGCCTGTCTTCTTCGCGCTACTCTCTGGCGTGCTGGCTAAAAAAAAGCTACGGAATACCGAGTGCAGCGCATGCGCGGGTTTGGCCAATCGCATAGCGTCAGCAGGCACGTGACACGAGTGTGCGCCAAATCGATGCGCAGTTAAACTACTCATGTCAAGAAGTTGTGTGGTCTGTGGCCCTAAACTAAGCGTAAACAGATAATACATTAACTAATAAGTACGGGTAAAGTAATACTATTTTTATTGGTATAATGCCCCTTATATATACATATTTTTTTTTGTTTTACACTGCTTGTATAGGCAGTGTAAACACGTTTATGTTTCTTTTAAAAAAATATATTTCTAATCAGCCACACAAAAATTCTAGTTGCACAAAAGGAAGGAGGCAGTGGTTTAAGGCTGAATGCCCATCGGTTTGTAGCATGTATTTGTATATGCCCACAAGGCAAAGTTACAGGTCTTAATTTAGTCTTTGGAAATAAAGACCTAGATTCATAGAGCTTTCTTTGTCCATCCGTAGCTAGTTTTGTGGCATACTCAAGGTCAGGTCTGTTGACCAGTTGTTTCATTTCTCACTAATGTAATGATAAGAAAACACAGATCACAACAGAAAGTCAGTGCAAATAGTTTTATTGAACTAAACTGGTTGCAACAATTATGTACAAGCAATTATCTGGCAGGAAAGAAATGCAGTTTTATAAGAATCTGATTCCCGCTCCAAACTGGACCCCGTCACATATCCTGCAAAGACAATAAAGAATCATTGAAATGTAATTGAAAGACAATTATTAGCTTATTTCTGTTGCACATCATTACAACTGCAATGTAATACAGATTTTTTTTAAGTAATCCATTTCTTAATTTTCCCATAGCAATGTTCAGACACAGTTTCACACTTGTCAAACTTAGAGTAATAAGTTCTTTAGTGTCACATTTAAACAGATCTGTAATGTACAGTAAATTAATTAGTGACGTTAAAGAAACCACCACTATACTTAATTTGATTGCGGTCAGTTAGAATGTGTTGTTCTTTTCAGACTAAAATTCATCATTCATCATCTATTTACAGTGATTCTATTGGCCTAATATTTCTTTAAAGAAACCGTAAATAAGTCCCAATCAGTTTAGCTTAGACTAGCTGATAAAATTAGCATTACCTGTCTCCACTTTGGACTCCCATGGGAATGCAGTAATTCAGCTCAAGCCTGGCAATGTTCCCCAAGCGCAGCACAATGCCCAGTCCATATGACCAACGTATACATTCAGCCAGTTTCTTCAAATGCGCTTGTGGCCCCTCACCTGAACAAAAATGTACATATGAACCCAACCATATAGGCAAATGCATGTATTCATAATCTGAGCAATACTTGTCCTAACAACATAAAATCCTAATCCGGTCTTGGTAAAAAATAAGCATAAGAGAGAGATAAGATAAGATAAACCTTTATTAGTCCCACACGTGGGAAATTTGTTGCAGAAAGTGGACAGTGCAAAGTTACAGTAGCAAAAATTAAGAAAAACAATGGAATAGGATAGGATAATAAGAATAAGATATTATATACAATAGAATAAAACACTACGTTGTCAGAAGAATTACACATAGTGCTCATCTGTTTTAAAAGCTCACCATAGTTGAGGTTACAAAGGTTCCCGGCATTGAGGAAGAAGTGGGTTCGGAAGAGGTCACCAAAGCCTCCCATGCCTGGTCTGAAGGGTAGAGGGGTGTAGAGGTGGAGGCCTCCAGCCCAGTAGGCTTCTCCCCCCAGGTAGTCACCTGCCATACCAGTAAAGCCAGCACATAACCTTTCAATTAATCATCAAACTTCATTCTGGTTACCAAGCAGCTTATCTGAGATAATGCCTCACCTTCACTCTGTGGGCCCATACTGTACATACTGAAACCCCTGATACTGGTGGGGCCACCAAGATAGAACCTAGAATATCAACAAAGTACAAAACACACAACAAATTTAAATTAAACTGAACTTTATATGTCTTTTGCTAAAGCAATTGGAACAGACTCCAGCCCACCCACAACCCTGAACTGGATAAGTGGAAGAAAACGATTGATGGATGGTTTTAGGGATAAGACTAGACAGTTTAAATTTTTGAGCCACACCAGAGTCAGACAGTCATTAAGGGAGGCAGATAAATCTGCTTTGAATTAGTAGAAAAAGATCCTATTTGTAACTACAGACACCACCCAAGTTTCCCATTATAAAAAGTGGTCTTTTAAAGATTTAAATGCTAACCATTATAGATGTTGGACAGCAACATCACTTTCAACAGCCTAATTTACAAAGCTCTAGGACCATCAAACCTCTGGTTAGTAATGCCAGTGTGCTGTGAGTTTTTACCTGTCTGCTATACTTGTCGGCTTATCACCAATGGGTAGAAGCAAACCACCCCACAATGAGGCAGAAAGGACCTGAGGGAAAAATTCAGTGTTTAGTCAAGCTGAATCAGCAAAAAGAGGCCAGCCGTTAACAGGCCATTTTTTCCATTACTTTATTATTGGACATCAATAATCATTAATCATATATAGTCAATGAATTGGCTAGTAAAGCTATCTAATCAGCACAACAGCCTTTTTAACAGGCTAATTTTAGGGAAGATTTTGTGGCAACTGACTGAAATGTAAAATGAAAAATCTCACTGAGTCCCAGAAGAGTGTTTTGTTGAGCTGGATCTCAAAGTCTTCCTTTAAGAAACTGGCATCTCCCCCAGTGTAACCAGCAAGTTCCTACACAACCACCAAACAAAATGTCAAGCTTGTGTATGATAATAGTCACTAACTTTCTACATAGCATTTAAAATAGATCTAATTTAGTGGTGAACAACAAACCTGATGGATCTTCAACAGACCACCCTTCCTGGGAAGGATGGAGGAGTTTCTGGTGTCAATCACCATACCATGCTGCAATTCAAAACATCATATTTGCAGGTTTATTTCCATGGAGCCTTTGAGAAAATTCAGGCTTTTTCCACTTTTCAAAATAAGCATTTAACTTCACTGTAACCTCACTGTAAAACAAATAAATTTTAATTTAAAAACAAAAAACAAACAGAGAAATACCGAGAGTGAGGACTTCAGAGAATGGCCGCTCTCCTCCCGTATAGGAAAAGAGGCAGTGCGGGCCAGACAGCCAAGCTCTCTCCATACTCCTTCCCACTTCAGAGTTTGGCTGGTCTTCCACACAGGAAACTATGGGTATTGATAATCAGATGTCATTTAATAACTGTTGTTTGTATAGAATTCAATTCTGTATAACCACAGTCTATACATAAAAGATGGACAATTTGATATCAGCGATTGATTAATGAAAACCCATTGTGAAAGCATTTTTAGTGTTGATTCCTGATTGTTTAGAAACTGGATGAAATGAACGATGGGTGGATCTGATTGAGAAACAAAAGAACAATGACGTCTGAAACGGTAACGACTGTCAATCACGCGATGACTGAGACACACCCTAAAGCAGTAAGTAGGGGCTGTAATTTACAAAATGAAAGTCTTGTTGTTTAAAATAAAGACTTCAAACATGTGACTGAGCCTTTGAATTTATCAGGAAATTGTTTACCGAGTGAGCTAAATGGCCCTTTTTCCACTTCTACACAATCTAATCAAACTTCTTTTGGCAAGCAGAGGAGACGCCTGCTACTGGTGATCAGGTTTATGGCTCTTCAGATTTAGCTTGACTTTCCAGAGTTTCCAGAAGCTACATTCATTTTTTTATTAGTGCTGTCAATAGATTAAAAAAATTAACTAATTAATCTCACAATTTTCTGTAATTAATCGTGATTAATCGCAATTACTTGATTGATAGCTGTAATTACACTTTTTCAACTTTATATTTAAGCTTGTAACAGACATTTATGCAATATAATGAAGTCAATGGGGAATAAACACAAAGAATGTATGCTTACACTCAAAGAGAATTTTAATAGTTTTCTTTTAGCACAGGTTCAGTCCTGTGAAATACAATTTAAAAAAAAAAAACAACTATATATGTATATACACACACACACACACACACACACACACACACACACACACACACACACACACACACACACAGGGAGTGCAGAATTATTGTTGTATTTTTGAGGAATAATGTTATTATTGAACAACAACCATGTTCTCAGTGAACCCAAAAAACTCATTAATATCAAAGCTGAATGTTTTTGGAAGTAGTTTTTAGTTTGTTTTTAGTTTTAGCTATTTTAGGGGGATATCTGTGTGTGCAGGTGACTATTACTGTGCATAATTATTAGGCAACTTAACAAAAAACAAATATATACCCATTTCAATTATTTATTTTTACCAGTGACACCAGTATAACATCTCCACATTCACAAATATACATCTCTGACATTCAAAAACAAAACAAAAACAAACCAGCGACCAATATAGCCACCTTTCTTTGCAAGGACACTCAAAAGCCTGCCATCCATGGATTCTGTCAGTGTTTTGATCTGTTCACCATCAACATTGCGTGCAACAGCAACCACAGCCTCCCAGACACTGTTCAGAGAGGTGTACTGTTTTCCCTCCTTGTAAATCTCACATTTGATGATGGACCACAGGTTCTCAATGGGGTTCAGATCAGGGCCCTATTTCAGGAAGCCGGTTTAGTGCAAACTCTGAGTAAGTATACCCTGAGTTAACGAAAACTCTGGGTTTTCGGTTTCACAAAGCGAGTTTAGATTAATTCTGAGTGAGTTACTATGACGACACACTCCGTGAAGCTAACCTGCCCCCTAGCAGGTTTACTTCAACTAACCCTGACGTTCTCCGCCTCTTTGTCAGAAACCTGACTGTAGGAAGTGTCAGACATGGCGTGCTCCTTCCTTGAAGAGCCAGTAGATGTTGAAGCCCAAATTCTCCGCAGAGCTCTCCGCCGGGAGAGAGTGATTAGAGCGCGTTTGGACATTTTATCATTTCCTGATGATTTCCTGTGTGAACGTTACCGTTTTTCAGCACAATCTACAATTTATTTGAATAACATCCTCAGGCCTAATATTGCTCATGTGACACATCGTGGACATCCTCTCAGTTCTGTACATATTATTTGTATCGCACTTCGGTTTTTTGCAAACGGGAGCTTTCTGTATAATATTGGTGACGCTGAGCACGTTTCCAAGGCTACCGTCTGTCGGGCAGTCAGGAATGTTACAGTTGCACTGAAACGTCTCCTGTACTCGTCTGTGGTGTTCCCCGGTCACAGACCCACAAGATTTATCAAAGAGGGATTCCACAAAATTGCAGGTAGCAGGATGAACAAAACTTAATTCATGATGTGGTGATACTTGAACTACTACTTAAATTTTACATTTATTTTCACGGTTCCCAGGCGTGATTGGCTGTATAGATGGCACTCACATTCCAATCATTGCTCCTTCAGTAAATGAAGGAGACTATGTGAACAGGAAGTCTTTCCACAGCATTAATGTACAGGTACATAGTTCCCTGTAGCATTTCAAACTAACAAATTATTTCATTATTAGTAATGGATGCTAATTTGTGTTCTCTGCACTGTGAAGATCATATGTGATGCTGCCAACATTATCACAAATGTGGAAGCCAAGTGGCCAGGCTCTGTGAGTGGTGGTGATGGAGGAGGACCCCCACCTGTTTTTCGGGCCTCCGCTTTTTTTCTAGTGGCCATAACGGGTCACATTTGAGCATACAGAGTAAGCAAATATGTACTTGTAATGCTCAGATAATTTCAATAAGTGCTTACAGAGGGGAAATTAATGTAGCCTCTAACTGCAATTGATTTACATCGGACAAACAGACCAAGCACTATGGCTCATAATACAATTACACCTTACCTGTTTGGACTATATTTTTATATTTACTTGCTGCCAGGAACGTTTGGGGCCTGTTGGGTTGCACCTGCGCTCACATCACGTCACAAAATAAAATGTATGAAATAAAAAATAATAAAATAACGTGTTAAATGGGTGGAAATCCCTAGATCAATGTTTAAATTAACACTCACGCATTGACTCTGTCGGCTATGTTTTGCCATGCATGCTCCCTTTCTTTTGCAGCTGTGGCTGTGTTACTTTTTTTCTGCAAAATTTGCATGTTATCGGCATATACTGCCATCAGAATTTCGGCCTCAAGCGCTGTAAAATACATTGACCGCGCCTTCTTTCCCTCCGTCTCCATGGTGACTCGCTTAATCTGTGCTCCACTAATCAGGGCTTTATGTATCCTCGTGCGCGCGCTTAATTTGGGGTTAAAGCAACTCCGCGTTGATTGAACTAATTGTTATCAGCCTTTCTGAAACCGAATATTCCGAGTTGGACAGTTCGGGGTTACTCAACCCTGAGTATCGTTTTTCACTCTGAGTTTTCTAAACCGGCTTCCTGAAATAGGGCCCAGGTGAACAAGGTGGCCATGTCATTAGTTTTTCTTCTTTTATACCCTTTCTTGCCAGCCACGCTGTGGAGTACTTGGACGCGTGTGATGGAGCATTGTCCTGCATGAAAATCATGTTTTTCTTGAAGGATGCAGACTTCTTCCTGTACCACTGCTTGAAGAAGGTGTCTTCCAGAAACTGGCAGTAGGACTGGGAGTTGAGCTTGACTCCATCCTCAACCCGAAAAGGCCCCACAAGCTCATCTTTGATGATACCAGCCCAAACCAGTACTCCACCTCCACCTTGCTGGCGTCTGAGTCGGACTGGAGCTCTCTGCCCTTTACCAATCCAGCCACGGGCCCATCCATCTGGCCCATCAAGACTCACTCTCATTTCATCAGTCCATAAAACCTTAGAAAAACCAGTCTTGAGATATTTCTTGGCCCAGTCTTGACGTTTCAGCTTGTGTGTCTTGTTCAGTGGTGGTCGTCTTTCAGCCTTTCTTACCTTGGCCATGTCTCTGAGTATTGCACACCTTGTGCTTTTGGGCACTCCAGTGATGTTGCAGCTCTGAAATATGTCCAAACTGGTGGCAAGTGGCATCTTGGCAGCTGCACGCTTGACTTTTCTCAGTTCATGGGCAGTTATTTTGCGCCTTGGTTTTTCCACACGCTTCTTGCGACCCTGTTGACTATTTTGAATGAAACGCTTGATTGTTCGATGATCACGCTTCAGAAGCTTTGCAATTTTGAGACTGCTGCATCCCTCTGCAAGATATCTCACTATTTTTGACTTTTCTGAGCCTGTCAAGTCCTTCTTTTGACCCATTTTGCCAAAGGAAAGGACGTTGCCTAATAATTATGCACACCTGATATAGGGTGTTGATGTCATTAGACCACACCCCTTCTCATTACAGAGATGCACATCATCTAATATGCTTAATTGGTAGTAGGCTTTCGAGCCTATACAGCTTGGAGTAAGACAACATGCATGAAGAGGATGATGTGGACAAAATACTCATTTGCCTAATAATTCTGCACTCCCTGTATTTAATATATATATCATTCATTTCTAATCTATATTAATTGCAATTCATTTTGCATGAGCAAACAGACTCGGAAAAAAAGGTAAAATATATGCACTTAACATGTTTACTGAACATCTTGAACATTCATGTTAAAAAAAACATTTATCCACTCTCTCTCTGTGTAACGCTTGAGGAGGCACTTCAAGTCCTTGAAATGAGGAACCAAAGCGCGTGTTCTCAACGACATTAAAAGGTCTGCAGTTTGTTGTAATTCACTTGGCAATTGTTTTAGTCAATATGTCCGAGGTAGACTTTCTGAGCCCCCGATGCTCCGTGAGTGGTTTGTCGCAAGCTGGATGACGTGTTAGCCAAAGTCCTAGCAGCATCCCTGACTAGAGTATGCTTCGCGTCAATGTGATATTTTAAGCTGCAAGTGCTTCAGTAAAAAGAAAATTCCTTCTTGCACAATGTGATTGGTTCAGCTGCCCGTCACTACCAGATTTACTGCCCATTTGCGCGTGTGCGAATGTAACTACTTGGACAAACTGCTAGAAATGTGTGGACAGAAACATTTCAGGAATTTTGAGTCATTCTGCCCTCCATACTCCAGATGCGTTAATAGCATTAAAAAATGTTTATCGTGTTAATCGTGATGGCGGCTTAATCTACGTTAACGCGTTAATTTTGACAGCACCAGTTTTTATATATGTCTATATTTATAATATAGCAGTTTCCTTACAAGTAAAAAAGAATAATGATTAAATAAAGGCCTATGAAATGCTAGAGACAACATATTATCCAAAATATATTTATTTTAGATTATGCAAGAAAAGTCCAAACTATGTCTTTGGAGCAATACTGCAACTCAGAAATGAACTTTATGGCTCTTAAAACATTCTTATACTTTCTGGTAGTTTTTCTTAAACTCATCTAATTTGAAATATTACTCAAATGTGTTAATTCATCAAAACCATGTTCAAGAATGTTCCAGTTTAAATAGGTTTAGTTGTACAAAACAGAAATAGGCAGGTATTTACGCTCAGTTCTGCAGATATGCCTCGATCCGTCTCCCGCAGTGAACTCCATGGAAACTGACCTGTGACTTTGTAGACATTCAAAGTGATACTGAAAATGATATGAAAAGTGGAAAACATCAGTACAATAATGCTTTGCAATTACAAAATACACCCACTGAAAGTTACGGCAAAGAGTGCTCAAACATTTACCTACTTAATCCACAATGTCAACAACAGCATAGTTAGGGTACTTACAGCAAGTAGAGAAACACGTATAACATTATGATTTAATACATTTTAAAATATTTAATTTTCTAGACTGAAAAAAATGTAAATTCTACTGTTTAACTTGTTTCTACATTGATATTGGGTGACTCAATACAGGTAATGCCTATGTGCACATCATTTTCATGTCTTACTTGCGTTCAAAGTTTCCTGGTTGGGGTTTGAAGAAAGACAGACCGTATGATGTCTCTTTGGTACCATAGGAGAACTGGAATGTCAGTTTTTCTGCCCGACCCAATACATTGGGTAATTTTAGGCCTAGTACCTGAAATGAAGGAGAATCAACAAACTGATCAGCATTTTCCTAATATTTATAATATTCAAAATACACTGAACTAAACAGCTGCATTAACACACACAGAGAAAAATATACAACACTGCATTACTTTCAGAGAGTGGAAGATGACATAAGCTCTTTTTGGCACTAACCATACTGCCTTCATTGTTTCCAACCATTGTGTTGTAGCTGCCTGTCATACGTCTCAGCTCTGTGACCTCAAAGGTCACATCAAGGCCATTAGGAAGAGCATCCTCCCCTGAAGAGAAAACAAATCAAAATATCTAACTGCTATACATTTACTCAGAAGCAATTACATCAATGCAGTACCAGTAAGGAAGTAGTAGAGTTCTTTCCAGTTACCCGGGTTTGTTTATAAACTTGTATAAACTGATGTGGAGTGTGTGTGAGCAAACTGCAGAAGTGCAACAATTTTTTTAAACAGCTTTTTCTGTTGTGTGTCAACATGGTAACCTGCATATTGTAGAGACATGTATTGGCACATTAACCAGCTCCTATAACTCATTTAAACCTTAAGCTGAATCTAGAGACCTGAACCTGAGATCAATGTTGTTTCACTTCATGGACTAAAGGTTTGCCAACTCTAGTTTCCACTTTAAATGTCAGTAGTCTTGGTATTCATATTCTGAATCCAGACAAGTGACAAGGTCAACTTTGGGCCACTGGATGTAAACTGTGAAAGTTGCAGGGTGGTAAAACACTGTTTTCATGTTTGTTACTACACAAGCATGAAAATGTATGTAGAATTAAAAGTATTTCTAGTTCTATACAAGTTAGTTGTGCCTTTTCCAATATGATCTGTAAATTTATGTGTATATCTAGTAACAGCAGAAAATGAACATACAAAAACAGAGCTCTATTGCACAGATTTTGGGGACTAAGCTGTCTTTAACTTTGCTTTAAATATGATGAGATTATCTGTCCTAAGAATAAACTTGTTTTGCATTTACAGAAAGGTGAAAACTGAAGGAAAAACATTGTAATTATGTAGTTATTATGCATTGGTTTTATTTCTCCAGCCCACTTGAGAGCAAATTGGCATGTATATGGCCCATGACCTAAAAGTGAGTTTGAATAATGTATTCAGCATGAACAATAAGATCAATTGTCTGCTATTAGTCAAAACTAACTTGTGTTTATACATTACTGTGACCCAGAAAATTGGCTGGCCATATTTTAAGACAACTGTATTCATAAATACAACATTTCAAAAAGGTTCAGTTACTTTTTCTTGCCACTATATCTCACATGAATAAGCCTGCAATTGGACAGTCATAACTTTTAGATTTATGTGTGGACAACAAGGAAGAGCATGTGAATAGCTGTCTATGGAGTAAATCTGGAATAGTATGGAGAAGAATTTGAACAGATGCACAAAATCTGTGTGTTAATCAGTTAAAAGAATATATTAAAAACACTTACAAAGAAGTATTTAGATGAGACAGGGTGTTAAATACTTAAACTCTAAATTTTGATTGCAATGGTCAAAGTTTAGTGTCATAACTATTAACATTTAAAGCTTGTGTGCATGTATATATTACACTCTATAACAAAAAGAAATATGATGAGTTAAATAGAGATATGAATGAACAAGCATTTGCTTCCTCCTATGTCTTTTTGAGCAGGACATGGTCAACATTTTTCATCACGAGAATAGGTTGGCTTTCTTCCATTTCTTCTTATACGTTTGAGATAAAGACTTCATTGTAATATGTCTGATATGTAATCATAACAAAGTCATTTTTGAAGACCACACAGTGACTGCCAGTACCTCGTGAGGTGTCGATAACAACTTCAACTTTTCTGAAGATCCCGAGACGCAGAAGCTTCTGTCGCGCTTCATGGGACTTTCGCATAACCTGCACAACAGTTTGAACCATGTGTTACAACTACTCACAACCATAAGCTGAACAGGAAACAATCATTTCACACATATTAATATGTACCTACATCAATCAAGTTCTTTGCCTGGAAAACATCTGAGATTTCATAAGTCAGCAGGTCCTCTTTGGTTCTTCCAAGCCCGTCTATATGCACTTGTTGAACCACAACCTGAAAAACAGAGAAGACAGACGCACAAAAAAATGGTAAAGATCCCAAAGAGAAAAAAATATACATTTATTTATATATTTGTATTTACATAAATGTTATTATTTAGATAAATTGGCTAATTGTAATATATATATAAATAATACTAAATAATATTAAAACAATGATATTGTCAAGAAAACACCTTTTTTAAGAGTTATCAAGCAGAGTGTAATTATAGTGTAAAGATGGGTATTGCAATGTGACAGTGGTAATCAGAGTACGTCCCATTTACAATCTGGCACAGAATAAACCTTACATCTTTATTTTCAAGAACTTCTTGTTTCGGCTCTTGGTCCATCTCCGGAGCATCAATGTCGTCAGCTTGAACTCCTAACTCTGGCCCATGCATGGGCAGAGGGTCTAGGCTCTGCAGGACATAGTAAAATGGATATATTGGATAATTGGATATATAATTACTTCACAGAGTGTTTTACTGAACAAACAAAAATGACTGTGAAATTAATTGTGCATATATGTGAATATGTGCATAGAATCTATTTTATTTTTACAGGGTGATTCAGGCTTGGGGCTCTATATACTGTTGGGGACATTGAGGTCAGGTCTGTGGAAATACTTCTAAAAGGTTAAGGTTTCATAACGGGAATTACAATAATTTACTTTTCTTTCTTTTTTTTAATTTTTAAATTAAAAAAAAGTTCTCCATCATTTCCAAAATTCAGATGAAAAAAATCAAAACAAATATTTAAACTACTTACAACCAAAACTGTAAAAAATTTTTTTACAGTTTTGTTGTTGTTATTACTTATTAAAGCAAGTCAGTAAACTGCATCTATCTGGCTCAGTTTTAAAGATATGGTATCATCGATAAAACATGTGAGACACTCGTTATCCTATTCACATATGACCCATTTATTAATAAACCCATACCCGCAGCCCTGTACTAGATAAATACATAAACATAATAAGTACAGCAGTGGGGGGGAAAAAACAACCCTCACTTAAGTTCATTAAGCACACCAAAGCCTTTCAAACTGCAGCAAAAGGAAAGACACCACTAGCATGCTATGAGTCTAAAACACACAGTTGGAATAGCTTCTTAGCATTTTACCGTGGTTAATAAAAAACTACAACTTGTGGCCTGAATGAATCCAGTCTCTGTACAGTGAGCTGAATGCCTGAGCCTTGTTTGTATCTTGTTGAATTACAGTGCAGAGGGCCTCTCACTCCAGCAGCAGCTCTGTCAGATAACTCACTTAAACACAGACACGGAGGTCAAAGTCCCAGCTCGCACGTTTAGCGGAGTTTTGCTTACCCTGGCATGGACGGTACCCATGCTGAGCTCCGCAGGACGCTGTCCCAGCAAAAACTGACGAAACTTTGAGACGAAAAAGATAAACTAATTTAACCTACAAGTCACCGGAGAAAGGCGAGGGTCCTCCGTATAAGGACGCGGACATGTCACTTCCTGACCACGCCTTCTACCAGTGCGCGTTCAAGACAACCACGACGGATAAAGGGAACGCAGTCAAACTGCAATAAATACAGTCGTTATTCCACAAAAACTGTTTTACTGCGGTTCTAGTGCTAGCAGAAGTACTAACAATCGTGAATATAATGTTAAACATGAACATAGATGTGGATAATGACAGACAGAGGTCATTTCAACAGGCTGTATTGACTACAAACAAAGGCAAAAACAAACCATTAATGCTGTGCCTTTTTTGGTTTGAATTTATTGGTAGATAAAGATACACATTTTAACATTTCAAACTAAACAGTTCAAAGCTGGGCTGGGCAGTAGCCTCAACACTTCACAGCTGTACATAAGTTGCTGAGCACCTCTCCAGACCTTGTGTCCTGTAACAGAAAAATAAGTTAACAATCGCCCTCGCAAAACGCTGCGTATTAAAATTCTGGTAAACACTGTGTTTGTACCACTGCTAAGCTCTACTTACGCTTCTGTTTTGAACGTCTCATGGGATATCCGATCTTCATTTACACCATCGGGACATTCATTGATGTCTTTTATGCCCATCATTGTCAAAGCTGTGGGGATGAATGGTTATTATTATTACAATAACATTTTGCTATATAAAGAATGAATACATTTGCTACATAATTTTGAGGTCTGTGAAGAGAAACAATAAGGGGAGGACGTTCAAACTCGTCACAGAAAGGCCCCAGACTAGATTTGAACCCAGTATCTTTGGGTTGTAAAGCAACAGTGCTTCATTGTTGATTCCTTCATTTTACGTCTCATTCAGCTCCATCCCAAGTATTTAAGGTGTCGCTTCCTGTCCCTGTAGTTCAGCACTCACCTTGTTTGTACTGGACAAAAGAGATGTATTGTTTATTATCAGGGTCCATAATCCTAAAGACTACATCCAGGTTAGAGTCATCGAACAGATTTGGCCCAATCACACCACTCTGTTGAGACAGCTTTAGCTGCTCCAGTTTTTCAATAAGAAACTCCTTGGGTTTCTCTGAAAAAATACACAAGAAACAATGTAAAACAAAACAATCATGGTGGACATATGGTGATGAAAATTAAAAGCAAAATGTTAGTACCATGTTAGAGTAACACAAAACAGACATTTCTCTCAAGAGAAAGAGCAGTTAACCAATGAATATTTTATCTAGCACAAAATAAGTATGTAGAGCAACAAAGGCTATGTCTGCAATATTTTACAGCTGGATTTCAGTTCATTATAATCCCCTGCTCAAAAACTGTTCTGGGTAAACAAACAGGTGTTTTAGTCCTTTAGTTTCCCAGTAAGTACATATGAGCTAACTTTCCAGCTTTTGCAGTAGCTTTTTGTTTTTAGCACAACCGGATGCAGTGCCTGTATAAGAAAAGACCAAATAAGCTCTAACCGGGTCTGTAAAAGAAGAGCATGCTAGTCAGGTTGTCCATAAGCTCGATGAGTTTGTGTTTCTCCAGATAAACAGCTGCGTCTTCCTCCCTCCGCGCCGCCATCTTTTCCCCTTTTGTTTGAACCTGTTGCTATGATACGCAGGTCGGGGTCAGGGCTGTGTCCAGGATGTTTTCACTGGGTTGGCACACCGAAACCATGAACAGGGAAGAAAAGATCTGTCTATAAACTATCGAACCTACAATTTAAAAATGTACGGCATGGAGTACAAAGCACGACATCTGCATCCATATAGCGGAGCAGAAGCAGAAAGTAGCACAACACAGAAATACGTAAATAAAGTATGAAGTACTGTTTTTCAGTAAAGTACTTGAGTAAACGTACTAAGTTACATTCCTTCTGTCTTAGCCATATTCTTATCCAACAGTGCTGAGCAATACAAGTACTGGTGACTGTGCTTTTGTTGTGACCACCAGGTTTTTACCACTTTGTAAAGTACTTTATTGTGAAGTTTGTTCTTGGAAAGTGCTACATAAATAAACCTTACTTGCTTATGAACTGGTCAGAAGAGAAGCAGGGCAATAATATTTGATCGGAAGCCAGTCTTCCCATCAAATATGCTGCCTGAAGCATTATCTACAATACTTGCATGGTAAAGCCATTTAAACAGCATTTATATAACTATCAACTGAACACGATTAATAAATGTGTAAAAGCTAGGCCCAAATTAAAGTTTTTAAAAAAACCTTTCTCCTCTGGAAATTATAACACCATCTTGGCTTATGTGTAACCCTCTCAGTTATAGTGTCAGTTTGTATTGATAGATAGGAGCTCCCTCAAACAATCAGTGTTGGGGTCTTATTACTTTACTTATGTACTCCTTCGTAAAAAATAATTTGACACTCTACTTCTCTGTAGCACTTATCAATTGAAAGGCATTATTTCCATTGTTATTTAACCTTAACTTAAACTTTACGCCTGCCAACATGTAGGAGTTTAGACTTGTGATCTTAAAAAAAAAAGGACTGTCAAAAGCTATTTTGATGAAAAGCACTTCAAGCTTGAATACAACAAAAAATGTGATCAAATGAATGCATTGCATGCCACACTATACTAAGAACACTTCATATCCCCCTCCCTAACCAATTACAGTCAACATTAAAAATCATGTCTCATGCTGTCATCCAATGAGTGGAACAACTCCCCCGCCCAAAAAAATATCTATTAAATTTTTTTGTTCCAAAAAAGGAAATTGTATGCATTTCAGTTTAAATCACTCTCATGTACCACAAAGTGCTGCCAAAATTCTTGTTTGATGTCTTTTTTTAATTGAAAACATTTTTATCTCCATGGTGGAGGCCATAAACTCTTTCATGACTCCAACTCCCGCTATATGTTTTCATGATTAAAACCTCAGAGTATTTTGCACTTCAACAATGCAAACACATTCAAGAAGGAAGAAGAAATGCAATAACAGCGGGGGGGGGGGGGGGGGGGAGAGACAATCCGGATAAGATCCTTAAGATCCCTGATAGCCAATGGTATGGTACTTTATTCTTCTCCTGTTTGTCCCATTAGAAGAAACCACAGAAGATATTTATGTGCAGACATCCCACACATGACATAGTGGGGCTAGTGCTATCCGCTTCTTTCAGTGTCTGTCACACAGAGGATGTAGATCCACATCAGCCGGTATCTCGTTCAGATTTAACCTTCTTTAAGGCTTCTTCTCTGACTTTGTAGCCCTGCAGCTCCGTTCGAAGCTCACCAGGCTTTGGTGGGACGTCTGGTATACTCTGAAAGAGAACAGCAAGCACGTTTAACTCAGCCTGACAGGTGAAAGCTCATTGGTTGGATGCATCTGTGAATACAAACTGCTCACAAATTCCAACCACAATTTCCCTGCATAATATGTCAACTCTAACCAAAGAATCGGACATCAACATACTTCCAGCTGAGAAACAGTGACAGCAGCTTGAGGTGTCTGGGTTGGCAGTGATGCCATTTTTGATGTGATGCTCAGCAGAATGGCTGAGTTGATGGATTTTGAGTGACCACCACAACAGGTAGTAAACACAAACTTCTCTCACCCCAACAGCAGATGGCCGCCCCTCCCTGAGCCTGGTTCAACCGGAGGTTTCTTCCTGTTAAAAGGGAGTTTTTCCTTCCCACTGTCGCCAAAGTGCTTGCTCATAGGGGGTCATATGATTGTTGGGTTTTTCTCTGTATCTATTATTGTACGATCTACTGTACAATATAAAGCGCCTTGAGAAGACTGTTGTTGTGATTTCAACATTATCTTTTTTTCCCACATTAAGGCAACATCAATACAAAGAAAGACTGCAGTCTTCCTTTGAAATCAAAGGAAACAATAAAGATGTACTTTCATATAGTATGGTGGGCCAATGGTAATGTCTTTGTCAGTAAGGAGGCTGTAAAACTGGTCATAACACTGCTCTACAAAAAATATTTTTTGTTTGCTACTTATAACTTCACAACGTCAGCTCTTTATCGATCCGATATAAGCTTACTGATCAGATTTCTGAGATACACGTCACTGACATTCTGAAACTTTTCAATATCAGTGTAATATAATAATAAAACATCTGGAATTTAAAGAATGTACCACCAAAATTGTTTTAAAGATTATTTCTGTTTAATTAAATTCCAAATAAAAAGAAGTCGGTGTGCTCCAAAAAGGTTTAAGGCACTTGCTTATACGCTTGGACCGCACACCCGTCTCTCTCTGCAAGAACAAGCAGTTTATGCTCAGATTAAATTTTCGCTGCTATTGGTTTTCTTTTACTTTGATATTTCTACAAAATCATTTCCCGTGTTCATTGCTGACATCATCAAGATTTCCAGATAAAAAGGAGAGATGAGAATGTAAAAAACTCTGTTAGCCTGCACAAATGCTTCCCATGCTGCTTACTCACTTTCTTTTTGAACTCATCGTCATGCACCAGTTCAGGGATTTCAGGACCAAAGAAAACAACTCCCTGAATTTTGGCTTCACTTTTCTGGTGACCAGAAAACCTAAATCTTGGCATCCTTGATGAAGGTCTCTGCATGGGATAGACTGAAGTGTTTGTTCGACCAGGCCAATGTTTGACAATGTTTTCCCATACTAGACAGTATAGTACAATCCTGGGTCGATTTGGTAAATAGAAGCTTCCAGTTTTGGCCTTTGTTTACTTCTGTTGATACCTAAGGCTTAATTTTGTCCCTCACCAGATCAGGCAGGTAGTATTGATGGACAGCCTGTGCTCCTGCAAACATGGCCAAAACACTGGCTCCTAACATCCGGATGTACCGAGCCCAAGACACCCCAGCTGGCATCTTCACAGACTGATCTGACTCAACCTGGAGGAAAAGATAAGTGACCAGGTTCAAAACACTGGTCAAAAACAGCACACAATATATGAAGAGATAGAAATTAGTATAGATAAACAATACATTTTCAGCTCTCCTTTTCAATCTGGTGCTAAAAATATAAGCATCCCCTTTTCTTCTTAAATAAAACTATAGCTGTCTACTAAAATTTGCACCACTGCCATTTAGTTGAAGATGTTTAAAAACTCAATACAACGCCGGGACGCTGTGCATGCAGCACTGTCAAAGTACTACCATGTAGCTAAAGTATCCCTTTTCATATTACAAATGTATGGCAGACTGCACATATTGTACAGATGCACTGTATATGAATAATTCACACATCCACAGCCGCTATCCATTCACATGATGCTACTGATTAGCCATAAAACACGCTGTTTAAAAACATCCAAACACGGAGACTGTTAACACAGAACTACACTTTAAAACCTTAACTTAATTGTTCCCGTCACAAATAAGTAAATGTCCACAGTCTAAAGCTCATTCTTACTAGCTTAAAGTCAAGTGTCTGTCATTGAGGACCAGAAGCAGATCGTGACGTTTATCTAACTACTGGCAATTCTTTGATAGAGAGTCCTCACTCTGTCTTTTTTTCCATGGACTCTTATTTCCTCTCAATTGTACGATAAATCCGCCTCTGATTTTATGGAGAAGTAATGAGCTTTCCGTAAATAAACCATCTTCGGTTGCAGTACTCTTCTACAGCATAAACTCGTATTGATACACGGCGATAAGTGCCGTCTGTCGCCGCTTAGCGGTAGCTTGCGTTATCTCGCAAAGTTTTAGTACAAGGCTCTATAATAAGTGTTATGTGTCAGATTTCACGAATACAGTTCTAAATGATCTGCAATGTTCTTCTTAGTTTTCTATCGATTATATGACGTCACCGATGCATTTAAAATACTCGTCGAAATCCGATCCCTGCAGTACGCACAGTGACCAAAAGGCGGCGGTAAGCATTTCAGCCAACCGGATCAAATCGAAATGTTGAGCGTTTAAATGGTCTTTGTTTTGGGAAGACTCCCAGTCCCTATTTCCTTATTTGAAAGCTAAAGAAATGTATGACAGGTATGTTACTTTACCCATTTACATTTATGTTTGTTAATATTAAATTGCGTTTTTAAAACAACTGTAGAACTTCGAAATCTCGTCAGTTTGCTGTTAGCTAAACCTTCCTGTAGCATCTGCCTTTGTGCCAACAAGCTACTGTGTGCGCTTTACCGCTTACATTTCTCATGTTTATCCATGAGTTTGGCAGCAGAATAAATGTTAATGTATTCAAATAAGTCAACAGTTAAGATGGAAGAAAACCAGTTTACTTCACTGACGGTTCCCTCGGATTATTTTCAGCAGTGGTGAGTTGGTGTTGGAGGTGGCAGGAGGTCTGGGGAAACATGTTATCTCCTCGACTCGTTTTCATTTTCATGCATGATGGAGGAAAATAAATGTCATTTGACACTCGACATCATAGCCTACACATTTGTATACTTTATATTTAGGATTGTAGCAACTGATAAGTGTAATTGTGAAGGATAATTGACTACCGTAATCCATGATTCCTGATTAAAGGGAAGTAGGGGTAATTATGTAGGAATAATATGAAACAGAAATACTCTGGATTTAAATTTAGGCATGTAAAGGAAAACAATACTTGTACAATCTGAATATCTTGATATATTCTGTTATGTTTGTCTGACTAATTTAAAATATTTTTTCTTACATTTTTAACATACCAGCGCATTATCCAGCATTTATTACACCTTTGTTTGCTACAGGCCTTTTTTTAACTGCACTTGTAAACTTTGTCACCTGTAGAGAGTCACGTCAGTTCACGCAAGGTTAAAATGAATAGTTTACACATTTGGCCTCTGTTTGTCTTTGTATCGTCATATTCTGCAAAAGTATCTTCATTCCATTCTAGTCAACCTTGTGATTATTGTAAAAATACACAATTAGAGGTGCAAAAAGGTTAGTTTTTGTAGGTTGCATCATCAGAAATGATCAGTAAACTAGATAAAAGCAATGAACAATAATTGAGGTGCCTGTTTTACATAAAAAACAGTAAATGAAATGCAGAAAATATGAACTAGTGGATGTCAGCGCATGTGTTTTTGCAAGTATTGTGTCCTGTGTTTAAGTTTTATTCACCCACTTCTCCACACACCACATTTTCCTGATGTACCTGGATCCTGTTTCATGTCCCTTTTTTTTTCTTTTCTTTTTTTGCTTAACTTCTTCACGCCCTCATCTCTACTAGGTACCAGTCCAGCCAGCAGTACCCTGAGGTACAGCATGTGGCACCCTATCCCAGCATGGACCATTACACTGAAGGTCCCGTGGATGAGCCTGTCATGGCCGAGCTATCTGTTCACCGGGATCCAAATTTTTATCAGGAACCTTTTTACACGAACTACCTTCCAGCCCCAAATCATTACCCGGAGCAGGTGTCTCAGCAGAACATCAGAGAGCACCAGCAGCACCCAGATCTTGCACTCCTGCACCACCCACGGCATCAACATACACAACACATACAGCATGCTCAACACACACAGCATACACAGCAGCACGGGCCAAGTATTCAGCACCAGCCTTCAGGTCCACCTAAAGGTAATGGAAGATGCTACAATCACAGTAGTTCTTCCCAAGAAGTTTCAGATCTGATGTATTTTAAATATGTGTGCTGCCATTTGTACAAAAAACTACTTTTGCCTTCTGTTTCCCATAGAATAATTTGGAGACATTTAACTACAGTTTAAAGGAATGAGCTGCATATGAACCAGACAAAAGACATCATAAAATACAAATCAAAATTCCTCAATAGGTTGTTCAATATACGTTCTCTGAGATCCTGTCGCCTGTATTTTAATTGTCTTTTTTTTATTTGTTTGTTTTTGATTCAGTACTCAATAAATTCCTCTTCTTTCTTAGACGTGACACCAGTGAAGAAGAAGAGAGGTCGACCTCCGAAACAGCAAGCGGAGGATGGTCAGACACGTGAGGAGGACGACGAGGTTGAGGCTGCCAAAAAAGCCAAGAGAGCTCTCAACCGCTTCAACGGCATGTCAGTGGCTGAAGTTATGGCTAAAACACTGCCAGATGTGATTACCTACAATCTCGACATTTTGATAGTGAGTTATTTTGTATTTCCAGTTTTGTTCTGTGTTTTTGTTTTTTGTTCTAATTGTGATTTAGGTTTGTGACATGGCCAACTTGCAGTCTTTAGGTCTTTAATTATTTTGTGTCTCTCCTCAGATTGGAATTAATCCAGGCCTATTGTCAGCTTACAAAGGACATCATTACCCAAACCCAGGGAACCATTTCTGTACGTTTAAATTCAGTTTCATTACCGACTATAATAAATATGAGCCAGTGTTCATTTTCAGTTCTACCCTGTTTGACCCACTCTGGGTGCATTGTCACTATTGTTTTATAGCTAAGGCTTGTTCTAAGAGACCTTAAAGGTGGCCAAGATGCCAATATGATGATGAAATGCAGCTGAATGTTGTAACTTGTCAGGTTTGAATGCAGGCAACAGAATACATCAAATTTTAAAGAGCTTTTCAAAGGTGAATATTGATGTTTAAAGAGTCAGCAAAACATTTATGCAACACTATTTCTGATGTATCCCCCATAGAGTATTAGGATTTGCTAGGTAGGTTTTTCAGAATAAGGGAGTGTCCTTGAAGTTTTTAGATGTATCCCCAAAAGTTGATTCTGGACGTTCATCTGGATGTTGCGTTTTCAGTGAAAGAGACGTTTTACCACTCATCTAGGTGACTTCTTCAGTCTCAGCTGACTGCAGGTTTCAACAATCTTATAAAAAGTACATTTGTATAATGACTGAAACTAGCACCACTGAATGAACAATGGGCTGGGAGGTTGGTTCCTTGATCATTAATATGCAAATTCTCATGACCACTGATCAACAACCATTGATCAAAGCTCAGTGATCAAAGACCAGTGATCAATGGTCATGAGTACCATTCACAGAGAGTTGGGGAATGTCTGCAATCACAGCATTGTAAATTGGCGAAAGATGTACCCTTAGGCCCCCTCCTCAATTCAGAGATGGTCTTTCCCTTTTCACGTAAATGGCCTCCTTGACTCCGTGCTCAAACCAGCGTTCCTCCCTGTTCAGGATGTGTGCATCCTCATCATTGAAAGAGTGTCCACTGGCCTGTAGGTGTAAATAGACTACAGAGTCCTGGCCTGACGAGTTAGCTCTTCTATGTTGTGCCATCCACTTCGCCAGAGGTTGTTTGTTTTCCCTGATGTATAAATCCTGGCAATCCTCCTGCCACTTAACAGCATACGCTATGTTACTCTGTTTGTGTCGGGGGACCCGATCCTTGGGGGGGGACCAATTTTTGGCACAGCATGTTTTGGGGTTAAAAGCCACAGAGACATGGTGTTTAGAAAAAATGCGTCTCAGTTGTTCCGATACTCCTGACACGTACGAGATCACTACAGGTTTTTGCTTAGGCTGCAGTTGTCCTTCTCTCCTAGATCGGCTGGAGCTTTTTTTTTAGGTGCCTTCTCAGCTTTGACAAATGTCCAGCTGGGATAACCACATTTACTCAGGGCCTTCTTGATGTGATGTTCTTCTGCTTCCCTGGCCGCTGTGTCAGTGGGGATGGTGTTTGCTCTGTGTTGCAGTGTCCTGATGACACCCAGTTTATGCTCCAGTGGATGATGAGAGTCAAACCTTAAATACTGATCCATGTGCGTAGGTTTACAGTACACATCAGCTTTTAGATGTCCCCCATTACTGATGGAAATAGAATAGAATAGAATAGAATTCAACTTTATTCTCATTGCACACGTCACAAGTACAAGGCAACGAAATGCAGTCTCACAGTCTAAGAAGAAAATTGCCACTTTTCATATCCTCCCTGGTGAATTTGATGTGTTGGTCCACTGAATTAATGTGATCCATGAATTGTGGTACATCCTGAGATTTGATTTTCACCCAGGTGTCATCCACATATCTGAACCAATGACTTGGTGGTGTTCCAGGGTAGGATAGCATGTACAAATTGGCCACGATGGGTGAAACTGGGGAGCCCATGGCACACCCATGTTTCTGCCAGTAGAACTGACCCTTGTATGTAAAATAGGTGGAATTAAGACAAAGTTCCAAAAGCAAACACACTTGGTCGATGCCGAGAGTGGTTTTGTTGCTGAGGTTGGGGGCATCCTGTAATCTCTTACAGACTACATCCAACGCTTCCGTGACTGGGATGCACTTTCTCCGACTGAAAACGCTACGTCCAGATGAACAGAATCAACTTTTGTCGATTTACTTACCTGGATGATTGAGCATGCATCAAGACATTTTTAGATGTAGCTACTTAGAAATATTAGCTATAAAATTTTCTGTTGCTTATTTCAACTTCAGGATGTAAAATATCAACATGGATCATTGCTTTAAAATAAATATATTTATATATCTCACCTGAAGTAGCTCCATGCTTGTTCTGCAGGCTTATTGCCTTACAAAGTAGTGTTGATCAGCTATGATCATATGGTATAAAAAACAAACAAACAAACAAACAAAAACAAAAAAAGTAGCAATGTCTGCTGATAACAGTTCTGTAAATTTAGAGCTTCTACAACTGGAAAACATGATTAATCAGGAGGAAAAAAGCTGGTTTGAGTCCAGTGTTGTGCTAGACGGCCACTTGGTTGTTTTTATACTCAGCTCCTCTTTTCTGTCCAGGGAAATGTCTGTTTCTGTCAGGTCTAACTGACCAGCAACTTAACTACATGCATGACCAGAGCCTGCCAGAGAAATACAGCATCGGCTTTACCAATATGGTAGAAAGGACCACACCTGGCAGCAAGGATCTCTCCAGGTAAAGTTAACTAAAGCGACTACAACTAAATGCAAAACAGACAGTTTGTAACTTAAAATAAAATTTGTCCTCTTTTTTTTTTTTTTTTTTTTGGTCCTAGTAAGGAGATCCGTGAAGGAGGCCGACAGTTACTTGAGAAGCTACAAAAATACAAGCCATTAATAGCAGCGTTTAATGGAAAAGGTAAAATGATGCAAACAATTTTCTTTTTTCCATTTTTGTTGAAGTGTTTTGATACTAGCACTAGCTGATTGATTTTATTTTTTGAAGGTATTTTTGTGTAAATTTCACAGGTATTTATGAAATCTTCTGCAAAGAAACCTTTGGTGTGAAGGCCAAGAACCTTGAGTTTGGACTACAGCCGTACAAAATTCCCGAAACTGAAACGGTAGGTGGAAACAGGAAATGATTTCAACATAAATCTGCTCAGCTATAGAACAGACTTCATAGCATTTGATGTTCTTTTCAGGTGTGCTACTTGATGCCGTCATCGAGCCCCCGCTGTGCTCAGTTTCCTCGTGCACAAGATAAGGTGCATTTTTACATCAAGCTGAAGGAACTGAGAGACCAGATGAAAGGCCTGGCACCGAGCCGTGAGGTGGAAGAGACAGAGTACTCTTTTGACCTGCAGCTAGCTAAAGGTAAATATCACAGCTGCACAGTACAGCTGAAACATGAGGCATTCGATTGCTATTCCGTCTTTATCTCAGTTAAATTCAGAAAGGGACCTGCTTAAAAAGATGTGCGTCTTTTCAATTTTCACAGATTTATTTGTCTTAAATAAATCATTGACTCCCTGCTGATGTTTTTGTTCTGCAGAGGATGCTAAAAGGATTGCAATCAAAGAGGAGCAGCTAGATCCAGAGTATGAAAGCTGTAGTGCACTGCATGAAGAAACCAGGCACAGCAACAACTCCTCGAAATAAAAGAGATTCAGGGGAGGAGAAAAAACAAGCCTGCCTACTGGAGCACTCAGGTAGTGTAGTTATCATGTAGTCGGAAGTTGATGAAATGGGACAACTAAACAACTTTTATATAAAAATCTAAGGAGATTTTTATGTACTTCTTCTGGCACTTCCTTTCAGAAAAAGAAAAAAAAATCCAAGTGTGAATTTTAGTAAAATAAAGGTTGGCACATTAGCATTAGTGAACTTTTGTTTGTTTCTTTTACCTAAAGAGAATAATACTCATACAGTGTAGTTTCCCTTCACGGTTTTACTCTGGAACCACATCCCACCTGCAGTAGCTCTGTGCTCCATCAGTGGGGTCTGCCCCACAGCTTGAGAACCACTGGATTAAACAGTTTGGAGCAAATGACATAAAACACATGAAACTTGACAACTTGAGATTGTTTAATCTGTGTGTTTATTCTATCAAAAGTAGCTTACGTGTCCATCCATCCATTGGTTGTTGTTTTTTTTTTTTTTCCTGCTTATCCAATTTAGGGTTGGAAGGGGGCTGGAGTCTATCCCAGTCACAGCGAAAAAGGCGGGGTACACCTCGGACAGGTCGCCAGTAAATCACAGGTCTAGAGACAGACAAACTTTCATGCTCAAATTCCCACCTAGGGCCAAATAAGAGTTTTCTTTCAACCTAACCCTTGTCTGTGTTTGGACTGTGAAAGGAAGCTGGAGTACCATAAGAGAACCCAATGCGAGCATGGCGAAAACATGTAAACCCCACACATAAAGGCCCATCCACATTATATGCTCATCAGCTTATAATGATGTGTAACACCTCGGGACATTTGCTCAACAGATACCAAATACCAGCTGACCTAGTAGCCTCACCAAGGATGAGAAGTAACACTGTGAGAGAAGAAGACCTCTGTTCCCCAGACAGTGTCACGCACAAAACAGAAAAGCCCCCACAGCACTCACACATGTGCATGTTTTTGGTGTTATTGTTTTTTAAATACTATTTATTGAATTTTTATTAAACATGTTTCCAGTGACTTATTTTGTATTTTCATAGACTTGTATTTTTTTGATTTATTGACTGTATACTCTGGAATTTCTAATGTGTAAGTGCAGAGTTATTAAATCTGTAAATTAACGCTGGCGTGTTTCTATTCTCTGATTGTTTGAGTTATCATGAGAAGCTATAAATGTGTTATAACCTATAGGAAAAGAAACACAGTCAAGCATTCATAAAGACTGAATAATGCTTATTTTTGAGTTAAAAAAACATATTTTCAAAGCTTGATGAGAACAGGAACATTTCATTATTTAGAGTTTCTCTCATGCTTCTTGAAAGCCTTGAATGAAATACTTGCATCAAAATACCTGATTCATGATTTTGTGAGAATTTTGCATTTTTATTTTGCACTGGTCTTTAAAAACACTTGAGTGTGAAAATGTTTAGGCTTCTAAAGGGAATAATGAATCTCATTTTGAAAAGCGGGATAGTCGCTGTTAATTTGCATACAAGTCTCCTAAAAACAAGGTCTTAGCAGGCTAAATTTACTGATTTTTGCATAACTCTTGCATCCAGCATGAATTTAATAATGGAGATAATTAATAACTAATAATAAACAAGAAATGTATGTCAATGTAGTCTTTAAACCTGTAAGATGTAATAAGATGCTGCAATAGTGGTAGCTGAGCTGTTACTACTTTATTGTTATGAATCATCTTATCATTTCTAATTAATTCTGTAAAAACAATGAAACTGTCCTCTTATTTTTCCTTGTTTTGTCATAGCTGTGGGACTGTTAGTTGTAAATAAAATATTTTAATACAGAAATGCTGCACCTAATTGCAAAATTAGGGACTGATGTCAACCAATAGACAGCAACCTCACGGAGTTTAAACCGAGCAGCTCATACCAATCCGAAAATAGGGGCGTGTCGTTTTCATTTCTAACGATTTATACCGTCAAATTTGCATTAAAAACACTATTCTCCGATATGCTTATAAAAATAACATATCAAAAAATATTTTATAATGCAAAAATATTCAATAGGGCTATTTTTCCCTATTACAATAACGAACAGTTTTCATATTCATCCCTACATCTTACCCTTAAGATGTTCCGGTGTCAAAGTTGAGTAGCAGGATTGTCATGTCTTTGTTGCATCTGTTCCACCTCAAATGTTATGAATAGAAGTGTGTGAATATATGGAAAAATAATAACCATCTTACCTTAAAAGAAGTGTTTCATCAGTGCCCTCAACAGGTATGTTTTACGTGTAATAATATTAAGAAATTGTTTACAATTTCATGGGGAGAAGTCTTAGTGGAAGCGAAGCCATTCATCCATGCTAAGTTAACTGCCCGGCTAGCCGTTGGCTAACATTAGCTGTACTTGTGGCACGGCTACTGAATAGCATTAAATCTTAGCATTTATATTACCACAAATAGTCATCATTATCTGAATTGATAGCCACAAACGCGAACTTTTACCTCATTGCACCGTATTCTAAACCTGTTTTAAAACAGGAAATGTATAACCGTTTTAATTCATGTTAGCTTGTTAGTTAGCATAGCCATGGAAGAAAAGGGTAAACATTTTAGCAGGTGTATACTGTATGCTCTATTTAAAATATCCACTGTTATAAATACTAAATCTATTCGGCTATTAGTAATTTGACTTTACTTTAATGTATCACGGCCATTTAAGTTATCTTTTGTTGGTGTTTGTGTTTTGGTTTATGTCTTGTACAACTCCACAGCCTGACTAAAGTATGCTGTCACATGCGTTCAATTTCATGTACTGCCAAACTCTTATATGTTAAACCACATGTACATCACCTAGCTGTGTTTCTTCAACATCCGTATTGATTTATTTAATAAAGTCAAACCACCCAAAAGATGGAAGAAAAGCTGAATGGATCACTGCCTGTTGTATCTCCGGAGTACCTTCAACAGTGGTGAGTCTTCCTCCTCACCACAGTGTGGCCAGACTGGACCCAGATTATGTCAGCTGCCCTCTAACTGGCAAAGTGTGATACTATGAAATGAAAGCATGTGCACATAGTTGCCCGTTTGACATTTTGTATTGTTTTTTACATCATTATTTTTAATAATATGCCATTTGGGATCATGAACAATTGTTATAAAGGTGTATATTTTCTTTAATCAGAGCTCAGTGTTCTTATGATGTGATCTGATACGTGGAACACAATTGGGGGAAAAATGTGGTTGTGTTTGATTTGCTAACACAGAGATGTCAAAATCATTTCAGTTCATTTACAGGATTTTTTTAATATTCAAGCTGTTGCTTTTCTTCAGGCACAAGAATCAAGAGGGGTTTTTTTGGGGGGGGGAGTTTAAGCAAAAACCATAAGTTCAGTTGAATCGGACATATATTAAATGTTTTGAAAAGAGTATAGAGTCAGGTGCCAGTTTTTCTGCTCTACCTACTATATTTAGAAGTGATTTAATTCACAGTAAACCTGCTTTATAGCAGAACCACTAAGGCTGTTGATGTTTTTGTTTAGTTTTAATTAGATTTAATCTGTTTGTGCTATACTACATAGTTTATGAAGTTGCACTACTGTCAGAAATGCTTGAAATTAAACATGTGGGATCTTGTAATTAGTAGAAGTGAACCAATCCGATATTACGTATTGGTATCGGTCAGATACGCACGTAAATTACTGGATCGGAGAGAAATAAAAAATGTAATCCGATCCATTAAATATCAAAAAAAGCTCCTCACAAAACTTGCGACACGGTGTAACTCGGCTCATAGGCACGTCGGAGCAGTGTGCTCACGTGATAGAGCGGCTGTGTGTATTTGTAGCCTCACTACCAAACCAGCATTTCATCTCCGATGAAGTTATCCCAGAGAGAAGTAAAGCAAGTGTGTAAGTTCATCTCTGAATGTTTGTAAAGCATTCCCACGTTAAGCTTAACAACCGATATATGGAGCGACTGCCTCTTCTCTCTCACTCTCCTGATGCTACTTCAATCGTGAAACTGATTAATGATCAGCTGATTGGCTTTTCTGTCGCGAGTCCGTCTCTCTTGTTTGTTTTTGGCCCACTAGGTGTTGAATCTATTTAATTATTCTTGAAAAATAATTTATTTCTGTGCATTTTTTTTCACACTGCATCAAATTATAGTTGATTACGTCGATTAAGCATCATGAGGTGGAGGGTGGGGGGTGGTTCCCTTTTTTTTTTTTTTTGCTGGGAGTTTGCAACCCTATTAGTTAGGTTGCTTAATATTTCTGCTAAGTACTCTTTAAAATACCAGAATAGGAAGGATGGAGTAGGTTTAAGTTTATTTGATTGATCAGTATTGCTGAACTATGAAATATTTTGTGGGCAGTGTATTTTTTACATACAGGTATAACAGAATAGCTTTAGTGTTGTTGTTTATTTTAACTTGAGTATGAACTTATACAAAATGCAGCAAGATATTAAAAAAACCGTTTTATTGATTAAAAAACACACTATATCGGACTCATATCGGTATCGGCAGATATCCAAATTTATGATATCGGTATCGGACATAAAAAAGTGGTATTTTGCCATCTCTAGTAATTAGATGATTAAAATCAATGTGTTTGCTCTTTTATCACCACTCGGCTAAATACAAAAAGACCTAAACAAAAAGCACATAGTTTATGTAATCCAGCTAACATCTGTTTTAACTCCACAGTGCATCTCACACAGCCAACTTGATTGTTGTAAAAATACTTACCCATTTTGTGCTTTTGTTTTGTTTTTCTAAATTTCCTCCACCTCAGGGTTCGGTCTGCCCAGCAGTTTCAAGCTCTCCAGGCTCAATATTCAGACGTCATTCCTGAACATCAGTTTCACTATACAGAGCATCAAGCTGGAGAGCCAGCTATGGCAAACATGGTTAATCCGGAACCCGTGATGGATCAGCTGGAACCTACCAACTTGACAAAACGTACTTTGATATATTTATTGTGTTAACACCTAGTTATAAGTTAGGATCAGGGTTTAAAATGGGCTGGAATGATATTCCTTCAGTTAATCTGTAATTTAGTCTGATAGGGGTCATCAAAACATTATGAGTTAAATTGCCTATCTGGGCACTAGGCCTTTATGTTTTGTTTTCTGCTGCATGATGTTCAGCAGGAGCAGGTAAATTGGCTGGAGCTACACCTAAGCATGATGTGCTCAGCTTTAAAGGCTTCCTCCTTCCTACAGTCGCTCAGAGTTCCTTTTGCTCATAGACAGTGACAAGGGAAGTAAGTTTATTAACCAAAGCATGAATATTGTGTAGTCAGTAACTCAGTTGTGTAAAGTATGTATTGATAAGTTGGAGGAAGGAGGAAGCTTTGCTAGGGCAGCTGACCGCAGCCTGTTCACAAAGAAAAATCTACTGCGGGTTATAAACTTTTTCCCCTTGTTGCACTTTATCCTCAGTTTAGGATCTAATGTTAGTTTAGTGTGACAGTCTTACCATTATATATGGTGTTTTTTTTAATAGAATTTATTTGCTGTATATTAGGGCATGATGATATATAGAAATAGTCTGCCAAAACTGCAGTTTAACACCACACAAGAGCAAATGACTTCCAACAGTACTTACATCATGGTCTCTTATCTTTTTTTATTTTTGTTTTCTCAATTCTTGTAGCTCCAGCTAAAAAGAGAGGCAGACCAGCTCAACCCAAGGAACCAGGGGCACCCACACCACCAAAAGTCCCAAAGGCACGAAAGCCACCAAAAGACCCAAATGCACCTAAAGCAAAACCAGGTCCAAAGCCCAAAAAGGCAGCTCAGGCTGATGGGAAACAGGAGAAGATTGATGAAACTTTCAAGAAGGTAAAGAGGAAAGTAGACCGCTTCAAGGGCATGTCAGAGGAGGAGGTCATGAAAAAGACTCTACCAGACCTGCTGGACTACAACCTAGACTATGTCATTGTAAGATTCACTTTTTAGTTGGATAATTATATATTATGTCTAGTTCACTGCTAGACCATAATGTGAACATAAGCGTGGCTAACCTCACCGGTTTGCTTTCAGATTGGTATCAATCCAGGTCTGATGGCAGCTTTCATTGGAAGATGGTTTCCAGGTCCTGGAAATCATTTCTGTAAGTTATGATACTGTAATTATTTTGAGTTGTCTTGTGGTAACATAAAAATGGATCTTAGGCTTCAGAAAGGTTATTGATTTGCTGACACAGTGGTGCAGATTTTTACCTTACAGAATAAAACATGTCCTGGTCCTTTCTCTGTGAAGTTTGTAAATTCTCTTCCTGTATGGAATTCTTCTGGGTACACAGGTTCAATAAAATGTCCGTATTTATTAGCCTTTGGTGCTGAATCACCTGGTCACTTTTTGATTTCAGGGAAGTGTTTGTTTCTGTCTGGATTTACTGATGAGCAGCTCAACCACATGCATGACACCGTCCTACCTGTTAAGTATAAAATGGGCTTCACCAACATGGTGGCCAGGGCAACACCAGGGAGCAAAGATCTTACAAGGTATATGACTGTAAAAGATTTCAGTCATATTAGAAAAAAAATATTTTATAGGTTTCATAAACCTTTTTCTTTCATTTCATCTCACCAGTAAAGAGTTGCGTGAAGGAGGCAAAATTCTTGTGGAGAAGCTGAAAAAATACAAGCCACTTATTGCTGTGTTCAATGGAAAATGTAAGCCCACCTACTAACAAAGAGCAATAGTTGCCATAAAACAGTTTGCTTAAGTCAGTTAAGCTAATAGTTATCTTCTTTTGTCCACAGGCATCTATGAAATGTTCTGCAGAGAACTGTTTGGTAAAAAACCACAAAAACTCGAATTTGGTTTGCAGCCACACAAGATCCCCGACTGTGACGTGGTGAGAACTCAGTTTTCAGTCAGGTTTTTAAAAGTTTCTTCAGATATTGGTGGAAATGATACAGATACATGCTGTTCTTCAAGAATATTTAAGAAATATTTTCATCTGTTATTTGTATTTATTCAATAAATTTAATAGACAATGTTAAAAGTGTGAAAATAATATTAAGAATAAAATGTCAAAAATGTAGGATTTTTCTAGTATGTTGTTCATAAAGGCTTAAATTTGTAATTATAGGAACTGACCCGAAATTGAATGTGCAAGCCTTTATATTTTGTGTTAGAAGTGATATGATCAACATATTGATATCAAAGGAAATCAATATAGACAACTAGAAAATTAAGAACTGCAAGTGTGATACTTAAAAGTAACTGATACTTCATTCTGAAGACTTTACTTAAGAGTTTATTTCTTCTTTGCAGGCTTTGTTTCTGATGCCTTCATCCAGTGCTCGTTGCGCCCAATTCCCTCGTGCTCAGGACAAAGTCCACTTCTACATCAAACTGAGAGAACTCAGAGACCAACTGAAGGGTGTCCAAAGAAGCACAGAGATCCAAGAGGTCAACTACATGTTTGACCTTCAGCTGGCCAAGGGTAAGCATGACCAGGGCTGGGTGGGTGGGTGGGTGTGTGTGTGCATGCGTATGCGTGTTTGGGTTTTGTTTTGTTTTTTTCTTTTAAAAAAATGTGTAACTTGGCTGTCTAACCTGAATTTCACCACTAAGTACCTTTACAGCGGCTTTAATTAGAAATTTTAATTAAAATTCAATTTTTAAAAAGTAAAACTACTACGCTGTTATTTACCATAGATACTTTCCCTACTTTTAATATTGTAGAAATGCCTCAAAGCCACTAAAATTAGTGAAGTCATTAATTTAATATCCTGTCCATTTTATTAATTTTTTAAAGCATTTTGTTAATTCTTCCCCTTTTATATCAACAGAGGATGCCAAGAGGCTGGCAATAAAGGAAGAACAATACGACCCTGGTTATGAAGATGCCTATGGCGGAGCATATGTCGAGAGAGGACCTGAAGGAAGCCAAGCTGAAAGCCAGAGCAACGGTCACTGCACGTTTTCATCTGCTGAAAATACAGGTAAGTCATTCAGATAGGGTGAGCCTGAGGGCGAGCTCGGATGCACCCAACATTCATCTACAGTCCTCGGCGCTTATGGTTCCTAGTTTCAGGTAGTTGTATTCTCCACCTGTTGAGACACTTGAGTTTGTATGATTTGCATAAATCTGTGTAGTTTGTATAAATTTCAGTTTTTATAAGTCCGTCTGTTACTCAGATGTGAATGTAGCGTTATGTAATTGCATGGACATATGTAATTTGTCTTAAAGTGATGGCACAATCCTGGCCAGGAGCTGGAGTAACCATGAGCATGAACTTTGCTACAGACATCATTCGTTCACATCTTACATGCATAGAAAAAGGCTTCTGTTTCTGTATTCTCCACCCCCAGAAGGAGCGCAGGAGACGACTGTATCACAAACAGCTGATGGCCAGCTCCCAGACGGACAGTGGATGACCCAGTCTTTTGCAGATCAGATTCCAGACATAGGCAGCGGACCAAAAGATGGTAGCATATGAGGAAAAGGGCTTGCCTGTGCTACACACAGAGACTTGAGCAAACTTAGCTCTTACCTCTTTTTTTGTCAGGTTTTAAAATTCCTTTTTAATTAGTGTCTGAGTGGAATATTAAAAAAAAAACATATAGTGGACTTTTTAGAAAATTTGCAGAATATATTTTCTGCACCTTTTTAATTCTTTGTGATCTTGTAAACATATACAGCATGATCGTCTTCACTGCAGTCTTTTTAAATATGTGAAATCAGGGACTTGACAGTAGCCTCTTTCAGACACAGTGCGTTCAACATCGATGGTGCTCTGTCCTGACATAAGTGATGGTAATGTTCCTCAGAGCTTTTTTCACACATACCATTATTCCAGAGAATTTTTTTTGACAACCACATGAATCATTATGCCGACCTTTGGTTTAAGGTGCTTCAGCACCAGTTTTTATACTGTCTGTTTCTTAAAGTGATTCGTAAATATTACTAGGTTTGGCCCAATAAGATTGCCCTTCTGACTTTTAGAACAGAGTGACCAGGGGTGCCCATTGATAAGATGCTGTAAGATGAATACAAATTAATACTTGTCTGAAAGTGGCTAATGATGTGTGACTGTCTTTTCAAAGACAGTCACACATCATTTAAACCTTTGTTTTGCCTTTTTACTGTACTGTACTGCACTGCAATGCAGTAAATGAGAACTTTCACATCTGCTGTTTAAACAGCAGATAAGTTCCAGAAATTTTATTTTATAAACTTGACTGATCAGTGTGAGCTTGTGTGATCCTCTGTTTGCAGGGAGGACTTGGTTAGCATTAAAATGTTACATTCATGGTGCTATGAACTGATGAGATGCAAAGTGATGACTCGATGTCAGAGGTCCTGCAGAGGCATCATCTCACCAGCCTTTAAATGTGTTACGAAACATATAATGGGTTTTATTTTATTTTTATTTTGCTTTAGGAATTGTAGAATTATGTTATGTTTATGATTATATCGGTCACACGGAATGACTCATTTGTCCATTAAAATTTACTGATGATGCTTTTTCTATACTTTTGTTTTACCTTTGTTTCAATATCACATGGTAGCTATTGTTCAATCTTTGCGAAGAAAAAGGCTTCCTTTTATTTTCCTGTTGTACATTACAATTAGACTCATGGTGTTGATAAGATGTCAACAAGTTCAGCAAATGCTGAAGTTTTTTTGTTTGTTTGTTTTCCTTTGTTGGTTTCCTTTAATCAATCTTTTTTCCACTTTCTTTATGGTTGATTACACGTCCCTTCCCTGGTGTGTTTAACATCACCTGGCCAGATGCAGTTCTAGTTGAGACTGGGGGCATAAGGTCCATGTTGCCATTGGTGTCCCAGCAGAGATTCATTTTAGAATTTGAGGTCATCTTTGATTTCAGAGTTTGTGTATTTATGTCTCGTCCTCTCTGATTCCTGCTGTCTGAACCAGATGACCTGCAGATGCAGTTATTCTCTTGAGATGCGCTGAAGAATATGAAGAGGAAAAAAACTAAAAATCACACAAAGGATGAGCTTTTCATTAATGTTACCTCCTTATAATATTAGCAACAGATACAGTTTGTTGGAGTGACAAAGACACGGCATATGTAAAGAAAGCCAAAAATGAGATTTAATAATCCTAAGGTTAAATCAGTTTTTTTTTTAAAGAGGTAAAATTGTGAATTTTTATGTACACATACCTGTTGATGCTATCATTGCTAATACTCCATTTCTGCTTGTAGAAATCTGCAGACCACAGTAACAATCTGCAAAGTGCTGTACAGCTGAATGACACCATGCTGTCACAGTAAAACACAGAAAAAAGAAAGAAATTGAAGTACTAATTGCTGTTGTTAACCCAAGTTCATTCCAAAGCCCAGTAGAGAATAGGATATTAGGGAACTCTCAGATCAAACAGTTCACACTTTACCTTTTGGTAAAAAAGATGGTCAGCTCAACAGGTAAGATGAGGAAGGTAAGTAGATGGGTAAACAAATTCATTGTGAGGAAGTCCCTGTAATGCGGCCTCCAGCTGCTACTGTCATGACTATCCCTGCATGCCTCACATAGCACTAACACAGACACACAAAGGGTGGAAATTACATAAAATTATGTGTCATGCTACCTGTGAGAGACCTAGTGTGTGGTATAAATGACACTGTTCATTCATTTAAACCTCAATTTAATACATTTTACATAAAATGGGAAATTTAAATCATCAGTTTAAAATCTTAAGATTACATCATATTCTGCTGCTCAGTGGACCTGGCAGTCTATATAAATCCACCGAATAGATCAGAAAGACTGTTACAGCCTACCATTTTACTGAAAGCAGAGAGGATATTGTAAAGAAATATTTTATGATTATTTAAATATGAGCTACATTAGATTCCTCTATCTTCTTACCTTGAAGAATACAGCAGTATCAAGATGGTGGATGCAAGTAATGCCCTCCTAATGTAATACTTTTTCAATTTGTTAGCATTAACATATAATCGATTTAACTAAATGTCATTAACTGTCAGAAGTTAATCTTTGAAAAGGCTTTCAGGACCCCTTGTTTAGGTTTGTACACCACAACTGATGTTTTGTGAGTCAATGCAACCACCTCCACTGGGGTTTATCCAGGACCAATGGCCATGAAAGGCGAACATAAAGATGATTGTTTTATGTTCATACCAAATCATTACACTCTTCCTGTTCCATTTCTGTGTCCTCTTTACCATTTGAACCAGCGCTCTTACAAGGACATTTTTTTTCAATTAAAATAAAGTCTTACAAAAACTTCTGTATATCTGATGATCAGCTCGTCTCATTTGACCTCCTTACCTTTCTTGATAGCCACTGGGAGGTTCTCAATGACTCTGTGGTCCAGATGGTTTTCCTTGTGACACTTCATCATCCTCTCTTCTGCACGACCCACTTCCTTCGTCTGCTCACAGCAAGGAGATTTGGCTCCTACCACTGCACTGCTGTGAATATTTTGTGCTGTAAGCAGATCTGAGACAGTTGGTTGATAACATGTTTTAATATAACTTTATGGTGTAAACCAGAAATGCTAAAGAAAATGAAGGTGGAAAAATCTCACCTTTCTCTCTCAGGAAACAAAGAGCATCCATGTAGCCGTTGTGGCATATCTCAGCCAGCTTCTGCCTCACAAAAAACAAACAAACAGTTAAACATTACTGTACACTCTACTGCTTTAAAGTCGTGAGCTCTGAACATGAACCCACCTCAAGTCTGGGGGGGAGGAAGGATGTACAGACTCGATATACATTCCCTGTGTTGGCCTGAATGCTGACGTTTCCGTAGTGGACTTCAAAGAAATTGTATGACCCTTCTCTGGGGCAAATGTCACTCTCTCCTGAGAATGGCGCCATGGTGATGGTGTTTCTCTGCTCGGACAACGGCATCATGTTGCTCAGTGCTCCATCCACGTAGCGCTTAGAAGAAAGAAAAATGATCAAAATTGATGGCAAGCTGAGATGACGAAGTAGATCTAGTGTGACAAAAACATGTCACGAACTGTCCTCATATACCAAGCAGCCATAGCATTTATAAAGTAAAGGTGGATTACTACTCTCAAATAAAGATCATACGTATGCTGTGTGCTCTGTTTGTATGCTCAATCATAATTTAAAGTGTGCTTGCCTCTTTACCTGTGTGCTCTATGCCACTTACCTTATGTAAACCTTGAATGAGTTTAAAATTAACGTGTGAGCAGAGAAAAAAATTAAAAGCTTTGGCTGTAACAAAGCCTCCAGATATTGCGTCTTTTAGCCAAGAAAGCCATAGACTGTATTAGATGGCCATGCCCACCATAACATCACCGACCGATTAGTAAGGTTATGTTATGAAACTTGCTGAGACTGCTGAGATGGTTGTCTTCGCTCAACTGCAACAGGGCGTGATGAGAAAGGATTTGATATGATATATGAATGATATCCCGTTCCACTTCTATGATTCCCAAATTTACCTGCCTCTGAAATCTGGCAATAAAATGCTCCTGTAGCTTTGAAGCGGTTTTTCTTTCCCATTCTCTATGGTCTATGGCACAGAAATCTCTACTCATTTATTTCAATAATAAGACCAGTAAAAGCAAAGAAAGCATACAAAAAAAAGTTAAGCTCTACTGACCATGCCATGGTATGAAGGTGGAATGAAACCACAGTAAACAGGGAAAAAACAGCTGCACATGAGAACCTGCAAAGGTAAAGAGGTTAGATCACTAGAACAGAGAAGCCTAAAAGATCCCAACAATTTTTCTGTAAAGTCACCAATCTGATCAACCTGAATGAGCTCCTCTCTGCTGGCAAACTCGGACACCAAAACATTTTTCCCATCAGCTATTCGGGTGAGAGACACGCAGAGCCTTCCAGAAGCCCGGAGGTGGGCATCTTCTGGAAACTTTTCCAGCAGGGAGTCCCTGACTGTCCGGAGCAGGCTGAAGGTCGGGTGGAAAACTCCAAAGGTGTGTTTTCTTGCCTCCTTCGCTGTGGTTAAAATATCAGCACACAACTGTTCTGAGGGAGAAAATGGAGCAGAACCAAATGTTCAGGCTAATGTAGAGAACCAGTGACATTATGATGTATCATTGCATTATCCACATGTCTGTTTTTTATTGCACAGCAGTTGTTTTCCTCTACAGTCCGCTCACTTGACCTTGAATTCTGTGCGACCTATGGAATTTGCTCTCACTGTTGTATCAGCTGTTTGTGTGTCAGGAACTTATGAAATACACTGCCTAGTGTCAGATACAACACCATTTGTTTTGAGATATGCCTGAACTTCATGAATGGACGGGTACTTCAAGTGCAAATGAAAAAAAGACAAAAATTTCATACAAAAATACAACGCATTGCAATAAACATGAATTATGTCACACAAAATGTTTTCATATATTCAACAAGGCATGTAGAAATAAAATAAACTTGCATATTTTTATTGGTCAATTTTGTGTATGAGAATGATACCAAGAGTTACATTTTATTTATGAATTCCTCTTTAATTTCTCTTTAAGAAACAAACTGTTGAAGAGCTGGACAAACTGTAATCTGCAGTGTACATTAAATGTGACTCACCAATGGGAATGCCAACAGTGAGAGCTGCAGCCACGAGACACCCAGAGGAAGATCCACAAATTTTAGAAGCACCATGAACCAGCTGTGGAGCCCGCTCCAGGATACAGCTCAAAGCTCCCACGTAGTAAATGCTCCTGAATCCACAGCCTGCAAAAGAGATGTTCCACTCCTCGACCCAGTTAAACATCTTACCTGGTTTCTCCATTGACTGTAAGATTAATTAAAACTCAGAACGATATCTATAATATTGTCATTTTGTCAGTCGTGTCTCAGAGTTCAGCTGGTGCATTTAGGAACCTCCCAGGTTTGACTTGACCTGCGTTATCTGCACTACAGTCAGATGTAAACGGGGAGTGTTTTAGCTGGCTATGGTGTGGTATTGCACAACTTACTAGGCTCAAACATTTCAAAATAGAAAACAAGCTGGAGTTGCTCACTAACTGTAATTTGGCCCGCTGTATGACATGTGATTCAGTTTTCATTAGTTACACAACTCCGCACTGTGTACAAAAATATGGGAGGCACAAGTGGGAAAACGCCATGACCATTCTGACTGGTTAGTAGGTGTTTGTGAAGGGCTATAATTTATGAGATACAAAAAAATCCAAGAAACACGTGTGTGTTATATCATATTAGCCAATGAGCATTGTATTAGGTGAAATAAATAAACAATAAAAAATAAATAAATAAAATAAATAAATAAAAAATAAATAAAGTGATTCTATTTATTTGCCCCAATATTGAACATAAATGTGTGACTTTGTTCAAATCAAATATTTGGCTTATTTGTATTGTTTATATCTGAAAAATATTTATGTGGTTACAAGAGCTATAATAGATATTTTAAAAAACAACAACATCAAAATCAAAAATACCATGAGATACATATTTACTTTTACAGCTCCAGTAATACACCCCAGCTCTCACACACACACACACACACACACACACACACACACACACACACACACACACACACACACACACACACACACACACACCTTTCTATTTATTTACTTGACACTTGGACCTTACATCAAACTGTTCATTTGTTTGTTAATGCTCAAAAGCTCCAATTTGAGCATTATGGCTGTGTGTGAGAAGAATGGATCCAAATGAAAGCCAAGTAAACATTAAATACTCATACGTAAGTAAAATATTAGGAGTTTATTGATAAAACACTTATACAGCTATGTAGTCACAAAGAGCCATACAAGTTTACGGAATAAACAAAATAAAAACTTGGAAGAATCACAATAGAAAATAGCAGGAATATATACATATGAAAGACAAGTTTGCAAATGCATTTTAAAGGAGTCCACAGAGTCAGGTATGTATAGTTGTAGTAGGAGACCATCTCAAGCCCTTAGTGCCAGTGTCTGAAAGGCTCTGTCCACTCTTTAGTGTTCAGTGATGTGTGAGGAACAACTGACTGAGCCAATAGCAGTGTGTTTAAGGAGAAGATGGGGTAAATAGACTACAGCCTCTCTATTTAGCGTAAATACAATACTTTTAAATTTAAAAAATGAGCAATGTGAGCTTGCTTACTAGAACATGGTAATCCGGCCATGCCATTTTGCATAGTTTGTAGGCAAGAAAGAGATGATTTATCTAAGCTTGTAAACAGGGCATTGAGGCATGATGACACAGATAAATGATTTTCTTTTTCATTATATCCTATTACAGTGGCAAAAAAGATTATTGTAATTCATTATTTGTTTATTTATTTGTTTTCTTTGTTTAGCTGATGTTGCCAGCTGCTGGCATAAAGATAATATGTCTTGCAGTTTCTCAGACTGGGCTACACACAATCACAGTTGTTTTTGCTTGTTATGGGTTTTTTTTTTCCTTGAGATTTCAAGTTTGTTTGGTTGAATTTCCCAGCCATCCCGTAACTCTGCCCAAACCCCAGCCTCTACCTGCACTTGGTTTTAGGGTGGTTTCATTAAACCCAGACGTGCCGCTGCCAGTGGGTGGTATCAGAAGCATGTGAGCCAATGTACTGTGTGTGTTGCACGTAAAGGTACGGCTAGAGGCAGAAGTGGCTTCTGGGGTCACTGAGGAATTGTTTATATCTCCTTCTCCTTCACTGCACAGGTTCAGGCCTAACGGCAGGCTTTTAGATCTGCGCAGAGGTGGTTCACTGGAAAAACAAACATTGAAATTAATATGTGTGTGGAAAATCTTCTGAATCCACTGTCAGAACATCTCATGGCCATTGTTCCAAGAAATAAATCTAACGATAGATTTTTCAACAATTATCTTATCTAGATTTTAATCATGTTATCCAAATCTTTGGTTCAGGACATCTATAAAACTAAGGACTACATTTATCACATTTGTACTTTGACATATGATATCATGTCTGCACCAGTGAAATCACATTACATCCTTTTATCAAGAGTGGAAGAATGCACAGCATATCTTCCTTTCACTGCCTACCTATCACTCTCCTCCTTGTTGTCCTTCAATGCTTGTTTGTATATGTCTCCAACCATGCTATAGAGCCAGCTCATGTCCCTCTGTAGATCTGGAATCCAGTAAACTAATCTGAAAGAAGCAATCAAAGAGAGAGAAACACATTAATCCATAATGGCTGTGAAAGGTCAAAGCACTTGGCACTTTGAAGTAAAATCGGCATTATCACTAAAGGGGAAATAATCTGTATAAAATCCTACATTAAAGGTTAGACTGAAATATTGGTCCAGAATGAAAATCCCTTTTAAATTTTTACTTCTGCCAAAAATAACTGACAGTAAAAACTAAATAATGTTTGCCTAGTTTAGTAGTTGAGAATGAAAAATACATTTTTGGCATCAACAACAAAAGAACAGTTTTTGATTTTAAGATCACAGGGAAGAAAAGGGCTCAGTGTAAGCATAATTCATTTGAATGTTGTGGATCCAACATAAAGAATAGTAAGTAAGTACCTCTGGGATAGAGAGCTGACCAACTCAACAGGCAGAAAATAGGGGATCTGTATGTAAGAAGTCACTTTCTTTGGCAGGTACCCAGTCATGTAGGAGAACAGACCATCAGCAGTACGTGTCTCTCTGCAGGCCACGCATAGCACTGACACAAATACAATAAAAAACATATTTACTTTGACTGCATTAAAAAAATGATTGCACTGGCTCAATGGTATATTATTTGTCTGCTGTATTTTCCCTGCTGATCTCATCACAGGCGAACTGTCCTTACCCCTTTGAATTTCAATCGGGAGATTTTCTACGAGGTGTGGATCCAACCACCAGTGATCTTCCCGAAGTGTGTTCAATCCATCCTGCTGTGCCTTCACGCTGGACTCCTTCACCACTTCACAGCAGACATTTTTAAATGAATCGATCGCCAGATTTCTTATGGGACACTCACTGCTGATCAGATCTGTGATAAGCAAAGAAGTCCAATGTGATAAGGAGTAAAGAAAAACAAATCTGACAAACGCTTATATGGAATGGTCTATTTTGTATCTTTTGTTTTATTTTGAGTTGAATCTTTTGGAGCCAGTTTATTCTCATGAATATTTAGCCGCCATTATCAACGTCCTTACTGTTTTCTTGTAGGAAACGAAAAGCATCCCTGTAGCCATTGTTGCAAATTTCAGCCATTGCCTGTAAAAATTCAAACTGATGAAAACTGATGAAAATAATAGAAATCTACACAAATCTGTAACACACCTCAGGCTCTGGAGGGAAGAAGGTGCTGGTCACTCTGTAGAGGTTCTCTGAGTTGACCTGGATGCTGACATTGTTGAAGCGTACCTCAGGGAGGTTTAGTGTGCTTGCCCGGGGGCAGATATCACTCTTGCCAGCATATGGCGAGAACGTGATTGTCTGTTTCAGTTGACAACCGGGCAGGTTGTCAGTGATGGCACCGTCCACATAGTGCTGAATGGAAAAGTAAGCTGTTTGTCATTAGGTATAATCTTGGTCCATGTCACAACCACATAGAACCAGATATTCAGATTATTTAACACTGAAAAAACTGTACACAGTTTCTGATGAAGGCTCAATCACTTTTAGCATATCTGTCATCCAGAACTTTAATTCAACTTGGTTTCACAAATCAGGATAAGACACAAGCAGAGTTTTGAGATGTCTCCATATGCTGCCAGCTGCACAGATAGAAACCAGAATACTGTTACACAACTAAGTGTAACTCTGTTTATGTGCTGTAATGTCAACTGGGTTGTCATTTCAACCTTTCTAATATACTTACCACTCCACGGTATCTGGGTGGAATGACACCACAGTAAAACGGGACGAAGCAGCTGCATATGAGGGCCTAGGAAAGGTCAGATATTATGTCACATTGGATGTAGAAACACAAACTCATCCATGCCAGAGAGGACAACAGAATTATTCCTCTACCTAGTTTCTCAAAAATTCTCTTCTACTTGTCCTGTCTTGTCTCTTGTCTTTCTGGTCAGCCTTTAACGGTACAGTAGGTACTTTGTTTAAGTTATTTAACAGAAGAAAATGTACTCATAAACAGAAATTAATTATTGTGTAAATACATCTTCCAGCAAATTGATGCGTTCTTGAACTTGAATTTATCCTTTAAAGAGACGCCGAAAGAGAGGGAAGCGAGCCGGCGCACTCGTGCGTTTGAGGAGACGCGGACTGCGAACTGCTCTTCCTGGGATCTTCCTTTCCAACGTACGCTCACTCGGGAATAAGATAGACGAACTGGCCCTGATGAGAAGCATGAACAGAGACTTTGCCTCCTCCTGTGTCTTATGTTTTACGGAGTCGTGGCTCAGTGAGGACATCCCGGACTGCGCGCTCAAGCTGGAGGGCTTTCATCTGCTGCGCGCGGACCGGCAGGCCTCTCTCTCTGGTAAGACCAAAGGTGGAGGTGTCTGCTTCTACATTAATAGTGGCTGGTGCACAGATGTAACAGTGATTGCTCAGCACTGCTCTTCCTCTCTGGAATACCTTTTTATTCACTGCAAACCGTTTTATTCTCCGCGGGAGTTTGCTTCATTCATCCTGGCCGCTGTTTACATCCCGCCAGACGCGGATGCGCAGGCAGCTCAGTGCGCACTCGCGGAGCAGATACTCCACATGGAGCGGACATACCCGGACTCTCTCATCATTGCTCTTGGGGACTTTAACAAAGCCAATCTGAGCCATGAGCTTCCGAAATATAAGCAGTATATTAAATGCCCGACCAGAGAGGAGAGGACATTAGACCACTGTTACAGCATGATCAGCGGGGCCTATCGCGCGGTGCCCCGCGCTTCACTCGGATTTCTGACCACGTCATGATCCACCTAATCCCCGCGTACAGACAGAGGCTGAAGCTCTCCAAACCTGTCGTGAGGACAAAAAAACTGTGGAGCAACGAGGCTGTGGAGGAGCTTCGCACGTGTTTGGAGTCTACAGACTGGGACACAATGAAGGCTGCTTCTAACAGCTTGGATAAGTTTACGGACACTGTCACCTCCTATATCCACTTCTGTGAGGACAGCATTGTGCCATCACGCACCAGGGTGAGTTATAACAATGACAAACCCTGGTTTACTCCTAAACTCAAAAAGCTGTGGCTGGAAAAGAGAAAGGCGTTCAGAAGCGGAGACAGGGACTGCTACAGAGAGGCCAAGTACAGGTTCACTAAAGAAGTGGACGTTGCAAAACATCAGCACTCTGAGAAGATGCAGCAGCAGATCTCAGAGAATGACTCGGCCTCTGTGTGGAAAGGTTTTAGGAATATCACAAACTACAAGCCTAAAACCCCCCACTCCACTGATGACTTGCTCTTGGCCAACACCCTCAACGACTTCTACTGCCATTTTGACGAGCCATCAAGCAGCCTTCACACCTCCAACGGCCCCAACAATAGAGACACTTTGGACACTCATTCCCCCACCTCTCCCCCCTCCATAGAGCCATCACCACCTTCAAACTGTTCACCTACAACACCCCCCTCCTCACCCCACACAAAAGAGGATTTCACACCACCTCCTCCCACCACAACTCTTCATATTCATGAAGCAGATGTGAGGAAGCAGTTTAGGAGTCTGAATGCTCGGAAAGCTCCCGGCCCAGACGGTGTGTCTCCTGCCACCCTCAGACACTGTGCAAACGAGCTGGCCCCAGTGTTTTCTGGCATCTTCAACTCCTCACTGCAGGCATGTCATGTGCCTGCCTGCTTCAAGTCCTCTACCATAATCCCTGTCCCCAAGAAACCTAGGATCACTGGACTAAATGACTACAGACCCGTGGCTCTGACATCTGTGGTCATGAAGTCATTTGAGCGCCTAGTTCTCTCCCATCTCAAGACCCTCACGGCCCCCCTCCTGGACCCCCTGCAGTTTGCATACAGAGCCAACAGGTCTGTAGATGACGCCATCAACATGGCCCTACACAGGAACCTACGCCAGGATCCTGTTTGTGGACTTCAGCTCTGCCTTCAACACCATCCTTCCAGACCATCTCCGAGGCAAGCTTTCCCAGATGAATGTGCCTGATCCCATCTGCCGGTGGATCACTGACTTCCTGACGGACAGGAAGCAGCATGTGAGGCTGGGAAAGAATGTCTCTGACTCCCGGACCATCAGCACCGGCTCCCCTCAGGGCTGTGTTCTTTCTCCTCTGCTCTTCTCCCTGTACACCAACTGCTGCACCTCCACCCACCAGTCTGTCAAGCTAATCAAGTTTGCAGATGACACCACCATTATTGGACTCATCTCGGACGGGGATGAGTCTGCCTACAGGAGGGAGGTTGAACGTCTGGTGTCTTGGTGCAGCCACAACAACCTGGTGCTGAATGCCCAGAAGACAGTGGAGATTATTGTGGACTTCAGGAAGCACACAGCCCCACTCCCCCCCATCATCCTGACTGACACCCCCATCACCTCTGTGGACTCATTCCGCTTCCTGGGTACCACCATCACTCAGGACCTGAAGTGGGAGCCCACCATCACCTCCGTCATCAAGAAAGCCCAGCAGAGGATGTACTTCCTGAGGCAGCTGAAGAAATTCAACCTGCCAACACGGACGATGATGCAATTCTACACCGCAATCATCGAGTCCATCCTCACCTCCTCCATCACCGTGTGGTACGCTGGAGCCACTATCAGGGACAAACAGAGACTGCAGCGTGTTGTGCGCTCTGCTGAGAAGGTGATTGGCTGCAGACTCCCATCTCTGCAGGACCTGTACACCTCCAGGACACCGCGGCGTGCAGCTCGGATCTCAGCTGACCCTTCTCACCCTGGACACAGTCTGTTTGACCTGCTACCCTCAGGCAGGAGGCTCCGGTCCATTCGCACCAGAACCTCTCGCCACAAGAACAGTTTCTTCCCCTCTGCTGTTGGTCACATGAACAATAACCGTATGACTGTTCCCACCACTAGCTCATGACCCTACGCTGTGTTCACTGCATGATTCCATGTTTTGGCACTGATCACCACCTGCACTCATGTATATATCTTTCTACGTAGCACTTTTAATTCTTATTCTCATGTATATATCTCATGTATATCTCATGCATATATCTTTCTACGTAGCACTTTTAATTCTTATTCTTACTTTTATTTTTTCATGTCTATTTAAGCGCAATTTATGACAGCATGTTTGCACTGAAGCACCGCAGCAATTTCCTAATGTTGTAAACCTGCTCAACATTTGGCAATAAAACCCTTTCTGATTCTGATTCTGATTCTGATTCTGAAAATCCTTTAAAAATAAATAAGAGCCATGTTGCTCTCCCATCTTGAATACAGTGGCTGAGACAGACGTCACTGATCCACCTAATAGATGCAGCTAGAGATCAAGCACATATATACCTTATGAGTATGTATATTGCCATCATGTCTTTCTCCTCCTCCACTGCTCTCTCCTCCCTCATTTCTACCTCAGCCTCTTTCTTCTCACCTCAGGCCTCATCTCCTGAACCGAAGTCAAGTTTCTATCACATGAAAACATGTTTAAACATGCTTGTTTATTCCTAGTTGCAGTTACTTATTGTCAGAAGATTAAATATGTGACCCTCCTGTCTGTGCACAGCTGACAATGAGTTGGCCAAACAACAACAATAGCTGGTTGTAAGCTGACATTATGCCAACTAACGTGAGGTTTGAGTATCCTAAAAATCACACTTTCCGTCTAATAAACAGTTTGATTACGTTCTCACATCATATGAGAGTTTATTCATTGTTCAAGTCCAACTACACTCAACAAAAATATAAACGCAACACCTTTGTTACTGCTCCCATTCCCCATGGCATGGACGTAGAGACCTAAAATTCATTCCAGATACACAATATAACCATCCCTCCCAAACAGTGGTCACAAATCAGTCCAAATGTGTGGTAGTGGGCACATCTGCTATATTGAGATAATCCATCCCACCTCACAGGTGTGCCACATCAGGATGCTGATCTGACATCATGAGTAGTGCACAGGTGTACCTCAGACTGCCCACAACAAAAGGCCACCCTGGAATGTGCAGTTTTTTGCGCTATTGGGGGTCTGGGGACCCAGAACCGGTCAGTATCTGGTGTGACCACCATTTGCCTCATGCAGTGCAACACATCGTCGCATGGAGTCTATCAGATTGTCAATTGTGGCCTGTGGAATGTTGGTCCACTCCACTTCAATGGCTGTGCGAGGTTGTTGGATATTCGTGGGAACTGGTACACGCTGTCGTATACGCCGGTCAAGCACATCCCGAACATGCTCAATGGGTGACATGTCCGGTGAGTATGCTGGCCATGCAAGAACTGGGACATTCTCAGCTGCCATCTGCCCTGAACAATGTGAACCATGATTCATCCGTGAAGCGCACACCTCTCCAACGTGCCAGACGCCATCGAATGTGAGCATTTGCCCACACAAGTCTGTTACGGCGACGAGCTGGAGTCAGGTCAAGACCCCGATGAGGACGACGGGCATGCAGTTGAGCGTCCCTGAGACGGTTTCTGACAGTTTGTGCAGAAATTGTTTGGTTGTGCAAACCAATTGTTCCAGCAGCTGTCTGGGTGGCTGGTCTCAGACGATCTTGGAGGTGAACCTGCTGGATGTGGAGGTCCTGGGCTGGTGTGGTTACACGAGGTCTGCGGTTGTGAGGCCGGTTGGATGTGCTGCCATATTCTCTGAAACGCCTGTGGAGACGGCTTATGGTTGAGAAATGAACATTCAATGCACGGGCGACAGATCTGGTTGACATTCCTGCTGTCAGCATGCCAATTGCACGCTCCCTCATTGCTTGTGGCATCTGTGGCATTTTGCTGTGAGACAAAACTGCACATTCCAGGGTGGCCTTTTGTTGTGGGCAGTCTGAGGTACACCTGTGCACTACTCATGATGTCAGATCAGCATCCTGATGTGGCACACCTGTGAGGTGGGATGGATTATCTCAATATAGCAGATGTGCCCACTACCACACATTTGGACTGATTTGTGACCACTGTTTGGGAGGGATGGTTATATTGTGTATCTGGAATGAATTTTAGGTCTCTACGTCCATCCCATGGGGAATGGGAGCAAAAACAAAAGTGTTGCGTTTATATTTTTGTTCAGTGTATGTTAGATCCACTTTAAAGAAAGTTTCATTAACAGCAGCTAACAGCAGCAACCTGACCTGACTTCTGTAACAAAGTTTTATAGCTTCCTGCAGTGTAAATAGAAAACAGAAATTCAGGAAAGGAGTAATAAAACAGAGTTCGAGTGACTGCTATCTACTGACATCTAGTGTTGAGATTTTACACACTGTGCCTTTAAATCCATTTTAGCAATGAGGAAAACAGTGATAGCTGTATAATTGTGTGGATGCTATTGAGTTGTAGCTCAGTGAGTTGAGCATCCGTTCTCAGACTGGGAGACCGGGGTTCAAATCCCGCTTATGGCAACATTTCTTTCAGTTAACAGTTAAACTTTTTTTAAACTCTCTTCGACACAAATTTCAGCTTTTTCACCCCTTTTCATTAGAATTTTAAGTTTTTTCACCACTTTTCAGCACAAATACTAGGTTTTTCAGCTGTTTTCAGCGAAAAGCTCTTTTCAGCAGAAATTCTGCTGATTGAACTCTTTTCAGCAGAAATTCTGCTGATTGAAGTCTTTTGAGCAGAAATTCTGCTGATTCATCTCTTTTCTGCAAAGTTTTCAGCCTTTTCACCTCTTATCAGCACAAATCTCAGCTGTTTTCAGAAAAAACTCTTTTGCGCAGAAATTCTGCTGATTCATCTCTTTTCAGCTCATCTTTTTGCTTCTTTACCTCTTTTCAGCAGAAATTCTTCTGATTCACCTCTTTTCTGCCCAAATTCTGCTTATTCACCTCTTCTGAAATTTTTTTTAGCCTTTTCACCTCTTATCAGCACAATTCTAAGCAGCTTCTGCTAATTTCACCAGAATTGTCAGTCTCTCCACCTCTTCTTTGTGAGAATGAGTTTGGCGCAGTGAGGTGAGTCGCTGCCCTTAGACCAGTATGGCCAGGTTCGAATCCTACTCAGGGCAGCATTTTTTTCGACTTTAAATTTTTTCAGCTTTTTTCAAATTACATCTTCAGCGTTAAGGCATCCACACTGCATTTTCGCAGGAAATGCAAATTTTTCAGGTCAATAGTCATATCTGATCCTTTTTTTTTTGTATACTTATAAAGTTGGGAATTCTGAATCTTGAACCTTGAAGAGTTTTGCTGGATGAAAATGGCTCCAAGCTGTAAAATATACCTGAATGAGCTCTTCTCTGCTGTCAAACTCTGACACTAGTACGTTCTTCACATCAGACACTCTGGTCAGGGACACGCTGAGCTTCCCAGAGGCTCGAACAAGGGCATCTTCTGGTAGATGCTTCAGCAGAGTGTCCTGCACTCTCTGAAGCAGTTTGAAAGATGGATGCAAGGGTCCCAGTTTGTGCTTCCTAGCCTCTTTGGCTATTGACATCAAGTCGGCACAGCACTTCTCTGCATAAAGAAAAGTAACTCAATATCACATGCACTGGAATGGTTATTTGTTGTAAAAAGAAAAAAAAAGGAAAAAAAAGTGTTTTTTGTTTAATTAATCTCTCAGGACTTCTTTTTCAAAGATGGCGCCGATGTGTATGGCAAGCTGTCCTCGTCCACATCTGTGCCTCTGCTTTTTACCTTCCCTACCCCTTTTACTGGACCTTGGCATAGTACTCCTTATTTTTTTGGTTTTATGCTCAGCAGATGGTTGTGCACTAATAACCTACGACAGACAAACACTTTTAAATCTCAGATTCTCTTACTCACATCGCCCAGATCCATATTGGAACCTGGGTGACGGGTATCCATATGCTCCTCTATCCTTGACGCTGTTGCACCTAGTAAATTGAAGCACCCTAGAACCTTTTCCCAATACTGGTTAAACGTCTGCCGCCGTGATGAGAGGAGGTGGAAAAAAGATAAACGCCAGGTATCCTATGAAATCCTACGTGCCAGCCGCTCGAAATTTCAAACTGCTGCTAAAATGGCTAAAGTGGCTTTCTTATCAAAAATTATCCTGGCTCATGGTCACAACATTTGAACGCTATTTAAAATTTGTAATTCTGTGGTCAATCCCCGTCCTGATATGCCGCTGGTGTGCTCTCCGGCTCTTTGTGAACAATTTTTAATTCACTTCTTAGATAAAGTTTCTTCTCTTAAGTCCTCGCTTCCTTTAGTGTCGAGCCCTGTTTCTACTCCTGGTTGTTCATCAACCTTCCATCAGTTTGAGCCCGTGTCACTCCTTGCTCTCAAGTGATTAGTTGAGCAACTGAAGAATACTAATCCTATATATGATATCCTCCCATCTCACATAGTCAAGGACTGCTTCGACGTAATTGGATCCAGTATTTTATCTTTAATGAATTCTTCTTTACTCTCTGGCTGTGTCCCGTCAGCTCTTAAACATGCTGTAGTCCAGCCGCAGTCTTAAAAAAAAGAAACCTTGATCATAATGATTATGCGAATTACAGACCGATCTCTAAGCTCCTGTTCCTGTCTAAAATTCTCGAGAGGATAGTTCTTTCACAACTCCAGTCGTATTTGGATGCGAATGATATTATTGATAAATTCCAGCCTGCCTTTAAACCACGTCACAGCACTGAAACAGCTTTGCTTAGAGTCCTAAATGATCTTCTTCTAATTGCTGATACTGGACGCTCTGCGGTAGTTCTATTGGATTTATCCTCGGCTTCTGACATGGTGGATCACAGCATCTTGTTAGCGAGGCTTGAGCATACTGTAGGCATTAGAGGTGTTGCCCTTGATTGGTTTAAATCATACCTCTTCAATAGGTCCTTCTCGGTCAACCCGGGCACCTGCTCTTCCTCCCCTACACCTGTCTACTGTGCCGTGCCTCAAGGATCTGTGCTGGGTCCTATTCTATTCTCACTGTATATGCTCCCTATAGGCGCAATCTTTGAGAAATACAATATCGCTTATCATTGTTATGCTGACAGATCTACTTTGAACTTGCTGATGCTCCTGCTCGGTCTCTGCACTGCTTTCAAGAGTGCATGTGTGAGGTCAAAGAGTGGCTCTTAGGTAACTCTTATCTTAAATGATAAGAAAACTGAAATCATGGTATTTGATAGCAATATCCTTCACAGACAATTTCGTGATGCCTTTGGTTCCCTTGCCAGCTCCCTCTCTGACACTGTTAGCAATTTGGGCGTGTTGCTGGATAGCTCTTTTAAATTTGATTTGATCATTCTGCTCTTCTTCATAGACTGTAAGCTGTTCAAAATGCGGCAGCACGCCTTCTGACCGGAACTGGGAGGTATACCTCTATTACCCCTGTTCTAGCTGACCTGCACTGGCTACCCATTAAATACCGCATCCAATTTAAACTACTGCTGCTTATTTTTAAAATTGTCAACAAGGCAGCCCCGAGCTACCTTATCGAGCTCCTTAGTTCGTACATTCCCGCTCGAGCACTGAGATCATCTACTCAGTTACTCCTGGTGAAGCCAAGATCTTGTCTGAAGTCTAGAGGTGACCGTGCAATTGCCTTGGCTGCCCCAGATTTATGGAATAACCTTCCTATTGCTATCCGCGCATCTGATTCTATCCAATCATTTAAATCTGCTGTTTTTTTTTATTATGTTGCTCTTTGTTGTTTGCTTTCTCTTCTGTTTTTTTTCTCCATACAGGTGACCCAGGTGTTTTGGGGTTTTTTTGTTTTGTTTTTTCTTTCTTCCCCCCCTTCTCACCGTCTCTTCTCCCCTTTGGTTTTCTTTCTCTCCCTCTCTTTCTTTCATTCTTTCTCCCTGTCCTATCCCCCAGTCATGTCTGTCCCGTTTGTAGCAACTGAAAATAAAATAAATTCATAATTATAATAAAGGTCAATCAAATGGACCAATATGGCAAGGCCATGATGATCCACTTGGTAAAATAAATCCGCTTGGCATCTTTCTTGGCCTTAAGACAACAATTCTGATGGCTAAAGATCCAAACGGGACAAAAAAAAAAAAAGTGCAGACAATCAAAGATGGGAGAGAGGAAAAACGTGAGAATTAAAACAATAACTTAGGGGTGCCAGAGTCATTTTTGTTCAAGGGCCAACATCTGCATATAAATTCTTCTCTTTTTTAATAATATCAGACACATACAAGTACACTGCATATCTCAGTTTTTCCATCACAGTGGCTCTTTTACATAGGACACAAATCTTTTAGTTAGTTTTTATAACTAAACAGCAAAGGTTGTTTTTTATGATTCAGACAATTGATTTAGCTCTAGCAATACTTTGTAATTTCCCATAAATGTTTGTTTGTGCTCAGTTTTCCACCATCGGAACAGCAATACATTTTATCATAAAAAAAAAGTAATTTATGACTTAACTGCAGTTTTGCAAAGACTATATATATATATATTATGCTGATAGCGGCATTGCCTCTTTCTTCACTATTGTTATATCTGCCTATTAGATAATCAAAGTAGATACTATGTTTTGTCTACATAGAAGATAAATGGAGGTCGTGAAGGTATAGAAGAAGCTAAAATCTCACCTAGTGGTATTCCCAAAGTAAGAACAGCAGCCGTCAAAGCCCCTGCAGAGGCTCCATAGATTTTAGAGGCGTCTTGTATGAACCGAGGGAACCGTTCAAGGATACAACTGGTGGCACCAACATAGTAAATCCCCATGAACCCGCATCCTGCAAAGGAGATGCTCCACTCTTTCTTCAAATCAAACATTTGAGATATTAATGTTCTGAGAAGGAAAATGTACGGCAGAAGCTAATTCTTTTTTTTTTTTAGCTCAGTTATTGCCCGCTGCCACATTTACAACAACACACCTGAGGATATCCAAAGGTGAGAAGATAGTCCGCTATTGCACAATTTGGCATTATTAAGAGAATTTTTCCTATTGGCTAGACAATGTCATGTGACCGAAAGCCTAGATACTAGTGGTGGACATTTGCGATTTATTTTTACTGTTCGTGTTCAGCTCAGACTGTCTTTTAACCCGACGCTGTTTTTACTGAAGAAACTTTAGCTTTTTTTTTTTACAATGAACATCCCAGTTGTGGATTTCGGCGCCTACAGGCTGAGCGAGAAGGATGTCGCTGACGAGCAGTGGCAGAGTTTAAGCACAGAGTTGAAATCAGCATTTAGAGATGTTGGTTTTGCATTTCTGAGGAACACGGGGATTACTCAGGAGGAGGTGAGGCCAGTTAGATAGAATAAAATTATTATCGAGGAACTTACACTGGAATCCGTCTTTTTCTTCTGGTGTGTTTGGACAGGTGGACTGTGTCATGGAGATATCCAAGAAATTCTTCCTGCAGCCAGATGAACTGAAGCAACCCTTCAGCAGGAAAAGTTTCGTGAACAACCCTAACCACGGTTGGGTGTCATTGGAGACGGAGAGGTAGGATGCATACGTTTTATACTTTAATGTGTATCTGCGGAAGAGAGTTTAAATTCGGATAATTTCTTTATAGGTTGAATCCACGTCGACCTGGGGACCTGAAGGAGTCTTTCAACACTGCCTCCCTTCATCCTGATATAGTAATAACTCGGAGGCAAAAGCCTTGATCGTTTGTTTTCATCAGTTTATTTATTTTATGATTAACCTTAAGAGTTTGGGCTCAGACACAACAACTGCATGGTGCCACAAGGTTATTAGTCAGGGGGTTAAAGTACAAGTTACTCAGTATCTGTTACTTTAGAGAAAGCTCTGTTAAGTTTGGAGAGGAATCAGGAAAATAAATGTTGAACTGCAGTACTGAAAAACTATGTACACCCCTATTAAGAGGAAAGTAGCAGCAGGGGTGCTGCTTATTGAATACACTTGATTGCATCAAATGTACATAATTAGCTGATAATCAGCAAGTGTAACCAACTCTATATGAGCAGAGGTTTTGGCAGTTTGCTGACCTGGGGGAGACTTTCTCCAGAGGCATTTCCTTAATCTTAACACAATTACACAGTCATCCCTGGAATGGACATCCTACAAGTTCACTCCAAGGTCAGAGCATGCAGTTCTTAGTGAAATAAAGTTACATCTCCATAGGCCTCAGTTGGAAGTTAAATGTTAAAGTTCATGAAGTTCCAGTTAGGAAAAGACTGAACAAATATGGCTTCTTGTTCATAAGGGTTGCCAGCACAAAGACTCTTCTGTCCAAGACTCCTCAATCTCTTCTTTGGACGAATGTGAGCAAAGTGGAGATGTTTGGCTACAGTGCACAGCACCTTGTTTATCAGGGACCAAAAACAGCATATTAGCACATATACCTCATCCTAACTCTCAAGCACACTGGTGGGCAGGTGATAAATTGGGCTTGTTTTGCAGCTACAGGATCTGGGCCCTTAGTCACTGGTTGGCCATGAACTCCCCTGCATGCCAAAGTATTTTAGAGTCTAATGTGAGGCCATCTGTCCAACAGCTATAGGGTCATGCAAAAGGACAAAGATCCCAGGTAATCTACAACTGAATGAATGAAAAAGAAGAGAATGAGAGTGTTGCAACGGCACGGTCAAAGTACAGACTTCAACCTGTTTGAAATTATGTGGTGGGACATTAACAGAACTGTGCATAAGCAAAACAACTACACACCTCGATGAACTGGAGCAACATTATAATGAAGAGTGTGAACAGTAACACAATCTGAAAGAGTGGCACAGAAGGCAGTACTTTAAATATTACTACCACAGGTGGTCGTACAAGGTGCTGAAACATGGGTGGTTTTTCTCTGGACTCCAGAGTGTCCTTGTTTCTTGGATTTTGAAGTTAAAAGCCAAAATCCACATCAAGTCACTGACATGTCCTGCATCTTAATATCACAAAATTCCAGATAAACTTGTTCTTTTTACATATTTCATTCTTTGTTATTTGACAGCAAAACAAACATTAAAATAGTGACACAAACACACCCCGTTGAGAGTAATACAAACAAGCCATCAGAATTGGAATCCGTTTTCAGCTGCTATGCACTTTTAATAGTACCAGCAAGGTTACAGACTCATTCTCTACATTAAATACACATTATAACAAAACAACACGAGCTGGTACAGTAAAGTCCAGGATAACAGGATACCAAAAATTTTGATGTATTGAACATTAAAGCATAAACCCATCTTATTATAACACTGAAACTATAAGTAGGTCAATGAGCATACTATGGGTACTTTAAGATATCAATATCAGTATTATCATTAGTCAGACTCTGATGTGGTTCTGTTGTTTTCTGTTGTAGAAATGGCCATCATCAGGCAGTTTGAAAAGTTTTCAGGAGTTCCAGACATCCTTTTTTCTGCACTGCAAAGAGCTGAGTCTTCGGTTGCTGAGGGTGATGGCCCACAGTCTGGGACTCGACCCAGAAGTCTTCTTGCGTGCACACCGTTTAATAGGAAGTATGTTTACCCCATACACTGTACCCAGTGTACAGTGGCATATGATCAGTTTTACTAAGTGTTCAAGCTACATGTCATGAGGGGCGGTCACTGATCCCAGATCATATGGACCTTGTGAGAAGGTTTTATTCACACACACACACACACACACACACACACACACACACACACACACACAAAAACTGGCAGTATCTAATTCTACAAAATTAGGGAGAATACTAATAAGGGCAAAATGTTCAACCAAGACATGTTAGCTTAATTTATGTACTATATATTATATTCATTTAGTACTTTATATAGCTCTTCTCCTAAATTAAAAAATAACAAAAATACAGCACAAAATAAAAGAAAAATGAATATAAATACAAGACACATGTAAATGCGAGTAACAAACGAGGGAAATGACTGAAAATCTAACAAAAATTAATCCTGGGAAAGAATTTTTTTTCTTTTTTGTAAAGTGTAACCTCAAGGCAGACCAGATTACGGTTTTGGAGGATTGGTCCATAAATTGGTACAAACAAACAAGAGATACACTGCATTGACAACACTGCTGTGTCTCCTCTAGCTGACAAAAATGGCACTACGATGCGATCTCTCTACTACCCACCAGTGAATTGTGAGAAAGCAAAGGAGGGCCAGCTGCGATGTGGAGAGCATTCAGACTATGGCAGCATTACTCTGCTGTTCCAGAGCTCAGAAGGTCTGCAGGTAAGGCCTGTACCACTGGGACACACAAGCACATAAGTTGCTTGGTAACATACTGAAAAAGGGTCTGATTAATTTACAAACTCACTTAAGCTGGAATTCCTGTGGTGTGCCACTTTAAACAGCTGTCATCACTGTTTCTTCAATTGTAAGTCATGTGTTTTGCTTAGTTAGTAACACATTATGTGTTAAAGTCAAGCAAAGTATCAAATAATCCTGTTATCCTCCTGACACTTTTTGACCGTCAGGTGCGTACACGCTCAGGTGAATTCATCCCTGTTCCCTGTATCCCCGGAGCCATCCTCATCAATATCGCTGACCTGATGCAGCGCTGGACGAGCGATCAGTTCGTCTCTGTGGTGAGTGAAGGGGATATTTCCGCCCCAAGGTTTTATGACAAGGTTATGGAAATGCATTGTAACTAGAAAAGTAAATGCGACTACATATGTCAGATTGGGTCATTTATAGGAAATAAGAAAGGTCTCACCTACTTTAACTTTAGATATGTTTTTGTGACCCATGATCTTTTTTGAAGCCAACAGAGTTAAAATGCTTCCCAAAAAAGTTTTTGCATATGGCCATGGCATTAGGATTATAGTTTAGTGTTGCTTGTTGTTTCTTAGCTCCACAGGGTTTTGCTGCCTCCTGTCGGAGACTCCAGCACACGGCAGTCTCTGGCTTACTTTGTCCAGCCGGATGACGAGGCTCTGATCACCTGCTGTGATGGCTCCAACAAATATCCGCCAGTTACAGCAGGCGCCTATCTCACTGAGCGATTCAATGAATCATATGGAAGAAGCTGAATTTGAACCCACCATTCTGACCATTTGATTAAGAAAGTTTTTTTGTTTGTTTTTTTAAATCATGTTCAGTGAGTTATTGTCAGAAGTATGATTATGTCACTTCAGATTCTACAGTAATTATAAAACTGAATGTTAACTTATGACTGTGTTTATAAGATGAGTTGAACTTGAGGTTTGTGATGAAAATAAGAGACAGAAACATTGTATCTGCAAGCTCATTCACCTTAATTTTAGACATTCAAACCTTGTACATCATTTTCATGATTTTTTTTCACAGGACATTAGTTGGACATTTAAGTACTTTTTTAACAAGTCACATAAACATAAACTGTTCAGCACATATACCAGGTTGGAGAGAGGTTGTTGTTTGAAAATAAAGTAACCAGTGTATTTTACTTCAACTCTTCAAAGTATTTTGTGTCCATCTTTTCTTTGCTATTAGTCTGTAGTGAAAAAAAAATTAGTTGTTGTTTTTTACCTTGTGCTTCCTTCTGGAGTTTAATTCAGATTTTTACAAGGCAAATTTCAACCTACTGCATTCATTTCATTTACAGTGGTTCGAGAATAAATAAACACAAATTCACAGACACTCCTAAGCACTGACATCCAGGCAACCACTTCATAATCCATACAATTGTCACAATCACAAACACAATTATTAAAAATTATAACATTTAAATACATATTGTATATATTTAACTTCATCTCTTATTCTGCACTAATCTGATCCAGAGGTCACAACAGCTTGAAAAGACATTGAAGGAAACACTTTTTCTATAAAACTTCATTTTGGCTCTAATCTTACTTTTCTGGCATTTATTTTTTCCAAAATAATTCACAATTTACCATAAAAATAAATAATATTCTGAAAGGATTTCCTTAAGGAAAAAGTGGCAGTGAAACTACAGTGTGAACAAAACTAAACATTCAGTTATCAGGCCAGCTGCCCTCCCCATTTCACCCCAAAGAACTTCCAATAGAGAACAGAGTCCTTTTGTGATACAAGATTAAAAAAACAAAAACAAAAGGGTTGATTGTCCACATAGAAAACTGGAGCAGCTCCACATTTCCAGGCTGGCTCATTCAGTTGATTTAACCAGCAGAAGGAAGGGCATCATTGGCACTAAGAGATCTTCCCCCCCCCCCCCCCCCCCTATGTGTTGCTGTGTGTTTTGAAAATTCTAAACAATAACCCAAAATTGAAATCATGAAAACACAAGCACACTTGCATGCTCACTCACATCGCACACAGGGTGGTGAGGCCTGCTAAGAATGTCCAGGCACGGGTACATCTTGCTGCTGGTGACCAGGCGGAGGTGGCTGACTGTTTCCTGGTACAACTGGTGCATGTTCACCTGCAGTTAGAGGAGCTGCAGGCTCTGTAACAAAGATTCATATGTGCATTATTAGGATATGATAAAAAGCTTTTAATCTCGTCTTATTAAAAAGGATAACAATGCTTTTCCCTCACTGCATCTTTTTAAGTGTATTTTGATTGGGGATGCACAAGTAAATAACTTATTTTGGCTGTTCTGTGGATCTGGATGCAGGTTTTCGACTGGGTGGTTAATTTTCACTTGATTTTAAAAAATGTTAAAATGGAAGTAGAGTGCAATTAAGAGACCTTTAACATCATGTGATTTGTTGTTTCCAGCATCATTTATCATAAATTTCATACTCACGTTTTACATCAGCATTTAAGCTTTGGGATTTAACCCTTTCCATTTCTTCCATTGCCTGAGCAGCGAGAGAAGGACAAAAAAATGTTAAGAGCATAAAAATGGTTTAAGACTTTGTTTGCTATTGCCTGCATGTTTCAAGTCTACAAGTCTCTAAAACAAGATTTAAGTGCAATTCAGCATGTTTCACACTGTAAGCCAGATTCTTACATCTGTAGAAAGGGTCAAGCAACTGTATAGAAAAATCCTATTTTCAGATTGTATTTCATCTGCTATGGATAGTTGACAGATAATTCACCTGTTTCAGCCCCAGCTTCTGAGCATCAAGTTCTTCCTGTTTTCTTTCAAGTTCCTCTCTCTCTTTCTGCAGCTCAGCCGACTTCTTGTTGATGTCATTCTCCTCATTGGCCAGTTGTTGTTCAAACTCTCTCAGCTCCTCTTCGGTGTACAATGGGTTCTGATCTAAAGTCTGCAGAGGGCACATAAATAAATGATGTGATAAGAAATCATATACATTTCTGATTTCATGATATAATGTCAGCTGTTAAATCTCTTGGGGAGTTTAATGATTTGGAATCTCACCCTTTGTAGACAATTTCTGAAAACAGCTGTTTATTGTGTTGCACTTACGCGAGCCTAAGCTCATAGTTTCATAGCTCATATTGATGAATAATTGAATTGAATTTTAATACACTAACATAACATTGGGTTCACATTAATTTTTAATACTACTCTATACACAAAAATGCCAGGAGGGAAGCCAAACCTTACTAGCTCTTACCTCCCATTCGTCTTTTTCATAGAACTCTTCCTTCTTTGTGGCTGCCATGAATTCGCTCAGTGATACAAGCCTGTCTTTATTGGTGTCCACCTGAATGTCAATACATGAAGCAATTTTGAGCAACAACTGTCATCGAGATAAATCACTCACCAGATACGTCCCAAAGGCCCTGACCTTTAGCTCCTTGCTAAAATAGCTACTCCACACACAGATGTTTAAATTCATTCATTAGATTTCAGGCAGCAATGCCACACGTTTGTTATGAAATATACATTATGATTGTATTCTGACAACAGAGAATACCTTCATAACATACTAATCAATACTTTAGAAATGCTAATGAACATGACAATGATCTGTACATTTTATAGATTTGTGGTGGCTCACCTCGTTCATAACATGCTCTCTCATTCGCAGTCTCTCTTCCTCCATCTCAACCATGTCATCCTCTTCATTTTCTGGGTTGTAAACCTTCTCCAGCTTAATGAAATGCACAAATTTTACCTCAGAGACTTGTTCATTTGCAGATTACATTATCGCAGACTATGCAGAACCAGAGTTAGACATAAAACATATACCTCTTTAGTAAAGAGAGCTTCAAGCTCACTCTCATCAAAGAAGCCATCTCCGTTGCTGTCTGCAACACAAAACAAACAACGGAAATCTGTGTCTGATTTTAACCATCCATAGTTTTGGCACACTAGCAAATAAGACAACATTTGAATGCTATATTCATTCTTTGCTCTTAAACGACCTTCAGTGTATGGTCTATGGTTACCGTGCATTTTGAAGAAAGTTTTTGGATCAAAATCTTCTGGATCTAAACCATCTGCCTCCTGCCACACCTCTTTTAGCTGGTCCTCACTGCCCTGCACACACAGAGGTACACATCAAGGTTTCTCCTTTTTCTTGTTTTGTATTTAGCACTATTTAGCATCTTTATTCTATGGCTTGCATATAAATCTAAATAAAATTGGCCCAACTAAATGAGTTAATTTTATCATAAAAAAAAAAAAATCATTCATGTTTTCCAAATAATATCATTCAGCTTCAATGTCATTTGTTCCCCCGCATTGGCTATAATCTTAGCATTCGTAATGAACTGCTTTATAGCTGGCGTCTTACAGGGTGGTTGACTTTAGGGTGGCTGGCGTGTTTCTTCTTCATTTCCTCGTAGTGTTCCTCTTCCTTCTTGCGATCCTCCTCATTCAAGTTCTTCAGGCGTTGCCGTCGCTCATGCTCTTTCATCATCTCGTATTGCTTGAACTCATCATGGCGGTCCTTGTCAAAGTTCTCCAGGTCATTAGTCGCCTAGACGTAAAAACAAAAAGTTGGGAAGTGGAATTCACCTCTTAATTCTGCAGATTTATGCACCTCGTTGAAACAGATGGACTCTATTCAACATCCAGATGCCTGATCAGAGTTGTTCCATAGAGGATGAAGCAAACTGTTGAGCTGAATAATTACTAGCCATGTCACAGTCTTAGCATCACTCAGCATTGAATGCAGAGACAACCCAGGCAGATATAGCATGCTTTTTGTGTTTAGCTCATGCGGTGAAATTTATTCATCTATTTAGTGCTAGCATGCTTACTAGTGGATACTAGTGAGTGCTAACTGGGTATGAATAAACAGTACCTCTGACTTCCTAAACCTGAGAGCTGCAGTAACAATAAGTTGATTTATAAAAAAACATATTTGGACAAATGGTTTGATTGCAAAAGTATTCTGGTGTGTGTATCTAGAATCTAAAAGCTCTTTGTATTGGTAGGGCTTAATAACAGACAATGCCCCACAGTGGTGCAATGCTTAGCACTGCCACCTCACAGCATGGGGGCGTTTCTGTTTGAAGTTCTACCAGTACCTCTTTGTTTACTATGTGTTAGCCAACAGACTGGCAACCTGTTCAAGGTGGACCCTATCACTCTCCTTATGACAACTGTGGTATGCTTCAGCCCCTCAAAACCATGAATAAGTGGAAGAAAAGGGATGTATGGATATATGGATGTAGGGATGGATGGATTTCTGATAGTGACTGTACCTTTTGCTGAGTACTATAAATACACTGTTGTCATAGTTCAAAATCTGGATCTGTGAGTTTAAAATTATTATTTTGGCCTGATTTTATTAGAACCTCTGGGTGGCTCTTTATTCTAGAACCCTGCAAGGACTTGCTCAGCATAAAGTACATGAAAATGCTATGGTAATACAAAACAAAGCAAATGCTCATTTATCACCATTCTTTGCATTTCTCAAGCAGTGCCAAGGCAAAATAGTAGGTCAATGATTATAGAGCAAAGCTAAATGCTACAGAAAAGTAAAACTTATATAAAATATTTTTAGGATTTACATCTGCATGACTGGAAGCTTTGTTGTAAAACTACAGAGGCATGCAAACTCATTAAGCCGGCCTCCCCATTACTATTCTTTTATACTCATTTCACACACAGGAAACATGTTGGTCTCGCAAAACTTACACATTTACCTCTAATGAGTCAGCACTCTCCAACAAAGGGAACAAAGCTGTGAATGCCTCCAACTTATTACATCTAAAATTTAAAAAAAAGCCAGACTAGTTAAACATCCCTCACTGAAATTCCCGATACGCTATGCTAAGTATGGCAATATTTCTGCATGAGCAACTGTCATTATAAATGTGACTGTGCCATACCAGTGCAGAGAAACAGGGTCAGTATTAACCTTCAAGTAGCTGCGCTAATGACTAGGTGTATGTGTACCGATTTGATGAGACGGTCCAGGTCATCCACCTCGAAAGTGTGTGGATTCTTGTGGTTCAGGTGCTCAAACTGTTTCAGCAGGGCCTGGTGGTCCACTGTTTGGCCTGCAAGAAAAGGAATAATGATTAGATTTATTCAACTGTAAAACAAAGACACTTGGTTTTTTGGAGTTGTGTCATGGTTATTCTTTTCCGCTGGGTTTTACAAACACATTTTGTACCAAAACTTAATACATTTATTCTAGAAAGCGTTAAAGGATTACATGAATATCAATGCATTTTTGTTTTTTAATAAATTGACCTATGACTTCTATCTTTGCTTCTTTTCTCTACCTACACTTGTGTTAATCTATTCTGTATGAACATTTATACAGCTTCCTCTATTAATGATCAAAATTTAAATTTGAATAATAATTTTCTTTCAAGAGTTAAGTTCTGCATTCAATAACATAACTAATGGACTGACTTAAACTGCGGAAGTTGTTGTGCAAACTTATGAAGTTTCAAGTTCAAGTTTCTCAGTGACACATCATTTTTTCCCCCTTTCTTTAAGATACTTACCATTTCCTTCCTTGATGTCGTGTTTAGCTTTTATGAGCATTCGCAGCCTGTTCATCTCCTCCCTCTTTAGCTCATCCAGCTTGGTCCGAAAATTGTGCTGAACAAAGTTCAGCTCTTTGGAAAGTTTGCCTTGCTGCAAGCAGACAGTCAACATACCATAGTTCAATAAAAAATGTCCACGTCGACAACCAGCTTACAAAATATTGGGCTGTTTTTGCAAGTGTGCACCTTGATGTCATCCATATTGGCATTTTTGAGCTTTTCTCTAAAGTGGGGGTCCTTCTCAAGATACTCAATGACCTCCCTGAGGTAGCGGTCGTAGTGCAACCCAGTGTCCTGAGAAATAGACCACATTTAGCTTGTCAATGCATAACATTATTCAGTCCGATTATGGGTATTTTTTCCCAGTCAATTAATTCTTCTAATGAACAGTTACACCTAATTTAACAGACACTGCTTTTGTTTGTTTTTCAATCAATCTTTAGTCAGTAAGCATTTCTGAAAGGTGTCTGAAACAGCGGACTTCATGTCTGGATCACCCTGAGCTTTATCTACTTAGCTGTAAGACTCCATTTTAATAGGATATCCCTTTATTTCACACTGCCCGTGTGACTCACAGCACTCTCGGGTGGACCCAGTTCCTCCTCTTTAGCCTTTTCTTTGGTCTTGTCCACACTGATAGGCACTGACTGGATACACAGCCACAAACTGAGCAGAACAAGGCCACAGCGGGCCAAGGCTTTACTCCTCACCATCTGGTCAGGCAAAGCATACATAAAATAGATAAGAAAAAAGATAGGAGTTAGTTTCAGGTTAGGTGAAGATCGTACATCTTTTAGAAAGCTCTGCAGTCAGAACAAAATGAGCACTTGCCGTATCTTTATTAAATATATATATATATATATATATATATATATATATATATATATATATATATATATATATATATATATATTTTTAAAAAGTGGTGCAAGTCAACACTTCAAATAGAGACAGAACACTGATAAGGTTATGCAAATAACTCTTAATCTGAAAAGCAATTCCCATAAGAAAGGGCCCGTGCAGCACACGTGTTTGGTGGCTTACTTTAGAATATTTTCTTAGAGATTTCTAAGTTGAACGCTGTGAACCTGTTAGTCACAGTGAATCAAAATCGGACTGAGTGTGTAGTTTAAGGAACAGGTTGTTCAGTAGGGATCATGGAGTGAGGATGCCAGCTAATTCATTATCTACATGGATGTAGAAAATGCTCTAAACTAAGCCTCAGCAGACAGAGAGAACGGCGTTAGTAAACGTCACCTCGCGTGAAATAATACTTACTTGTAACGTGGAGCTTATTTTGCTCTCCTCTTTTTTTATTCTTCACCTGGCTTTCACGGTTTAGTGTTCCTCAAAGTGCCTGAGCTTCACCGGAGCTTGTTTACAACGGTCATCTGTTAACCACCAATACAAGCCTCCCTTGGCTACAACCTACATAAAAAGGTTGTGTTCACCATGGCAACGCACCGCCTCTGGCTTCTCTTATTGGCCTAAGAAAGTATACTTTCTTTCACAAAACAGTCGCGTTGAGAGGCGATTGGTCAATACACCTGTCACTCATAGTGTATCAACAACCGCCCCCCGTTGGCTTAAGGTGCGTTGAGCCAAACTGTACGTGGCGTTCGGTCAACCCCAGACGAGGGCGGAGTTAGTGTGCAACACTACTCATATTATAAAACTGTTTAACAATGACATTTAATACTAGGGATACGCGTAGGGATACACAACATAAATGTTTTATTTCATCTTATATTTCATTTAGATATTCTAATTAAATATAGATTACACTTGGACATGCTGCAGACCAACATAGAGCTGAAAATACACTCGTTCGAAAACATAGCAGGAAGCCTTAAGCCTTAAGAATTATTATTGTTATTAAAATGATGGCCAAAAAAGCAATGAGACTGCGTAGAAAAACTCTTAAACGCCCTGCATTTAAATATTATATTAAGTCAACTATTATTTATTTATTTATTTATTTATTTATTTATTTATTTATTTATTTCAGCAAAAAGCTGGCGAGAAAAATGAGAGAGTGAGTTTAAGAAAGTCGAAATGGGTACTTATAATTAAGGTGTTCAGCAAAAAGAGAGGGGGCAAAAGCGAAGGAAAACTCTTATTGTGATTTGTATGTGAGGCTGAACAATAAGGAAGGAGAAAAGCACAGACTGAGAGAGAGAGGTTATAGTGATTAAAGATAGAGATGGAAATGTACTAATGAGTGAAGAGAGTGTGCTGAGAAGATGGAAGGATTACTATGAGAAGGTGATGAATGAAGAAAATGAGAGGAAGTGCAGAGGATTAGTAAGGAGGAAATGAGGGGAGCTATGCAGAGGATGAAGAGTGGAAAGCCAGTTGCTCCAAATGACATACCTGTGAAGGGTCAAGGCTTTGGGGAGAGAGAGCAGTTTAAAATAATCTTAGAGTCGGAGAGGATGCTTGAGGAATGGAGAATAAGTATACTGGTAACAGTTTTCAAGAACAAGGGTGATGCGCAGAGCTGTAGTAACTACAGAGTGGTAGAGCTGCGGAGCCATGAAGCTATGGGGAACAGTTGTTGAAGCTAGGTTGAGAAGAAAGGTGATGATCAAAGAGCAGCCGGCTTCAAACCAAGAAAGAGACCACAGTTGTTTGCTCTGAGAGTGTTGATAAAGAAGTCTAGGGAAGGTCAGAAGGAGTTTTACTGTTTCTTTGTGGATGCAGGGGAAGCATAGGTGCCAGGAGAGGAACTGTGGTACTGCATGAGGAAGTCAGCAGTAGCAAAGAAGTGGTGAGGGTGGTGCAGGGCATACATGAGGACAGCAGCACAGAGGTGAGGTGTGAGGTAGGAGTGACAGATGGGTTCAAGGTGGGGGTGGGGTTGCATCTGCTCAGAACTACTTCTTGTTTGTGATTGTAATGGACAGGCTGTCAGATGAGGTCAGGCAAGAGTTACCACAGACGATCATGTGTGCAGACGACATTGTGATCTCTAGTGATAGTAAGGAGCAAGTGAAAGAGAGTCTGGAGACATGAATGTATGTACTGGAGAGATGAGACATGAAAGTCAGTAAAAGCTAGATATACCTGTGTAAATTAAAGAGAGACAGATGGAAAAGTGAAGCTGCAACAAAAGAGGTAGTGAAGGTGGACAAGTCTAAATAATAGTCTAAAGAGGGAAATACAAGAGGGAAACTGAAAGTTAATAAGATGGTAGTGGCACCTGCTATGATGTATGATTTGGAGATGGTGCCACTAGCAAAAAGAAAGGAAGACAAGCTGAAAGTAGAAGAGCAGAAAATGTTAAGAAAGGCCAAGATTAGAAATGAGTACATCAGAGGCACAGATTAGCTTGAGCAGTTTGAAGACAAAATCAATCAGTCATGGTTTGGACAGGTGCAGAGGAGGGTTAGTGGACATAGTGGGAAGGGATACTGAATATGGATCTGCCAAGCAAGGAGAAGTGGAAAGACCACACAGAAGGTTCACGGATGTAGTGAAGGAGGACATGCAGTGGGTCAGTGTTACAGAGGAGGATGCTATGGACAAGGTGAGTTGAAAGTAAATGATCTGTTGAATGATGATCCTTAAGAGGAGCAGCTGAAGTACTTCTACTACTACTGCTACTTTTACTAATAAAAAGTAGTAAGAGTAGATAATAATAATTTGAGTAAAGAGTGAATTGTAGTTCACAGTAAGAAATGACTTACTGGAACAGTAAAGTAAACCAAAACACGATTCTCCATTTAATATTCAAATGTATCTTGTAAAAATTAAATGCATTTTATGCATTAATCAAGTCTGAATTTATTTAGCATTTTCTTTAATTCTCGCAGGGTGAAAAGTATACATACACCCTCACTAATATTTGGCTGTTAGCTAGCTACAGCTCGACCAGGCACTTTTGGTACCCATCAACAACCTTCTGGCAAAATTGGCAGTTCATTTAAATTGGTTGGTTTCCTGGCATGGATCCATGTCCTCAATTTTTCAACAGGTTGAATTTTAGGCTTTGGGAAGACTATTTCAAATGGTTAATGTTAGCCTACTATATCAATGTTTACATGTCCAACTATCTAGCTGTTGATCTGAGGTGAAGATGAAGAATTTGGAGGTAGTTCTCCTCTTTCATTATTCCACCACTTTGTGCAATGTACCAGTACCACTACAACCAATTAAGACCCGTAGCATGATGCTTCCCCCACCATGCCTGACAACTGGTACAGTCTTTTAGGCTAGAATCTTCACTTGTGCTCCTCTAAACATATTTCTTGTCATCATAGCCAAATAGCTCATGCTTTGTCTTATTTGAACATAAAACTTTTCTTGAGAAAGCATTTGGGGTGTTCATGTGGCCAGCTAAAATTTTCATTTTAAAAGTAGGTGTTGATTTTGGAACAGGGGCTTCTTTTTTGGTCAGCATCCGATTAGGAGGGTAATCCATCTTCATGGATATTGAAGATGGATCAGTGATGCTGTTTGGACAGTGATGCTGGTCTTCCAGCAGTTTCCAGTTCATGGCAGGCTTAACACTTGGTGGTTCCAGGGTTGAAACCTGAAAATCCTTACTAATTTCTATTCATTTATGGGTGATAGTTGGGTTTTCTTCCAGACCTTTGCAAAGTGATGGTGACATATCTGAATAACGTGTACTTATGTCAGTGGCCTATGGTTACTTTTACAGAAAGGCAAATGTACCAAAAGTTACCAAATAAACATTTATTCAAACCACTCCTTTAGGAAAAGAAGCAATAAAATGTTTAAACTGTTGATCTTCTCTACATAAAACACACTGGCCAAGGTGGTTAGTAAAACGAATGTGTTATGATGATAAATCACTGAAGTTCATTTCTCAGTGCTAGATGGGGAATGCCACTATTATCTGCCAAGAAGAGTGCTCAGATATCCAGCCAGAATTATGCCAGAAGCTTGTTGATAGCTACCAAAAGCACCTCATAAAAGTGAAACTCGCTAAGGGGTATTAAACAAACATTAGTCAGGGAGTATATACACATTCATATATACTCCACATTAACATTCTCTTTTTTCTATGCTTAAGTGCTTTCTATCTAACATTCGCATACATTTATACTCTGATAGATGCAGACTGGAGCAACCAGGAATCAAACCCCCAACCTTCTGAATAGTGGAGAACCTGCTTTATCTCCTGAGCTTCAGCCATCCCATGCATTGAAACAATAAGAACACAACATGAATTCATTAAATGTGTGCTTTATTTACTTGACTTTTACTGTATTAAATAAGAATTGCATTGAATTACACATAAAAAGGTATTAAAAATGTCTTTAAAAACAATTTGTTGGGTAACAATAGGCCAACAGGCCAGGATGTGAATTAACAGAAATCAGCAACAACAAACTTTTTCAAAGCTTGTGTTTTGCTCTGTTTGTTGTTTGTGTTCCTGCTATGCTCCTCTTTTGGCTCTTCATTTCCCTCATTTCCTAAGGAGCTACTAGTCTGGTTCTCGTGGCACTCTTTTCCTGTCAAATGGTAGTTCTTTCTCTCCACCTTTGCCAAGCACTTGCTCATAGATTATCTGATTGTTGTCTCTCTTATACAATAAGACCTTAATCTTAAAACAGCTGTTATGAACTGAACTAAAAAAAATCTCAAGTGTTCATGCACCACAGAATATAACTTTCTTAAAGTGCATTGCTAAAGTATTGGGGCCAGGAGGTACAGTAGGTCATGTAGTTATCGGAAGGCTGGCTGCTCCAGTCAGCATACCTAAGTATCTTTGGGCAGGATACTGAACGCCAAGTTGCTCCCAGCAGATGTCTTCATTAAAGTATGAATCTTGGGTAGTAAGCACTTTGGTGTAGAAAATAGGTGCTTGTATGATTAAGGCAGGTTTTATAAAGCACTTTGAAGGCTCAAGCAGAGTACCCATATGGAAAAGATATATATAAATCTTATAAAGTTTTTATCTGTCTTGTATGAAACTTGTATGAAAAGCATACAAGAGTGAAAACACATATAAGATCCCTTGAAAAATTATATAATGAAACTTGTATGTTTTGTATACCTACTAAAAAAAAAATATGAAAGTAATGAGAAAGTGGCCACTTTCATGAGTAAATCATGTAAGCCTTATATGATTTATATATGATTTACTCATGAAAGTGGCCACTTTCATGAGTAAATCATATATGTTTTTACTATTTCTTTTCCATATGGGTAGAAAAGTTATATATATAATAGTTATGATCCAATAACATAATGTATATGATTCTGCATAATGTATTTTTTACTTAGGAACTTTACAAATTCCAAAACTTTACTTAATTAAAGTATCTGAATACTTGTTTAACTTTGAAAAACAGCTTTTTAATGCAAAATAAATGTCATTCTTAATCAGAACCAGATTTCAAGTACTATGTTTTTATTATGGTCTGGAGCATAACTGTGCAAATGTGAAAAACCTTTATAAACAGTTACTGGCCAGTACTGAGTTAGTTTGCAAGACAACTGTTATTATTTCCTAAAGGTCACTATTACCACAAGATAGTTTTGACATCTGGAAAATTGTACACAATGTTTTCTTTATTACTTTTCTAAACTCTTTTTGTTTCTGGTCAATTATTCTTATTTACTGTGCCCTCCCTGCCTTGTTCTTGGTCTCACACGTTCCAGTTCATTTAAAAGACCCCCAAAGCACCCCTCAGAAATGATAGAATTTCTATAAATAATAGAAATATGAAAACTTTTCGACACCGACCACTTTAGTCCACACAGTGGAGCTGTTGTCACAAAATGAAAACGAGACCCAGCCAGGCAGAAAAGCTACCCAACTGTGTCCAACCAAAAGTCCACCAACGACCTCAACAGGAACTGACGTTCCCTCTGTGCAAGTGGATGGAAAAATGCAGCTGCAGGAAAAATGGCTCCAAACGCCGCACCGCTAAAAGGTGAGGAATAAAGCTTTTTACAGCCCATGTCTGCCTGTAAAAGTTTGATCTTGTGGTTGCCTGCAGTCATCGGTTGTGTCTGAGTCGCGTTCGACCGTTTCCCGTTTGAGGAAATCAGCATTTCTTCGTTACTGTGGGTACTTGGCAGGACCAGAGCAGTTGCCCGGTTACTTTTAAAATATTAAATCATTGTCTCTCACGGAACAGTCCTGTAAGTTGTCCTTGTATGGTTAAATTCAAATGTGTTTTATGTTTACTCTCAGTTCCGTTCTTTTTGGTTGTTGTGTTCGCGCATTTAGCAGGTTTAGCGGCTAACTTAGCATCCAGCACAGGCAAAAGTTATAGTTAAAAAAAACAACTAATAAAACAGCCATTAAAAGTATCAAGGAGTGGAGTTAAACCGAGCTAACCGGATGTTTGCAAGAGAAGTTTGTTATTATTGGTTAAAAGTCACTGTTCTCGTTTGTTTATCACAAGCTGGCTTTTATTTTAAGATGTGTACAATGGGAAAATACTAAATGTTCGTGATTTATTGACAGTACACATCATGTTGGTGTCAGGTGAGCATCAGCAGACGTGTTAGCTAGCTGTCAAAATAATCTGTAAATAATATATGTGTGTTTGTTAACGCCAGAAATTGCTCGATATTGTTCTGTTAACGTACAGATCATGCTTTATCAAACGCGTCGTATTTACAATCTTTTTCTAAGTGTTACGTAATACTACATTTCTTGGCTGGCCACAGAGCTAAGCTTCTAACAACAGATCTGAGCTACAAACACAGGGGATGGGACCAAACTGTGTCTTCCTTGAAGTTATTCCCAAAAAGATGAGCCGGGGGATTACGACAACACGATCTTAATAGTATCAGAAAAACTACTCAGCACTCTGGTCTTATAAGACGATTATCAATTGAGGGTCGTACCTTCTTTGAACATATCATCAATTCAAACTGAATATGAACTGCTTGTGGAGCAGGGGCGCTTCCAGAATTTTTAAATAGGTGCTATAAAATAAATCGTTTACTATACAATGTATAAATCCTAATAGAAAGTTTTAACTATGAAAATATACTCAAAGTACCCAATATTAAATCAATAATTATATTAAAAAGTATATATTAATGTATATACTTCTTATAATATTATATAATGAGATCAAAATGGTTGGCTTTTTATATTTTTAAGTCTGCAAAATAGTAAGTAACTTAAGCTTTAAAATACATGGTATGATGTGCAAAGTACATTATTTGCACCCAAAGCATAGAGATGGCATAGAATAGAACTAGTTAGAAGTTTAACACCGGGTTATACAGCATAATCCTGTCAGCTTTTGTTTTAGTTTACAGGCTTGGATTCCTGCCTTGGCAACAAAGTGACTAGTACCGAAAACAGAAAATAAAAACTTGTTACTTATTTTACTATTCAAAAACAACTTGAACTTTGAACAGCTCCACAATGTGTTGCTTACTTCTGCACTTTTTCTTAGTTATTGGATGTGTAGACTGCCTGTCACTCATTAGGGCTGAAGTCAAAGTGTGAGTTCAACCTCATCGTGCTATGTTGTGCAGCCAAATGTTGCTCAAAACAATAAAACTTTTTTAAAAACTGATAAATGTGTATATCTCAGTATGTAAATCTAATTCCATGAAAACAAGCTAATAAACAATATAAATGCACATAATAGTGACAGGTAAAGCTTCTTAAAAGGTAAATTAAAATTAAGGAGGACATTTAAAATCATGATTGAGGCTTTCTGAAATCACCATTTCCAGAAGAAGAACTGTGGATTTTTTTTTGTCCATAAACCTTTTCACTTAAGCAATAATTTTTACTGGATGTGACTCAGCAGACTGATTCTCTTCTGAATAATTTAGCAGTAGTGAAGTAATGCTCAGATGTTGAATTAAGGTTAAGCACATCCTGGTATCTGCCATCAGTTGCCACAGAGAGATGGCACAATTTGCAGTGCTTGACTTGGCTCTAGTTGTTTTTTTTCTTTCTTGGCTTCTTCTCTAGAATCTTTTTTCCCCTTGTATGTTTAATGATAACGCACATTCCTATCTTAATTCAGCATCTCCTGAATGCAGTCGTTGTTATAATTCTTATAGTGTAGCATCAGTGTAGTGTTGGATCATTCTAGTAAAAAGAAATTAGGTTAATCTATTCTTTATTTTCCTTAGTCTTTTCCCTATGTTGGTTCATCGGCTCAGTCTGCAGTGCAAAACAGTTAAGTAAACCAGAATAGTATTTTTGAACATGCTTTCTCAGATTAAGCTAGTGTTTACATTCAGAATCAGGAAGTAGCTACTATTTAGTGATCAGCGCCCAGTGTGCTAGCAGTTAACATGCTCAGACCTTTTTGATTTATGACTACATAAACAAACACTAAGCTGCATTCTACATTCAGTGCAAAATCAGTTATATCTAAATCGTCTGGCATGTCTGCAGGGAGTTATGACATCAATGGCAGCATGGACCAAAGGATTGTGACACTTTTCATGCATTTAATGTCTCCGAGCTGTTTTCTTGGTAAAGTTGGCACCAACCTATCTAAGTCATTTGCTCAGTGACTGCAGCCACATTGTCACTGCGTGCTGGGGTTTGCACAGCTGAATAAGACAGTCTTGGGCCATGGTGCTAACATAATGCTAACAGATTCAGACAGAGCCAGAGGAAGCGAGAGAGAGAAAGATAGAGAGAGAGCCATTGGGCTGTTTAGCATGCCAAATTCCTCAGCTGCACAATAGTGTTAGGCTAGACTGAGCTCCAGCACAGCCAGCCTTCTCCACCACAATGGGAGGGGAAGCTCAGGAGAGGTTGGTGACGCCTGGGGAGAGAAGGAACTCACTCAACCCCAGGGCTGTGATCGTTCGATGAATGGTTGCTTTGAGTAGGCGCTGTGTCATTTTGGAATCACAAAGCACTCTTTGCAGCAATGTTTTTCACATATTATAGACGTGGGATACTCTTGGTCGTTTCCTGTTGTGGAAGGTTAGCCATAAATAGTTTGGATTTGGGGGAAAAAAGTAAAATGCAAATATTGTTTAGATTTTTGATTATGATCATTTACAAATATTTGTAATGTACACCACATAGAAGTGTATAAAAATATCATTTCTGGCTATGAGTGAGTGAATCAGGTTCATTGTCAGTGTGACAGGCCTATGATGTAGCCCAGGCTAGTTATGTGACCTAATTGATGCCCCTAGCTTCAAAACACACATAAGTAATTATTGGCTCTGCGTATGTGAAACTAGGAGTTGATCAATACAAAAAAAGCATGGTGGGCACACAGTCTCCATTCTATGCAACTACTTGTGGCCCCTGGATATCTGTAGCTTAATGGGTAGAATTATTCAATAATTTTATAGGTTAATATTTCAATTCCTTCTTCCTTGCTTTGATTCTGTTTGACCTCATCCTGTTGTCATAAATAGCTTTTCTCTCTCTTTTTTCTTTTAGGTGTTTAAAACCTTGTTCCTCAACCCTTTGGGCCACGCTGACTTAAAAGCCATCATATTCATGGCACCTTCCACTTGACAGAATGGCCCAGATATCAAGTGGTAATGGGTTCAAGCTGGATGTCCCCCAGCCAAAGGGGGTTGTGGGTAAAGAGGAAGCCCTTCGTATGGAAGAAGAGGCTTTAGCAAAATTGCAAAGGGAGAAGAAACACACTCTTACAGCTACAGCCTCCTCATCTTCCTCTGGAGCAGTATCCTCGTCTTCCTCTAAGCCAAAACCATCTAAATCTACCACTACTGTTCCTCAGCCTTCAACTTATACTAATAGACCAGACAAGGACCTCATTGTTTTCCCAGAGACCAAGAAACAGGCAGAACAGGATACGTTCAGGGATATTGATGTTGAAAAACTGACCAATGAGGAACTCGAAAAGCTCCTACTTGATGAAAACTTTGGAGCTAACAGCTCCAAAGTGTCCCACCCCTCGTCACTTCTGGGGTTTAACCTCAGTGCCTCCTATCCTGGAGGCCATGCTTGTAGCTCATCTCCTTTCCAGAGCAGCCAGTGGACACCTGCTCTGTCCAATCCATCTATCTCTGGTGTGTCCACTCCCACCCTTCAGCCCACACCAATGTTCCCATCAGCTCCATTTCCCAAACCAGGAACATTTCAAAATGGATTCACTCCAGCCATGACACCTTTCATGGCCTTGCCGACCATGGCTTTCACTCCCATCCAGCCTGCTGCTGCCATGGTCTTCCCACAGCCAACTGTAGACCCAGAGATGGCTAAGTTGTTTGACAAGATTGCTAGCACCTCAGAATACTTGAAGAATGGTAGATTGGCCAGCACTGATGTTAATTCCTCTCAAGCAGGTATAGCCTCTTTGGCACCAAACCCACCACCACAACAACCGGCAGTTATGGAATCTTCTTCCATCAGCCGTTTTGAATGGCTGGATCTGGACCCACTTACAAAGCGAAAGTCTGAGAATGAGGAAGCACCTCTGGAATCTGTAGATAGTTCACAGACTGTGTCAGGAGCTTCTGCGGGCGATCCCTGGGATGCAGTGCTTGAGACTAAAGGCAACAGTAGTAACAGTAGCAGCAGCCCCAAACTGGAAGGCAGAGTTTCTCACACAGGTCGGTCACAACATAGGCGGGCATCAACAGGAGCGCCCGTCGCTAGGAGTCACTCACTCAACATCCCCGAGACCTCGTCACAGCACAAAACAATCAATCAGGTGGGAACACAGTAAAATTGAAAAGTTTGAATTTTTAATTCACACTAATCATCTTTTTAGTGTTTACACAATTTTATAAAGGAGGAGAAATTTTTATCATTTTATGTCTCAACATGGTTTAGTTGTTTAGTTGTTTGCCTGTTTAGTCAGGTCACCATCAATTAAATATCAGCAGTTATACTAAGCACTGCTACTCGTCACTTCCAACCATTTACCTTATCCAGACCTTATTTATCATCCACTGTTAGAGTGCTCACAGCATAATTGCAAACGTGCATTTTAGAATGAGTGAGGGTATAAAACAAGTGGTCTTGAAACATTGGTGAGTGAGTGGGCTTAAATATTTTGTTTTAGAGCAGATGATAGCAGATTACCTCGTTCAACCAAAACACCCATGAACATGTTGCTTACAACTGCATCTATATTCCTTATTCATTCACAAGCAAAACATCCTCCTTACTTCTGCTCCCTGTAATTAAGTATTTCATTGTGGTTAGCTGCCCACCGTTTCACCTCACAATTTCCTCACAGCTCCATTTTCTGAATAATTTTGCCGTGCTGGATGGGAGTGATCTAATTTCTCAAAATGATTATTTAGATCATTCATTTGGGACAGTGCTGTGGGCAAGTGGCATGGGTTTTCTCAAATTTTTTTTTTTTTTTTTTTTGTTAAAACTGAACAACCATCTGTCATCGTTTGGCTTTAGCTCTGAGTTGTGGTTGCGAGACAAGTATTTCTGTACAGAGTAGCATAGCCATACTGAGGCCTACTAGCAAAAATATACATGTGTCATTATATGTTCCTCTTTCTACTCTGAAACGCTCCTACTTTGAAATGAAAATGTTTAATCGGCAGTGCTTTTCAGACATACTGGAATATAAAAAGGTGCTATGGTATGTTTAGTTACTACTGTCTACAGCTGGTAAAAACGAGTAATGTAAATGCAGACAATACACCGATCCTTTTACTCAGATATTGCATTGCTTTACTCACAGTGGTCAAAACCACCTGCAAATCTTGATTCTTAAAAAAAAAAATTTATTTAGACAAAGCTCCCACTTCCTGGTCATTGTGTTTCAGTGTGTCAGTACCAAACAATGGGTCTTGGGTGCCTTTGTCACACCAGGATATATAGAGAGTATCATACCCCCCCCCCCCCCCCCCCCCCCACCTTTTTTTTTTTTTTTTTTTATTTAAGGATTTCACACATAATTTGGCATGGTTAAATGGTTTTTTTTAAGTGTGTACTTAGGACATACAGACATACCTTGCCTTTTATCAAAGGCAGCTTGTATACAGTTCATTCCACAGTTGATCTCTTTTTGCTCAGGAGGATAAAACGGTGGTTGCTTGCTTACTCTTGCATGTATATTAGGCCTAGGGTCAAGCATGTGGTGAGTCTACTGTGCCGTGTAACTTGAGCCTTTAAAGCTTAGCCTACTACAGATATGTCCCTCTACACTCTGTTTTTATCTGCTTCAATCTTGTCTGCTCTCTTTGTGTATGTGAGGCGATGATGATGTGTGTACTTGCTATCTCTCCTTGTTCAATCTGCTTGCTTGCTTGTTGGTGCCCGTGCTGTTATAAACAGGAACAAGTCTTCACAGATCCCCAGTGCCCTACAGCAGCAACAGAATGACCTAACAGATTGCCCTCTTGGCTTGCTATGCCAGCTCCACTCGTTTACACTCACTAGGGAGAACTGCTTAGCTACTGTGTTCTGAGCATGTAATGAAAACAAATTGGCTTACATTTCCCATCTTCCAGTTTTTTTTGTTTTTTCATTTACTTTTTTTCTTTTTCTTTAAATGTATTTTGACACAAAGTGGCTAGCTAGCTTCTTTTTTTTTTACTCCTCCTTTATTCACAAGATAACACCACAGCAGGTGACTCTTGGTTTAGGTATTTGTGTCTTCTCACATGTCAGGTGAATGTATAAACCTCTTTATTATTGAGCCACCAATAAAGAAAGTAGCTAGAAGACAAACAGAAAACAGTGAGGCTATAGTCTGTAAGACATGAACAAGAACTTAGTAGTGAAACTAGACTTCAAACCACATTGTGCAGGAATTGCTAAACCATGTCTGAGACTGCACACTAGGGTGTAAATTTCCTCCACACCATGCATGCAAATCCTGTCTAAGACTTTTTCATTTTTTTTAAAGTTAGTAATAATATTTTTTAAGTCAGTGATGATAATAATGAGGGTTTATTTGTATAGCACTTATCAAACCAGTATTGTAAAATGTTTCGTCAACATTGTTGTGTTTGTTGGGGAGAAAACTTACAAACATACAGTACAGCACTTCAGAGTCACACTGCTAGCGATCGAAGATTTATGCAAGTTTGACAAGCTGAATGCATTCTGTACTGTATAGGAGACACGGTAGGAGTTTTATTGACAATGGTCTACAGCCAATCAGGATGCAGAACATAATGCACTGTCAAAAAAACCCAAAAAACGGAAAATTGCACCAAAAGAAGTCAGTGAAACAGAGAGGTTGTGAAAGGTGAACCGTGTTATAGCGAGGGACCACTGTAAACTCATTTTTTATTGGGAGTGGTTGACCTTGTTTATATTGTTCATTTGGACAACTGGATGCTAGATAACTTACCGACAAATAGACAATAATATGATGTAATGAACTTACCATCAATAAGTATCTGTTATGACAGAAAACATCTACAGTAGAGCCCGTACACAGTACACATATTAAACACAGCCCTACCTCTAAAGCTTCAATAGCACAGCAACATATATTGAAATATATGGTTTCACTTGCTTTGTGATTGTCAGTGCTCTGTTTTAATGTTGTTTATGAGCTGAATTTATACCAGCAAATGTCAGAAATCACAAGACATTCCCAAGATTATTGTTTGAATGTCTTTAAGTTAGCCTGTGGTTGCCAGCCCTTGTTATATCTGGCAAGAATGTATTATAAGATGCGGTCGTGTGGGCAGATGGGGTGTAAGATGGAACAAATGTGCTTGAACTTGAAGACTTTGAGTCAGAATCAAGCGATCGGCTGTTGTGTCTGCCCCTGTTTCCTTTTCTACTACACTGCCCCTACCCTTTGTCTTGTGTTGTCTTCTGTCTTTCCTTTTTCATTCTGTCATTTTTATTTGTCTCTGGCTTGTTGTGTCCTTGCATTCTTTCAGTATGTTACTTCTTACTGGTGTCAATTTCATTCCTTTCAATTTCTTATAGTTTTCAGTCTGTTAAATAACTGATGGCTTACAGTGCTCAGCTATGATTTCTTAGTTTAGCTTTTTAGGATCAAATGTGTAAATTAATGGTAATCAGCAAAGTAATTTCTCTTTCTTTAGAACCGGTGATACACCCTAAAGCATCAGTGTCTGTTCAGGCCTTGCATTTGCTTTTTGCAAAGGGGCCCTGAAATGCATCATTCTTCAAGGGTATTGAGGCCATATACATTTTCATTAGCTGTATGCATAAATTGTCTGAAATGAGGCTAACTCATAACTCTACAGAGAATTGAAAGATGTACGAAAGATTTGTTTTAAAAAACCATTAGCCTGTATGTTGCCTAAATAACTCAGTTTTCAGTATTATAACTGATAATGAACAGTATGACTATTGTTAGTAGATAATATTAAATTTAGGGGAGTAGTGTTAAATTACACAAACACTTCTGGTCTTTCAGTGCAGGTTAGTTAAGCATGTGTGCGGCTGTTTGCTCATGCTCTTGTTATTAAAAAGACTTGCAGGGAGATTTATCTCCACAGGCCATTTTTATCTGAATGTGAGTTGTGAAAGAAGATCGCAATGCGTGGTGTGTATTGAAGCCTACACTGTACCTTTTTTTTTTTTTTTCTCTTTTTGTTAAATCTATCACACAGACAAATCTTTTCTTCCCCCTCATATCTAAAGGCTCGCACAACCTATTTTACTTCTCTCACACCTCCACACTGCCACATTTTCTCTTATTATTGTCTAATTATACATTGTGAATAAGTGTAGTGAAGTGCTAAAGTGCATTTAAGACTTAATTTTCTTTTCCAACCAAATGCATTATTAGAAGATGTTGCAGTGCTGGGATGTGACGTGCATTCCAGTTAAATATCTGACTCACTGGGAAACAGCTGTCTGTCTTCTAACCTTTGAACTTCCTTACTGGTACAAAAGAAGAGTATTGTGGAAGAGTAATTAAGCAATTAGAAGGGAGATACTAATGCACACAATAATAATCCTGCTAACAGATGTAAGAGAAATTAGGAAATGTTTCGGACAAAGTCCTTTTTCCAGTTACGAATATGTCACAGTCTCTGCTTCATGAAGACTTTGTTCATTAAGATACTGTTTGTTTGGGGTTTTTAAGCTAGGTGTTTCAGTTTATTACAGGAAGTATGACTTCGATAGACACTGGTCACTTCCTTATTGAAAGAAGAAGTAGATTTGTGTTCTCGAAGCCATTTGTTCCTCTGATGTAAAACTCAGCATTTCTTGTTGAAACAGCCTCCAAATTGTTAAAGACTTTCTTGTATGTGAAGCTCAAACATTTTAGCTTAATGGAAGCTGCTTGTATACACAACCCATTAAAAGGAAGCAATATCCTATCAGTAATTGCTCGAACTCTGTGAAAGCCTCACTTACCCTTCCTTATGTTAATTTATATTGGAATATAAAACCTAGACAATACCAAGAACTAGAGAGTTTGGAATATTGGTGGCACTTGGTTTAAAGTATGTAAATATGTGTTTGTTTGCCAGAGGAATTATATCGTATCTCCCACAGCTCAGAGGATGGGATCTGTGTGCCAGGTTACTCACTACCTTCCTCCTAGTTCCATCTTTAAAAACTTGGGTGTGGGTTTGCCAATTGATTTTCTTGACATTGGCAAGAAAATTTATCCTTAGATCTACACTTCAGGTAAATACCAGGAAGAGAGGTGAAGGGGTAAAATAGTGTTAAAGATATTTTTTTTACACCTGACCTCAACTCAGACTCAGGGCAATAAGTCTTCTAGGAAGACAAACTTTCTGTGAGCATCTCTTGAGTGTATTTCCAGACAAGCACACCTGGGAGTCTGGAATGGTTTTCCATGTTTCAACATGTTGGCAGTAAGTCAGACTGTCTCTGTTTTTACACCTTGGCCTTTGCCGATGACTAATGTAGTTCTATTTTGCCCTCCATGTTGAATCGCGGTCATTTGCAGGTTAAATATTAATTATTCAATATTTTTTCTATTCTGACACAATCTGAAGTTTGAATTGGCCAGCCTTTTTTTTTTTTTTGCTAAGCAGTTTCAAGTTACTCTGTAACTTCTCAAAACTTTATGGCTGGTCAGATATCCATATTTGCCAAATACTATTTGTGTGCAGGTTTCATGTTGACAGTCTAGGGTAATTCTCATTTGGCTTGCACATAGAGGTAAGGACTTATCTGGTGTCTAGATACACACTGTAACTCAATGCTGATGCTGGGCATGGAATTACTGCCAGCCACCAGCTGAAACTGTACTGCCACTTTGTTCAGTTAGAAACAAGCATGAACAGACTGCATATGTAGTATACACGCACATGGTCCTTCATTCATGCACTTAAGAAATTAGCTTTTCCTTTCTTAGTTATTTATTGCTCATGGTTAAATGATAATATAATTTAATTTATTTATTTATTTATTTTATTTTCCTTGTGCTACATTTCAGCTCATTTCTGTATGGGATCAGCATGCCAAATTAAATTTTGAAGGGAAGGGCAAGTCCTACAGTCATTCCACAAGTGAAAGTGTGAATAGTTGCTCTCAGCAGCTGGACAAAAAAGCAAAAAAAAAAAATATGTGAGGGTTGCATCAATTGTGAAATTCTGGGCCAATACCACTCCAGTTGGACACTTAACACTCTCCTGGCTACTCTGTCAGAACTATCAAAATGAAGATCAGATTATTAGAAATGGCTAAACATATACAAATGTTAGGGATTTTTTTTGTTTTATTTTTTCCTGAGCCTTTTCACACTCTTTATGTTTGTCACTAAACATCTTTCAAATGCTAATATCTGTGGCACTTTGCTGCGCAAAAACATGATGCCAGATTAGTATACGGAGTATGGCAAATGTTAGCAGTGCTAGCACAATCTATTCTCTTTTCTGGTAGGTTAGCATCTATATGTTTGTTCAGGATGTGGTTATGTCATTTTAATGTGACACGGCCTCTAGACAGCTGACATACTTTTCTAGGTCTAAGTGCTGTAAGGCCGCACTATTCTGCAGTGGGTTTTATCTGTCTTACTCTAAATATCACAATGGTGCAACAGGGGGCTGTCATTTGTTGCATGTATCAGGTGGCTGTTTCTGCACACCTTAACTACACCACCTGGTTATATGCTAACCAGTGGTATCCCATTGGTGCTGGCTTTTATCACTGCATAACTTGGTAACCAGTTATTTCATCTGTCAACACTACACATCACATTTGTCATTGACATGCTATGGTTTCTAATTGTCAGATCCATGCTAGTCTTTTTCTGTCTGTCCACCCTTGAGAATGAATTGTTCTAAAAGTGTTTCAGCATTTCACATGTTCATTGAACATTCAACCAGTGTGAAATCAATGTGGTACAGCACATAAATATGGGTCATCTTATTTGCCATTTGCCTGAATGCTAATATTAGTAAACTAGGCCAGAAGTAGTTGGTACTGTTTATCAAGTTTATCTTTATCCTAAAATAAAATAAAAAATTAGTAAATGTAAGTAAATGTTTGATTGTGACTCAAGGCAGACTTTCAAGTACTCTTTTCCTGAAGGCATTCGTCAACATCACCTAAACTACAAATTGTGACAGCGGAAAGGTGTGGATGTTGGAGGTAAAGCTGCATTTTGACTGTCTGACAAGAACTTAGTTAAAGTGCTCTGATACATTTAGGCCATGTGTCTCGCATGCCTTAGATGGCTGCTCATCTTCAGAAATAACTCTGGTCAGTCACTGTCTTAATGTTGGTAAAACGTGGATAGATTCAAGCCCTTAGGTCACAGGTGTCGAACTCCAGGCCTCGAGAGCCGGTGTCCTGCAGGTTTTAGATGCGTCCTTGATTCCTTCGCACCTGATTTAAATGGCTAAATTACCTTCTCAACATGTCTTGAAGTTCTCCAGAGGCCTGGTAATGAGCTAATCATTTGTTTCAGGTGTCCTGATCCAGGGTGAGATCTAAAACTTGCAGGACACCGGCCCTCGAGGCCTGGAGTTCGACACCCCTGCCGTAGGTGTTCTCTTTAAACAATTGCTGAGGAAGATATTACTGAAATTTTATGTCTTTCAGTGTTATTTAGTATGCCTGTGTTGTATAACTGTTGTATATAACCCCAGGAAAAAGACAGATAATTTTACATCTGTCATTTTGATTAAGCAGGAGTCTTGTGTTTTATAATTGATGTGTCTCAGTCTGAAGCGGAATGTGGCCAACTAACTGATGCGTGACATCAAGGACAAACAAGCCTGTCTCCCCGAACTGAATCGAGCCAATAGGGACATTTTTCAGGATGGTTATATTTTCTACCTTTTCCAAACCTCTCAGCAGGTTTGGAAAGTTATGAGAAATAATTTGTGACAAGTTTCAGTCTTTTTGTCTGTTAGCTGGAAGAAATTCTCACCAAAGTTGGGTTTCAGAAAAAAACATATTCATGTAATTTTTCAGCCTTTGTGCACCAAAATAAAGATCTGTCCTGCAAGTCTGTAAAGTGGTAAGCTTGACAACAGTTAGTAGTGCCTTTCTGAGAGTGTTTGAGTGTTACCTGTGACCACATTTGTGGCTATGTTGGCGCCCCTCAAGCACAGGCAGACATCGCAGTAGCCATTGTTTTTGAATGCAGAACTTTTTTCTGTTCTTTGGCTTAGTTGGTCAATCCTTAACTATATCTTGTCATGAGTACATGTAAACAAATTGCCAGAAATAAAATAACATTACAAAGATGTCTTTTATCTTTTATTAAAAACACACACACAATAAGAGGGATGAGAGAATGAGAAGGGCGTTGACTGAGAGGGAAAGCCAAAGAAAGCTCCTGAATTACGAATGGCTGATGAAGAGAGTAAAAGTGTAGGTGGGAAAATGACAACTGAACCAGTAGAAAAGAAAAAAGACTGCTTCTTTCAACTGCAGTGGTTAATGCAGTACTTGTGATTGCATTGTGATGAAAAGGGAATGCTTTGTGTGTTGTAGAAAACTCTCTAAACTAGAGACACATTACAATGAAACAAAGTATTGGATAACAGAGAATGTTGCTGTTGGAATTTCTCCGTCCATGAGTGTGCTAGGGAATGAGCAGGAAGGTTCTTTCAGACAGAGACACTAAATTGTAGTGCAGAATCTATGGTTATGCCATTCAGGTGGACTTCAAAGAAGTCATTATTCATGGTGTTCATGTACACAGCAGAGTATAATCCCAACATCAGCAGAAGCTGGCTGTCATCTTGCTTGTACTTTGACTTTTCCTCTCTTTGAAAGCAACAGTGAAGGTCAGCAGTTTCAAAGGGAGTGGTTCACATAAGCTACTTAAGTGGCTAACATCGCAGATCACAACATTCTCTGTGGATACCATTGCTCCCCTGTACTATTGGATATATATCACTTTTCTAGTCACCAGTTAGCCTAAAATGACTGTCCTGGAATATGTGTGAGGAAGTCAGTTGCCAGAAAAAATCCCATATGGGCACTTGAAAAACATACAAATTATGCTCTGAAAAGTCTGACCTGATGAAGGTATTTGAACTTCTCGCTGTGAGACAACGCTGGTAACCAATGTTGTTGAAAATCTCCTTTTGAAGCTGGAGAAAACTCGACTTATCCCAGCTCCTTTTCAGCTGGCAAAAACAAACATGCCTTTCTTTTCTTTTTTCGTTCTTAAGACGTTACCTATATTGTCAGCCATTGTTTATGGCGAAGGGTCATGGGATCCATGACCTTTTTAATATTAAAGTTTTTTCATTTTTATGTAGTATCCACTCACCATCAATGCATACATCATTCAAAACTAGGTTATGCAAATAAAGCTAGCATGCAAGGTTGAATAATACCATGCTGTACTAGAAGGAAAGGGTGTTTGACTAGTTTGTGTACTGGTGCATTCATTGGAGAAATTTGGTAACACCAGTATACTTGTGGAAAATTTGGTCTTTAGTAAGAATCTGAGATGAAAGTAATTGTTCAAGACATGACTGATAGGTTTGATGTGACCAGTCCCACAGCATACTCTCTGTGTCCTTTAAGGCCAGCCACCATGACGATCATAATCTGTTGTACTCAGACTGTAAAACCAGAAACACAATGTCATCACACATCACAGTAAACGGAGGCGGAGCGTTAAAGACTAATCAGCTCGTGAAGCATACGAAGCCATTCCCATGACTCTGGACACCAGGATCTCTCAGTCTGGGTCTAACAAAATTGATCAACCAAAACAAAGACTGGCCTGTCTCACTGTACAGCCCTGTGTGTGTGTGTGTGTGTGTGTGTGTGTGTGTGTGTGTGTGTGTGTGTGTGTGAGAGAGAGAGAGAGAGATGTACTATGCCTGTCAGCTCACACGACCTCATTGGATTATCTGCTCATGTTTGTTTTTGGTGCAGCAATCCTGCTCCAAACATAAACACTTCAAATATCCTCTACTGGTCTCATTCTTTGCTGGGTTTCTGAGGTTTACTTTGTTCCTTTCCTCGCATTTTCTTCCCTTTGCAATTTTGATCCTGTTTTTTGGGTTTATTTTGTTTTTTAGTTTCATTCTCTTTTTTGTTTGATACCTTTCTCTCTCTCACTCTGTTTGTCCTGTATGTATTTATTGATTTTTTTTTTGTTTGTTTGCTGTTTAAAACTTTTTCCCCCTTCGAACCGAGATTCCTTCACGTATGCGGAAAGTAAAACATATGAAAATGTGATCACTCAGTACTTTTCGGGTTACAGAATTGACCCTTATTTATTTATTTATTTAGTCAACCTTGATAATTATGTTTTGTTCAGACATACCATGTTGACAGATTTGCTACTATTCTCCAGTAGAGTAATGTGTAGATGATAATACGGTATTTAAGACAAAGTTTGACACCAAAAAAACTGCAGGGCAGAAACCCACTCTACTTCATCCCTGCAGGGATTTTCGGTCCCAAATTTTGGCCTTGGGTCCTCTACCCGAGACCTGGGAGCTTGATGGTCCTGCACAGTATCTTTACAGAGGTCTCAGAGGTTGTTCCTGGGATCTGTTGGAGGCACTTGCCTATCTTGGGAGTCATTGCACCGAGTGCTCCGATTACCACTGGGAGCACTGTTGCCTTCCCCCTCCACATCTTCTCGAGCTCTTCTCTAAGCCCTTCATACTTCTCCAACTTCTTATGTTCCTTCTTCCTGATGTTGGTGTCATTTGGTATCGCTTCGCTCTATCACTACAGCCATCTTCCTCTGTTTGTCTACCACCACTTTGTCCGGTTGGGTAACCATCACCAATTTTCCGTCTGTATCTGGAAGTCCCACAGGATCTTAGCTGGGTCATTTTGGACCACCTTAGGGGGCGTATCTCATTTTGATCTCAGTCCTTCCAGGCCATATTTGGCACAGATGTCTCTGTATACTATGCCGGCCACTTGCATTCCATGTATGTCCTGCCAGCTAGCATCTTGCACCTTGCTGTTATGTGCAGGACTCTCTCAGGGGCAACTTTACACAGCCTGCACCTGGGGTCTTGCCGTGTGTGGTAGACCCCAGCCTCTATGGATCTTGTGCCCAGAGCTTGTTCCTGTATTGCCATGATTAGTGCCTCTGTGCTGTCTTTCAGTCCAGCTTTGTCCAGCCACTGGTAGGATTTCTGGATGTCAGCTACCTCCTCTATCTGCCGGTGGTACATACCGTGCAGGGGCCTGTCCTTCCATGATGGTTCCTCCCCTTGATCCTCTTCTTTCTTGGGTTTCTGCTGCCTGTATTCACTAAGCACATGGTCAGTTGTGACAATCTTCCTGATGTACTCCTGGATGTTTGTTGTCTCATCCTAGACAATGATTGTGATACTCACAAGTCCCCAACCCCTCTCTCCTTCCACTTAGTGTACAGCCTCAGGGTGCTGGATTTGGGGTGGAAACCCTCTGTGCATGGTCAGGAGCTTCCTTGTCTTGATGTCAGTGGTTTCCATCTCCTCCTTTGGCCAGCCTATTATCCCAGCAGCGTACCTGATCACCGGCAGGGTGTAGGTGTTGATGATCTTGTTCTTACCATTCAGGTGACTCCTCAGGACTTGCCTGACCCACTGCAGGTACTTGGTGGTTGCAGCTTTCCTAGCAGCCTCTTAGTGGTTCTCATTTGCATGTGGGATCCCCAGGTACTTGTAGCTGTCCTCAATGTCTGCAATGTTGCCTTCCGGTAGTGCAATCCAGTCAGTTCTGACTACGTTCCATCTCTTTGTTACCGTATGTTTGTTTGTTTGTTATTATTTTTGCTCGTTTATATGTTCATTAATTTTTTAATTTGCATTGTTTAATTATTCAGTCATTACACAAGTCTTGCGTGATGACTTCCATAAAACCCACAAGACTTGATCCAGGAGCAGCTCAAGAAAATCTGAAAAAAAATTCCCATAAAAGGAATTGTGTGGGTTAAATTAGCAGGACATTACAAGCTGTAAAAAAAAAAAAAAAAAAGAGAAAAAAAAAAAGCTAATTGTCCAGTTTTATTGTCATCAAAACATAGAAGCTCAGCTCCATACTCCCCACCAAGCTCCTCAAAAAACTGGATTCAGAATTCCTCAGAAGTCTCTGAATGGAGAACCAAACTCTTATTATGGCATTTAAGATATTTCTTTCATCCCTTTTCTTTCTTTCCCTTCCCACAGTCCTCAGACTTCTTTGGGAATTATGTCAGAGTCACAGATTTCCAACGCATGACTGAGCACTTTATTTAGACCGCCTAGAGCCTAGCACCGGAAGGGGCAGGACCCTTTCACTTCTCATTTCCTGTACCACAGGAAGTGCATTCCTCAGCTGCTGGCAGTCGAACCACAGTTAAGAGCACAGTGTAACTGTGAGTTCCCGGCACTGGGCCAGCCTCCAGGAATCTTGGAGTAACTCCCAGTGGGCTGTCTCAGGATTTGGGCTGTGAGTGACAGAGCTGGATCAAGACAAATTTAGAACTCTCACTTCTTAAAATTATTTTGAGATTAAAAAAGAAAAAAATTGTGTGTAAGAAATATCCAGTTCAGCTGTTGTCATGTTTATTTTGACTTGAACCAAACTACTGCTTGACCATAGGTTAAGAGGCAGCAGCATAAAATAGCTGGGAAACTATATAGGCATCAAGCTTTTGCCATTGCTGACATGTTCATTCCCTGTAGGATTCATAGCTCTGAGCTGTCTTTAATCAAACTGCCCTTTCAATAGTCCACCACCAACAATCAACACAAATCACCGTGAAGACCTTTAGCATTGCTAAACCTTAGCACCTTTACACTGATATATGGAGATTTTAATTGAACGTACTAAAAGCGAATGCCACTGAAGCCATACCCCCGCTGCTTTCTTTGTGCCCTGCTTGTCTTTTGAAATATGTAGGTAGGTTATTCATGTTTTATTCTAGTTCTCTGACTCGGTATCTACATGTTTGACTGTGCTCCTGTAGGAGAAGGGAAAAGGAAACGCTCTGGTAAAGAATGACGCCCTGGAAGAACAGGATGCACAGAACCTGGAGATCGTTGCCTTCTGTGAAGACATAGCATCGTAAGAACCCTCTTCTTGCCATTGCCTTTCTTATATGCTTAAATATAAACATGAAACAATTTATTAAACCGCTCACAAAGTCACGTTTCACATACCACAGGATCTTCACAAGTTGGAGCCATTAGTTCTACTGATAAGTTAAAACGGTGTAAATGATGGATGTAGAGAAATGTATGAATGTAGGGAGATGTTACTCGTTTGCAGTCTCAGTTCTTCGCCATATTGGTTTTCAGAGCAAAAGAATCACTATCTTTGGATGAAAGAGTGGAGCCACAAGTCAATAGTTAAGTTTAAGGGGAGTCCTTGTAGGCTACTGCTACTTTTGTCGAGACACCTGTCTGTTGAAGGATCCATTCACCCTCCTCATAGTTTTATAAATGAAACGATCCACAGTGGCCAAAGGCTTCTTTTTTTTTGTTCCAGGCTATAAATACACATTTTTAGTTAGGCATGTGGGATTCTGTCAATTTTAAGATAGTCTTAAGTGACATTTATACTAACTGCAGTTTTTTGCCCTTGGATGTTGGTTTCATTTTTTTTTTTTTTTTTTGATCCAAAGGCTGCCCCTTTAGTGCGGCCTGTAGGCAGTGAAGCACACAGCCACAGAAATTACTTTTAGTTGGTTGTAACTGCCTAAAAAGATGCTTTTACCAAATATAGAATTTCATGCATGCATTTGCTTAATTGCATGGTTTCAATTCTCTTCATTGCTTGAGGCTGTACAGAATTTCTCACTCCGGTAGTTATTTTGGGTGGAGTAAAGATGACGCTCTGCTTGGAGAATCCATTTTCATTGTGTTAATAAAGTCAACACCCACTGTCGTTTGCCAAACAACTTCCCTGCATGCTTGTGGGTCAACAAATGGTTTGCATGGATTCTGTTGAGAGAACATGGTGGGGGGGGTAGGGGGGGCATTTTCATAACATTGTCGGTCAACATCAGACACTTACAGATGACTAATTTGAGGCCTTATGGAAGCTTCTTGGGACTGGAGAGTAATTGGTTTTCAGTGATTTTATAGGATCTTTTCCATGTGTGTAATCATAATGTGCTATTCAGATTTGCTCTCCTTTCTCCCCTCCATCCATTTTTCCTGTTACACTGCCCATCCTGCATTTAGTAGTCTCATCCAAGCCAGCTGATTCATATGCTTGGCTTGCCTTGGCTTCCCCTAATGTATTTTCACTGGCCAAGTAGACCAAAATATGAATAGCAGAAAGTGCTGTACGTTTGTATTCTGATTTTTTTTCTTTATTAACATTTTTATTCTCCCCCTACCAGCCTACGTTCCAAATTCCCTCATGATGACATTGCAACCAACCCTGGCTTCGTCCTTAGCCCTGTCATTACCCAGAGAAATGGTGGTGGTGATAATAGCTGTTCTGTCAAGGTTTCTATCGAAATCTCTGATTCTCAGCAGCCTGTAACCTTCACCTGTGACGGTAAGCATCTGAACAAAGTCAGAAATTGTCTGTTCTATGAGCCGTGTTTCAATCAGTTCTTTACAGGATGAAAGGACAGAATATGTGCTTGATACATCACGTGATACAAATGCCACTATGAAGGAACCAAAGAGGTGTCAAGTTTGTTTTAGCTTATTTGTTGGATGCACCCCTATTTGATCTCAAACTGTTCTAAAATTGTTGCATAATAACCTGTTAAGAAGCCCAAAGAGTTTGCTGTTGGTGCAAAAGAACAAAAACAAAAAAACTACTGTCATAAATCCAATTTATACACTCGCACATCTCCTTACTGCAGGGGGTCCATAGGCAATGTCTTTGTTAGTCAGAAAGCTGAAAAACTGGTGATGATTCAAACCTGTGGTTCAGACTCTTCAGACAATTGCTTGATCCATTCTTAGCGACTTTCAAAACAGTGCTTCCTGGTGCAAAATGCCAAATTCCTGTACGGATGGGACACCACGTGAATTGGCTAAAAAGGAAACTTGTGCCTCTTTGCCTTTAAGAGCGAGCAGCTCCAATTTCAGATAAGAGAGCTCTGAAGGAGGAAACAACATTCACAGTTGCCAAACTCTTCGCACACACATTTTTCTTTTCATTTTTTTTCTGTCGTGGGAATTATATTATGTTCCTTTTCCACACAGATAAAGGTTTGTGCCCTCACCATTCAGTAGCCATGTTGGGCAAAAGGAAGTGGAGTTAGTTTTTGTTGTGTTTTTTTTCCCTCCTCAAGGTCCTATTAAGGATTTTGGTTTAGTTCCTTGTTTATTTGGGGAGCTGTAATTGGCTAACCCCTCCTTATTCACATACAAATCTACAACCGCTCTGACTGACATGTCTTTAAGGATCTGAAGCCAAACACACTGGAGGCTGTCAGGCAGTCCACTGCGCTCTTTTGTTGGACATGTTATTCCAACTGTGTGACCAAATTCACCACTGTCTGGGTCTTTGAGGATCAGTGTGTCTGTGTGTGAGTGTATATCTAGATTATTTTGCATCTTACTGTCTGTGTCCATACCCGAAAAAAAACCATGATGCTTGTTTCGTTTTAACACCAAACATATTTTCTTAGACATAGACAAGTTCTCAGGCCTTAGTGTGTACATATATATTACTTATGACATAGGCACCACTCTGAAAAGCCCAGTTCAAAATCAAAAAACCTATGAGAAATGTATTTAATACTTTTTTGCTTTTTGTAGGTTCCTGCTTCTTATCATAGTTTACATTGTCTTCCCAGTCACTTTCTAAATAGGGTTCTTTTGTCCATGAGTGATGTCTTTTTCATTAGTTCAACTCAAAGCTAACCCTAAACCTTTCTCAGTGTTGCTCTTCATTCACCCACTTTTTGGTCTTGTCCTTTTTTCAGAAACTACAAATTAAAAATGCCACATGAGAAATTTTTCCCATCTACTCTGCACCTTCTTGTCTCCATCTTTTTCAGTTTTTTCTTTTCTTCACACATTCTATTTGATCTTCATCTTCTCTTATTTATCACCCAGTAGCTCATCTTTTATCTGTTGTGGAAGCCTCAAAATTTTGTGACTTTGTTAGTGGTGCATCCACTTGCAGCTGATTTTCTTATTATAAATGAAAGTGTATTTTATTAAAAACAATGTTTGTGCCCTTCTGAAATCTTTGACTGTGCTCATATTGTAGAGAACAGGCCGACAGAGAAATAACTGATTGTTGTAAAGTTTGGCTGTGAACTGCTGCTGCCTTCTCAGGGATTCCTTACATACTGTGGCTGAAGAGGGAAGATGGAAGAGAGTGAGAAGGGGAGGAAGCAATACATTTAAGAATTACAAAAGAGGATGGAGCAAAAAATGTGACAAGCTAAAGGGAGTAAAGAGATGATTTATAAAGGAGAGAAACCAAAGAATGATATTTATGAAGAAACTCTGTGCCAAAGGTACAGACTTCGCGTAAGAGAATGAGAATTGCTTGAAGTGAGAAGTAAATGTGTAGAGAATGACAGAAGTGAAATTCTAAGACCCGGGTTGTCGTCTGCTGCTGGGAGGGTGTTGGAGAGGCGACAACACCATGTTTCTTAAATCTTTCACCTACAAAAAAAAAACCTCTGTCAGAAAGAACTTTTAATAGGTAACGTCTAACTAAACTAAAATGCAGAAATCAAACTGGCTGTGGCTGGAATGGGAATTGGCACCTAGAAGTCTAAGCCCATAGTACTCAACCGGAAAAGGGTGGAGTACCCACTTGGAGTTGGGAATAAGTTGCCAAGTGTAGTTTAAGTATCTCAGGGTCTTGTTCAAGAGGAAGGGAAGAAGGAGCAAGAGATTTACAGATCGATTGGTGCAGCATCTGCAGTAATGAGTGCGATGTACCGGTCTGCTGTGGTGAATTGATGCTATAGATGTACTCTTCAATCTGCATTCCCACCCTCACTTTCGGCCACGGCCCGTGGATAGTGACTGAAAGAATAAGAGCGTGGATACAAGCAACGGAAACTGGTTTCCTCTGAAAGCTGTCAGGGCTCTCCAGTTGAGGTTGTTTGGCCCTCTGCCTAGGATGCCTCCTAGGTCAGGTGTGTTAGGCATGTCCCACTGAAATGAGGCCCTGGGTTAGACCCAGGACACACTGGTGACATTACATTTCTCAGCTGGCTTGAGAATGCCATGGTGTTCGCCCCATAATAGCTACAGGAGGTGGCTGTGGAGATGGGCAGTCTGGAGGTCTTCTTAGGCTGCTGCCCCCATGGGACGGATGGATGGCCTGAAATTCTTAGTATCATAGAATCACTAATACAGTATGCTTTAATTATCAACTTTAAACTCTTCCACTTTCTGTTATGTTTTAGCATGGTACTTTTCTTCTTATTGTGGTTTTCCCTTTGCTGTTGTGGGCCTCTTTTTCTTTTTTTTTTCTTCTTCTTTTTTTTCCCCCTCTTTGATTCTCTCTGACAATTGGACTTGTTACAAAAATATAAATCTCTATTTCCTCTCTTCACACCTTTCCGATCTTTGCCTTGTAGATTTAACAAGTGTAGAGTGACTTCTGACCCTCTTACTCGGATTCTACATAAAAGGGATTTGACATGCACTGTAACAAAAAGTAACTTTTGTTGGTCTCACTTTGTTTTCAGTTCTGTGCGCGTGCGTGCATGTGCACTAAATCAACCATTAATATTTTTGTTCGAGTGTGACTCCACCAACACCATTCCCCAGTCATGTGTGAAATGGTTAACATGTGATTTCGGAATGTTCTCCTCTTGTAACTGGTGCCCTCAAATATGCCCGCTGGGAATTCCATTACCAGTTCAGAATACTTCCAAAATGAGGCATAGTCTGTGTAATTGCATTGTTATAAAATGCTCTTGTAGCACATATATGACCACCATTGCCACACAGGCATTGCAGTGCTTGCTTAAGCAGCAAGAAAAGCCTCACCATTCCTCCAAAGGGTGGAGGGTGGTGTGTTATTGCTTTAGGCAGGGGTGGTCCAGCTCCGTGTGTGTCAATATGAACTTCTTTTAAGTAACCTGAGCATGTGTGCTTAATCCAACGTCTAGATGTTTCTGTGTGTGAAGAGTCTGTGTCTGTCTTTTTATCTGTCAGCCTGTGTTTATGTATATTCAGTGTGCTTAAAAACTCAGTTGAAGAAGGTAAACAGCAGAATAATCTGCTGTGTGTCAAGTTACGCTCTCCACCTAAGCTTCGCTTGGCCTGATACATCAGGTATCGTAGGACACGCAAATGCCTAGAATCCCCCTTAATATCATTTCACAGCGTTCTGCGGTAATGCCTTTGATTCGAGAACTGGTTTGATTTGAAATATGAAACACGAACTGTTCAGAACCTGGGAGGATGTGTTTTGTGGTTAGAAAGGAATTTTGATCACTATAAGATTTAGAGTTCGGTTCCTACACCTGCAAAAACAGCTTTTTAACAGCCTCAGAAACGTATTGTGGTCAAGTCTCACAAAAAAAGCAACATTGGAACTGGCTATTTACCTTTTAATCTTTCTAATTCAAATTAGTCTTTTTTTTGTTTGTCAGGTATGCTGTGGTGAATTGTTTTGAGAATGCTCCAAATGTATTTTTTAATGCTAACCCAGTAGGTCGTGTGCTCAGCTTTGTTCCATAATTACCTTTTCCTCTCCATCTGTTGATCTTTCCATCTTTTGCCTCTGCTCCACGTTTACCTCTCTTTCATGATTACCTTCTTCTCTTTTCTTCATTATTGTCTCTGGATAATTCTCATACCTTTTTTTTTCTCCTTAAGTGAGTTCTCCAGTGGAGCTGTTGATCAGTCAGACTCTGTGCTGGGTCCATGATGACTTGGACAAGGTAGACTTCTCCAGCTATTTGCTCAAAGTCTGTGGCCGGGAGGAGGTGCTGCAAAAGTGAGTATTTCTAATACACTGGCATGTGAGAAGCCACTTCTCCCAGGAGTTTCTAATAAGTTTATTTTCTCATCCATTTTTTTACTCTCTTTCTCAGTTTCTCTCTTTCATCTCTTTGTCTGTGAGTCTCCTATCTTGGCAACGTGTTTAATCTGTCATCATCAGTTGCTGGCTAAATTAATGCTGTGTTTGTTGCACGACCGTTTGCTGGAATAAAGCTTAATAATCTTGCACTGGCTACACTCAGAACTACGATACCATTTACTGTAAAATCATTATGTATGTAACCATCACTTTATACTTTTAAACATATGTTGTTTAAGTGCTTGTATTTTTATTATGGATTACATCTTTGGATTATTGGAATTTATAGTAAGCTAGCAAGGAAAACTTTTACTGTATTAGAAAAAATACGAGTCTGGTATCAACATGTGTTTTAAAACCTTTAAGGAGAACGGTAACTTGTTTTGACCAGCACCATATCCCACTTGATAATATGATCCTACAGAGTTTACCAAAAATACAGTTTTCAGAGTTTTCATCAAAAATGGATAAAAATATGTGAGGTACCAGTGCTTGTTTTTGTCACACAGACACAGTTTTGTTATTGAAACAGAGATTTGGATTCTTTAAATATAAAAGGAATCTTTTTTTTTTTCCCCTTTAGAATCTGACACTGCGAGTATAAAAATACTGATTTATTTATTTTGTTTTTAACAGAGCTTACAAATGTTTTTTAGCCCTGAACATTAAATATGTCTATCTTCTGTAGTTAAGAAATTATCGTGGTTAAAAAATGCTGGGGAAAAAAAGTGCAAAATTTCATCCCACCTCTGGGATGAAATTATTCTTTGAGGGTCTGTAACTCTGTCACTGGCATTGATTGATTTTGTTTTCATTGAATGGCCCATTTGCTAAAAATAGGCACAAATATAAGCAAATATTATTTTGTCTTTTAGAGAAATGTATACACCATCAGTGGGTTAACCCCTTTCTGTTAAAACCTTCCTTTAAAATGTTTTCAACAATTGCTCTATAATATTAACATATAATTGTTTGTTTTTTCTTTTCTTTTTTGATTTAAACCCTTTTTATCTGTCACTACGTGCCACAGTAAACACAGCCTGGGCAGCCATGAGTACGTTCAGAACTGCAGGAAGTGGGAGAATGAGATCACATTACAACTGCTCTCTCACTCAACTATGAGAAGGGACTTGGCACGCACTGTGAGTTACTCTGTCATCCTATCATATGGGCTCCTTACCCACTCCTGAAAACCAACAACATGCAGTCTTCATATGGTAAAATCGTGTTTTGACTGATATACTTTTGGTTGATAGACTGTTGCTGTTTTCCTTCTTTTACTTAGGCAGAAGATGACAAGTCTACCATAAACTTAGAGAAGCACCTGGGCCTGGTGGAGAGGCCTTTTAAGGAGAATGTCACAAGGTCTGAGCATCCTACATTAGTTAGAAATGTCACAAACAACTTCAGAACAAGCAGACTTAGTATTCCATTTTCAGTTGATGATTAGTCCTGTATTTTCACTCCTACTGTTATTTTACTTATTTTAAATCCTCTCTTGGCTCTTTCCAGAAAAGTTAGATGTGATTAAAAAAATAATTGAAGCCTGCCTTAAAAAAAACCCCAGAAGAAACATAAACTCTACCTGATATTAATTTGGCTTTCTTTCAAAGTCTACTTCTCCTCTGGGTGGCTTCCACTGCTGCTGCTATTTTTAGACTGCTCCCTGGGAGTCTCTTTCTCACCCCTTTTTTACTGTGCACTCTGCCATTCTGCACTCTGGTTCTCAAATGTATGCCAAGAGCAAATATACATTCATCAAATGGTGTTGAAAATTTAGTCCCCAGCTCTGAATGGAGCACTTTTCAGCAGCTTTCATTCAAAGAGAAGAAGGCAGCACTGTGATGATGTTGCCTATGTAATTTCCTGAGGTGTCTAAGGGAGAAGAACTATAGCACTTGTCAAACATGACTCATTGAAAACAAATATGATTTTTGTTTTGTTTTTTTTCTTGTTTTTTTTGCCACATAAGCACAGTTGTCCCATCTTGCTCACCAGACTTGTATCCCTACTACTTCATCACGTTCCCCAAAATGGAAATTAAGTTGAAAGGTAATGGTTTTAAAACAGTGGAGGGACACACAAGCAGAATGTTCACAGAGCGATCTAGAAATGGCAGCTGCACTAAAAGCAAAAGTCAGCAAGAAGATTGTCTTGATGGAGGGATTCGCCAAATTTAAATCACATGAGGTTCATCTGTTTTTGGAGGGGGATTTTTTTGTGTCTTTTTCAATGTCTCTGATTCAAGAACTGTTTGATCACGCCTAATATCTGTGTCTCTTCATGAAGACAAGGTCTGGCTGATTATTTGGAAGGCTATCACAATCAAGTCAACATCTGTCTACAGAATGAGGTACGTGCAATTAGAGAAAATATTGTTAAATGATTAGGATGGTAGTTTGTTTAAAAAAAAAAAAAATTCAAAGTTTAGTCTAATAAAAACTAATAATGTCGTAAAATACCCCAAACATTGTTTTCAAATTCCCTGCCCGTTTTTGTGTCTGTTGAAATGCGTGTTAGTAAACCAGGTCATTCTTGGAAGGCAGTTTTCTACAAAAATGTTTTTCAGCCATTGCTTGTTGTTGTGAGTTAATTGAATGCAGCCTGAATGGGGGAGTGAGACAATACAACCCTAAAACTGGCATGTTGCTGATGAGTGCTTCAAGATGTGTTTGAGCTACCTTCTCCAGAACGAAATAATGTTTATTAAATGATGCAATTTTAGCATGCAGAAGTTTGTTGCTGTACTAACCTGCTCTGTGTCTCTGTTTAGAGTACCCAGTATAAGACAGTGGATCGGCTGGTGCAGACTGTAAAGAACATGTGCTGTGCTTTAGATGAGGTGGAGACCCAAGCCATCACAGAGGCAGTCAAAAGACTAAGACACTCTGTCAATTTACCCAGGACACGCTCACCCATGGTTCGTTCTTCATATATACTTCACACACACACACACACACGCGCTAGCTCATTCATACCATTGCTTAGTTTCATTTGCCTTTCTAAGACCAACATGCTTTCCTTTCTAGATGGGATTGACATCATCTGGCCAGTCATCAAATGGTAAGTTCTATAAATAATATACAGTGAAACTCAAACAGCTCAGCTCAAAGTTCTTTGTCACCCCTTACGATGAAACAGCTTTTGTTGAAAAGTGTTACAATTTTGGCAAATTATTTGCAGTCTAAGGAAAATGAAGTTAAAACCATGTACTGTGTTTGCTCTCCCATCTATAATACACTGCAACAGTGAGCTGTAGATGCATTGTTAATAACATATTGACCTAACATGGATCCACAGGTCTCACCAGTCCTGTGGAGGAAAGCATGGCGTTGCTAACACAGGCCATCTATGACCTGGCCAAGCTCTACCTGCGCTCCTTCTCCTCTCCATCCTCCTCCTTCCACTCCCCTCCATTGCCCCAGGTTACCGATGGAGACGCTGTGGAAGTGAAGAGAAGCAAAGAAGCTTCTGGCACCACAGACCACCTTCAGTTCACACTGTTTGCCTTGCACGGCATACCAGCCAACTGGGTCAGCAGGTAAGCAGTCAGTGGATGAATGCAGATCTGAATATAAACATACTGGGTGGGGTGATTATATTTATGCGGGACACCTATTAAATCTACATGTTTTGGGTGTTTGTAACAAACTAACTCCTGCTTGCTGATACAGTAGGTCACACTTTACAAAGTACAGATCTCTCATTTTCATCTGCATTTTCTTTGTTATAATCCAGTTGCTGGTCATTTGTGCATACAGCTGAAAGCCACATGAAACCTGAAGTTGAAAGTTTGTTGCAACAAAACATTTTATTTTCTACCAAACCTTATCAAGGCTGCTGTTTTGAACAACTTTATTCTTTCCTGTAGGATAATTAAAACTTTTAGGTAAGAACAAATGGATGAACAATCACCCACTTGCTTGGTATTATTAGTACCACCCACACTTCACCCAGTTTTACTTATGCAAGATAAGATCAAAGAAAGACAGAAGGTGGTGGAAAGCAGTTTGAAGTTATAATTGCTTCATTTTGCAGGTGCATGCAATGCTTACAAGAACAAAGAAGCGATAAATTCTCTTTTAGCAAATAGCAATATAAGATTCAACAAATGTGGTGTTATAGAGTAACAATTTGTTTAGCAGCTAGGAATGAGGAGCATATTTCATTGGTGCCAGAATAAGCAGTAGTCACTTAAACTGTACTGTCACAGAATGTCTTGTTTTCTTCTACTAAACAAATGGCACTGGTGTTGCTCCCCGTGTCTTATTTTTCCATGCCAGTGTCCAGTTTCAGTGCGTCTGGAACACAGTTGAACCGAATTTTCTGTTCCCAGCTCTGTCACGCATTGGTGAACAGCATCAGGGCGTTTCTGACAAGCCCCCTCCACGTTAGGATCTCTAAAGATCTGAAAAGAATTTGTATGCTCTTATCAAAGAAAAAAGGAGCTGTAACCCTGACAGTAAGACGGGAAGAGTTTTTAATCTATCATTTTGGATTGTTGCAGTGTGCCTTCAATAGTAATTTTCTGGTCATCCGTTTAGGCCTTTTATAAAGAGAGGAACTGTCTAATAACAGGCCTGTTTACTCTGGTTTGGCCTCTTCCAGCAGCTGTTTTAAGCCAGCACCAAACATTGCTGCAGTGACAGTTATTCCGAGGATCCCTCCAAAAATATTTATAGCAGAGGGACACAGTGATTCCAATATTTCTGGTCCCAGATTAGTGGCTAAGTATGTTTGTGTTGTGGTGTTATACCAGTGCTGCCTTACTGAAGCTGAGCGTTTGGCATTGTTGTTGCTAGCATGTCCTCCATCTGGAGTGTCAGTAGAAGCCAGCATATTGAGACACCACGGCTAGTGGTAGAGTTGCCAGCACAGATGGCTCTGAGCAGCAGATCAGGCTGATTGTAGTGAAAATACATTATCAGTTTTCTTTTATTTACATGTATATTTTATTTATTTAGTATACAACAGAATATGGTCTGCATCAGACTCAAGGTCATTACTGAAAACGCCAATTAGATTGTGTTGGAGACAGGACATGTGGCATCCACTCGACACCTTCAATTTCAATCATTGCCATTCAAATTTACATTCTCTCTGTTAGGTAGAAAAGACATGCTCTGGTGCACGTGTGGAAATCACTTTTTGAAAACAGACCTGTGTGAAAAATTAAATACTGGATGACTTTTTTTTTTATACCTTTATTCTAGCAACATGCCATCAACAGACTACTAGAGTTCTACTAGATAGAACTCCGTGTTTTGCCCAATGTTTTCTGTGTTCAGTAGAATATGCAGTTAGTTGTGGACAAATAACCACACGTTTTCTGGGGTTGTTTCAGTTACGAGAAGTACTTCCTGGTGTGTTCCCTCACCCACAATGGCAAGAACTTGTTTAAACCAGTCCAGTCCAAGAGAGTGGGCACGTATAAGAGCTTCTTCTACCACATCAAATGGGATGAACTGTAAGTCTTTCCTTTTCAGTGTACTCAATTCACTTTCTTTCTCTGTTTTTTCAAACAATAATGTAATATTATTGTCTGTCCATGCTGCTGACACTGCTTTTTGTCTGTCCAAGGATCAATTTCCCCATAGCAGTAGCTGTGCTCCCACTGGAGTCCATACTGAGCCTGGCTCTGTTTGGGGTGCTGAATCAGAATGCCAGTGGCTCCCCAGACTCAAACAAGCAAAGGAAAGCCCCAGAGCTGCTGGGCAAGGTCTCAATGCCACTCTTTGATTTCAGACGGTGAGGAAAGAAGAGCAGCCGGTAAAGGCTGTACCTATGTTTTAATGTTTTTCACTTATTTTACCTAGTATGTTCATATTAGTTATCACACGTTCTGTATTATTACATGTTATTTTAATCACTAAAAGTAATCGATGAAAGTAAAGGAACTTTTACTTTTTTGAATCTCTAAAACAAAAAATATAAAAAAAATTAGCAAGCCAGAAATTAACATTAAAGGATCATAAAACTTTATATTCTTGCCATTCTTCTTAGGATTGCTTGCTCTTGTTGTTTATTGCCGACTGTTTTTGCAGAGTGCTTGCTAGGGGCACCCGACTGTTGTGTCTGTGGACGTCTGCCCAGGGAGCAGCCGCTGCTGCCAGCTCTGCAGGCAGCCGCAAGAGGGTACCAACAGAAAGAATCGTACTGCAGGTTGGCAACAACATTAGTGCAGACTTCTTCCCAACTATCTTTTTTCTTTTTTTTTTTTTAAGTTTCCATTTTTGATGTATTTTCTTTGTAGTGCAAATCATTACATCTTATTTATTTTATCTTTTTTTTTTTATCACAAATGTTCTTTGGAAACATGATTGCATATGATTGGTATTAGCACTGCTGTTCATGATGCTGAACTAAGTCATTTTACATCAAATACAAAGAACAGTGTGTTGGATTAACATATAGTACATCTGTAGTTGTTTACAACCAACTGGACACATTTTAAGTCAAACAGGATCATCACGTTTAGTAGAAAATCTGTTGCCGGCAATGACTGCCTAAAGTATTGGACCCCTAAACATCAACAGACACTTTGTAGCTTTCCTGGTGATTGCAGACATCTTCAGCTTTTGCTTGTTGAGAATATCTTTAAAAGACAAGTAGATACTGGTGTGCAAGTTCCTCTGCAGAAATATGTGAGGTTGCTGTACACCTTGATTCAAAATTTCTTTCCGCTTAAAAATTTAGTCCTATTAATAAACTGAGCCCTGCTCTGGTGTTTTTTTGTTACCTTCAGGTGAACTTCCCCAACTCACCAGTGGATGTTTTGTATGTTGGACCCAAAGAAGCCCCCAGCCCTGAGCCCCACACACTGGAGGAGCTGGACCCTGACCTCCGACGAAAACTGGAGAAAATTTGCAGCCGAGCTTCCAATTTTGGGTAGGAGATTATTCCCTGTGTTTTTCTAAAGTATAAGGGAAAGATTGTAATGCAGAATTCAGAAGTATTTAACAGTTAATGTATCAGCATTTTGCGGCGTCAAATAAAAGCACTGATATCAGTTAAAACCACTAGAGAGCGAGTCTTGGAGTTACTCAGCCTGATGCACGTAACAGATGTTATTCAAGAGGCTCAAAGCAACTACTGCATTTAATAACTTCTCAATTTTTGTAATTATTTTGTCTTCATATGTCCAAAATCCAACAAAACCCAATATTCTTTTTATTAATTTTTTCCTTGTTTTTTTTTTTCTTTTCATGCAAATGGATAAATGACTCTAAAGCTTATAAATAGGATGTGTAAGGCAGTCTTTGTAATAGAATTCACCTCATCAAATTTAATGTATACGCTTTCAAATTCTAATCGTTGCCCTTTTGATGCCAGTTAGGCTTGTACTAGACTTGCAGTGCTTGGGGTTATGAGAGTTTAAAAAGATATGCACAGAAAGAGTATTTCTAGTTAAGTCTCCCATTAAGCAGGCAGCTTTTTGGCTTTCTTTCAAGCCACCTAAAATCCATTAGACTTAATAGATTTAAGAAGGGATTTTAAAAAGATGCTGCTGACTTTGCCAGCCACAGTTCCCAGTACATGCCTCTCTGTTGTCTGCTCCAGCGTGTCTGTGTTCATCCAGCTGCTACGGGCCCAGTTAAATGCTCTCTTATGCCTGCTGCCAGCCAAATCTCCTCTCCACGCTGCCAACATCCGCGAGACTCAACCGGCACTTTAACGCAGAGCTCTCTCTCACTGGGCTCTCACCGCCTGTTTGCTGTCCTGTCCATTCATTTCTGTAGCCTCTGTGGACACAGGGCTTGTGGAGCCACATCAGTGCTTATTTAGCGGGAGCTGTCTTTTTTGTGTGTGCAACACTCCTTTACTCCCTGAAGCAGGCAGTTTAATTGTTATTTACTACTGGAAGGTCGGGGTCAGGTACAAGTTGGAGTTTTTTATTTGAGGGGGAGGGGGGGAGTAATCTCCAGGATTTGGGTTTAAAGCAGAGCATCAAAAAGTGATTTAGTTGTCTTTCAGGGACTAGCAGTCGACCTTAGTGAAACATGCGACAGATATGTAACCATAAAAGGAGGAAGTCCTTCCAATTTGTGTTCAGTTTCCTGTTTAAACGTGCATTGCAACTATAGAGATTTTATTGCTCGCTTTGCATTATGTAGGATTCTGCTGAAAGGGCCCAGTCTCTGTTTTAAATATCACTTTTGAGTCTTTAATAATTTTGAGATTTCTGAGTTTTGAGATGTCATGACCAAATCTTTTTAAACACGTGTGTAACTCAAAAACTTTTGAGTTGAAGTCTTTCTTTTAATTTTATGTAAACAGCATTTAGACATATCCCCCCCCCCCCCCCCCCCCCCCCTCCTTTGTCCCCAGGCTGAAGCGAGCAGACCACCAGCTGCTGTGGGACCATAGGCTCCACTGTCGGAGGGACCACCCCAGCAGCCTCCCTAAGGTACTGGCCAGTGCGCCCAGCTGGGACTGGGCCAGCATGGCTCATATTCACTCCCTGCTGCACCACTGGCCCACCCTGCCCCCCGTAACAGCGCTGGAGCTACTTGACTCAAAGTACGGCGTGAGCTCAGTACTTAGACACACACAGATTTTTACAAATACAAAAATTCCTTACTTATATAAAGGAGGATCGAATGTGTGCGTTGTCTCCCATCTCTCATTGTAATGTATGTTTGTGTAGGTTTGCAGATACTGAGGTGAGAAGCGTGGCTGTTAGTTGGATTGAGAAGAGCAGCGATGATCAGCTGGCTGACTACCTGCCACAGCTCGTACAGGTATAGCTATATGTACAAAGGTCTGCACTAAAATATGTGCTTTACATCCACTTTAAATCTATTTATTCCCTCTTTATTAAAATTCTTTTTCTCATGTGCTCACTCACAATTCCTTCAGTTAAAATTCAAAGTCTGTTTTTTGTTTCCTCATATGCCCACCAGGCAATAAAGTTTGAGTGTCACCTAAAAAACGCCCTTGTCATGTTCTTGCTGTCCAGAGCACAAGGCAACATAAACATAGCACACTACCTCTATTGGTAAGTGTACAGCCAAAAAATAAATAAAAATTACAATCCTAAAGACTTTAAGAACATGTATATGAGAAATCATGTGATAGATGTGAAGAAAATGTATTTTAAAAAGTGGTCATCACCATATCTACAATGGTTGCAGGCTGCTAAAGGATGCTGTGCAAGATTCCACCTGGGGACAGCGCTATGAGCGGGTGCTGGGTGTCCTGCTGTGTCTGTGCGGAGCCAGGCTGAGGGCAGAGCTGGAGAAGCAGACTCACTTGGTCACGCTGCTGGGAGCCGTTGCTGAGAGGGTCCGACAGGCTGGTGGATCTACACGACAGGTTAGCATGTGCACATGTGTGTTCGTGCGTGTGTTAAAGGCCATGTAGAATGTCCTTTCTAAACGTGTATGTGTATTTACCTATCTGCATGTTTGCGTTTGTTAGGTTGCACTCCAGGAGGGCCTTGAAAACATTCAGAACTTCTTTCAGAGGAACAGCTGCCGACTGCCCCTCAGCCCCAGTCTGGTGGCAAAGGAGCTAAACATTAAGGTAACACACACAAACACAGTTAAACAATTATCTGAAACCATTAGCTGTACCTGAAGAAAAAGGATTGCGCTCTATGCATTAACTATGCGTTGTTTAAAATTGTATCCAGCTCAGCAGACCTTTTACACTATACTGACTATATCTGATGACAAAATTATCAAGTGTAGAGAATAAATAAAATAATCGTTTAATGGAACCAACCACAGAGCAGGAATAGAAGAAAACCTCAACTGAATTTTGCTGCTGTAAATGTTTCAGTTCAAACAATTGAAGAAATGAGCTTCTTAAGTTACAACTTGAACAAAATATAAAGCATGTGAACAAATGTTCCAAAATATTACAGAGATGGTTATCATGGTTAATGAGATCCCCTAAATGATGTATTTATACTTCTGTAAATGCTGTACTCTTCTAAGTAAGAGGAGGATCACTGCTTGGCACAATGGGAATTGTGAGAGATGAGACACAAAGGATTACATTTGGTGACTCATGCTGCCTGCCTCCATCTGCACATTTTAGCTTTCAGCTTTGCCAGCTATAAGTTAATTTGCAATTAAATATAAATTTATATTAAGTTTTACATCCATGGCTCTCAAAGTTTGGTCTTTGTTAACATTTTCTGTCCTCTTGAATGCAAAAAGGACAAAATGTACTACTGTGCACATTATGATTTGATGAAGAAGTCCTGAACCGGACTAATTGTAGCCACTCTCTTCCACCAACCACTGCACAATAAAGCTTTCTAGCACTGGTAAATGTAGCTTGTATTAAGAAATGCTACAGCTACTTTCTCTTATGGTATCAACTACAAACCACGACAAAAATGACAGCTGCCAGTGTGAGCCCCCATCCTGTGAGCCTTAATCAAAACCTTGCTGTACCTTTTATATAGCTTGTATGATTTATGCAGGCATGATTTTTCACAATTTAAAAAAAATTAATATATAAGTGTCTTTACATTATTCAAAGTCATTACTTTGTTTATCCTGCTGAAGTTACTGGATGATAACATTTCAGAAAATGCTAAATGTTCACAGGCTGTCTTTTCCGAGTAACATGCAGGTTTAAAAACATCCTCGAATAAATCAAAACCGTAGAGAAATCACTAATCACTAAATCACTTTGGGATGTGTCTCGGAAGACAACATAACAGTGTGATGTAATGCAGAGGATATTGCTGTTTGTGTGTAGGCCTGTTCCTTCTTCAACTCCAACGCTGTTCCCCTCAAACTGGCATTGGTCAACGCCGACCCCTTGGGAGAAGAGATCAATGTTATGTTCAAGGTAGTGTATGCGCAGACACACAATCACACACGCCCAATGTAAAATGCTGAAAATGAGTACACTGATCAGCAAGTCAAACAACGCCTGAGAACAGGTTCGAGTGTGTCTTTCATGCATGTTTCCATGTTTTATGAGTGGAGCCCACAGTAGCACACAAACATGTAACTGTTTACATAGTCTTGATATGAACACTGCACCCCCTGGTGGCTGAAGTTTAAACCAGCCAGTAATTGATAGATACAGTTTACTCAAACAACAAATGCAAAATGAAGTGGCTTAATAAAAAAACAAAATAATGTATTTTTAAAAAATTAAATATCTCAACAGAAAAAGAATAACAAAACAAATGATTTGATAATTAAAGTGCCTCAATAAAATAAAAATGGGTAAAAATAATATGTAATTACTCTTGTGTATAGTGTGCTTACTGTAAGAAACAGTGCAAGGTATTTAAATAAATACTATACTGAACTAAAAAATGGAGTGCTAAGGATTCTCTGACAAATTTTGTAAAGACTTATTGCACAGAGTAGAAAAGATTCCCTATGTGTGTATAAACTAGCTCTCTCTTGATCTACCTGCATGCATCAGGTCGGAGAAGACCTGAGGCAGGACATGCTGGCTCTGCAGATGATTCGCATCATGGACCGAATCTGGCTGCAGGAGGGTCTAGACCTCCGCATTGTAAATTTCAAATGCATCTCCACTGGCAAGGACAAAGGTAACAGACAAGCACATAAAGACACACTCCCGTCAGTCGGCTTTAAATATCCATTTACAAACCAAGCACACATGTGTACTAAAAATACTCCTACACCTTTTTGTCTGTTTAATCTGAAATTGCTCCTAGCATTATTAGAAAGCATTCCTGCCATGTAGCTAATTTGTTGAGTAAACCAATTACCACATTTACAGTTAAATATACTATATAGCCAGTGTAGTGTTAATAAAAGATTTGCTGTTGTGTAGGTATGGTAGAGTTGGTGCCTTCTTCTGACACCCTCAGAAAGATCCAGGTGGAGTACGGCGTGACAGGATCTTTTAAGGACAAACCACTGGCAGAATGGCTTCGCAAGTACAACCCCGCTGAGGATGAGTATGAGAAGGTGATACATATTCTCATGAAATTTAAAGCACTTGTTAGTCTGTTTGACCTTTGACCCTTATAAATGTGAATCCTTAATCCAAACATGCAACCTTTTTTTTTTTTTTTTTAAATTTCATTGCAGTACTCGCTTTATTTAGCCATGCTTAAAATACCCTTTTCTCCTCTCCTTTAGGCTTCGGAGAACTTCATCTACTCTTGTGCTGGATGCTGTGTTGCAACCTACGTGCTTGGCATCTGTGATCGTCATAATGATAATATCATGCTGCGCTCCACTGGTCACATGTTTCACATCGACTTTGGCAAATTCCTGGGCCATGCCCAGATGTTTGGCAGCTTCAAGAGGTGATGATCAAATCTCACATGTATCATGGATGCAAGTGTGAAATTGCTATAGATAAAGGATGCTTTGTCGCGCTATCAAGTTTTGAAGGTGTGCCGTAGTGATATGATTGATTTACAACCCTCGTAGTTCCCAGGGGACTCCCACAGCACACAGGTGTTTTTTGGTTGTTGTTTGTTTTGAGTGCCTTTAGAACTAATGTGTTAAGTTGTCACAAACAATTTAAAAAGTGTGATCTTCACTTTTATGGATGAAAGGTATGTCAAGCACCCAAAATGAGGTGAAAAAACAAACAAATCCCGAAAAATTATATACCTACCCCACCGAAGACTTTGTGCATAGTAAGATATTAGAGTACATCCCTGTGCTCAAAGGCCCCACAATTCCTTTGTGGGTGACTGTATTTCAGGAGCAGAGGATAATGACTTTGAGCACAGTAAGATTAATGTGTGTTTTCAGTCATGACCTGATTCTTAACTGAGATTTTCACACAGTGTCCAGGTTGGCTCTGTTACAACTACACTCTTCTATTTTTGGCCTTGGAACATTTTCTTGCTGAAATGTTTATACATTCATTTATTTATTTATGTATTAATTCATACATACTCCTTTTTTAGTGTTTTACGTGAGGGAGGATGTCAATTTAGGCCATGTTTTCCCAGAGGTTTAAACAAGTGATGAAAAACTTTTTGCTCTTTTATGAGAAGCTGATGTCAAATCTTGTCTCCACCCTTTTTTCCCATCAGAGACCGAGCTCCGTTTGTTCTGACCTCTGACATGGCGTACGTCATTAACGGAGGCGAGCGGCCCACCAGCCGCTTCCAGCTGTTTGTGGACCTGTGTTGCCAAGCCTACAACCTCATCCGCAAGAACTCCGGGCTTTTCCTTAACTTGTTGTCACTGGTGAGAGAGAAAACAAAACAAACAAGCCCGAGTACATACACACATGTACATAGTACATAGCACTCTAGCTGTTCATACACACATTGATGGTAAAACGAGTTTTGTTCTTGTACTTTTGTACTGCTGACTGTGCCATTTAACATCTTCATCTGTCCCTATTACTGGTATTGGCCTCCTTTTTGTCACCTTGTTTTCTTTTACACCTGCAAGAGCCAAAATAACAAGATATGCAAACCAAGAGCATTCATAATAAATCAACGCCTCTCTGTCCTAGAAATTTGTGTGCAATAAACTTAGAGGCTCTGCTTAAGTGAAAAGACTTCTGTTTATTGCATTTCTAACGGAGACAGTCTTGGTGTCACTGAACTGAACTGAATTATACTGATTCTTTGCCTGACCTCGCTGATTATACATTGGACAAACAAAATAGTAGACACACCTGTCGGTGCAATTAAGCAGCACCAGTAAGCACATATTCCAAACTGAACACACAGCAGAGTTAGAAAGTTCTGAGTAATAAGTGGGCCAACATGCAGAAAACTACTTCAGATAACTCAAAAAAAGTCACCAAGTGGTATTCACCTCAAATATCAGGCATGTGTTTCTCTGTCTGTTGTAGATGATGTCATCAGGTCTCCCAGAGCTGACCGGCTCTCAAGATTTAAAGTATGTGTTTGATGCACTGCAGCCACACAACACAGATGCTGAAGCCACCATCTTCTTTACCAGGTAAATGTATTAACATCTTTCTCCTCCAGTCCAAAAAACAAAACTAAAAACATTTTGACATGTTTATTGTTTGGGGGGGGTTTTTAGCACATTTTTGTTCAACTTTAATACTTTTCTCTGATTCATTCCACTCTACGTGGCAGGTTTTGTAGCAAGATATACTTTAGTGTACAGTTTATGATGTCAGATACTAAAAGTCCACCAGGTGGCAGTACATGATTAGGAGCAAAACAGGAATAGCTGCTATCTCGCTATGCAACAACACAACAAAAGTACAACCAGAACAAGGCATGCTTGTTTTTTGAAAGACCAGTCAGACTGGATTGAAACTGGAAATGTGCTTTGAATGTTTATTTCTTCACATAGCCAAAGGTCAAGGGAGCATAGTTAAAAATTGTGTCTTTGGCATGTTAAATATTTAGTTTCATTTTCACCTGATCTAATGCAGATTTCCTCCCCTTATTTTCTAACTGTCCCAGGCTCATAGAGTCCAGTCTAGGAAGTGTGGCCACCAAGTTCAACTTCTTCATCCACAACCTTGCCCAGCTACGATTCTCTGGTCTGCCGGCCAATGACGAGCCAATCCTCTCTTTCTCCCCGAAGACATATACTCTGAAACAAGAGGGACGCATCGTCCACGCCTCCATCTTCTCCTTTCAGAAGAGATATAACCCAGACAAGCACTATGTGAGCACCAGTGAAGTCTCATTTTGTTTTCGATTTTCCTTTTTCGTCTCATACTGGATTTTGCCCAAACTGTAAACTGGCTGTTTCTCCGCTCTGTGCAGATCTATGTGGTGAGACTCCTGAGGGAAGGTCAGAATGAGCCACAGTTTGTCTTCCGCACTTTTGACGAGTTTCAAGAGCTCCACAATAAACTGACTATCCTCTTCCCTCTCTGGAAGCTGCCAAGGTAGTTTTGTCACCACCCGCTTACTCCCTTATCATCCAACAATGTCATCAATCTAATTAAAACCTGTAAGATAGTGAACTGGCCAGTTAATTATCATGTTTTGGAGATGATGCAATCTTCGCTAACACTCCCAAAATGCCATCCTGCTGTAAGCCTAATAATGAATTGGTGTTTTGTTTTGTTTTTGTAATCAGTGTTGTGACTGCCGGTCTAAGTGTTACATCAGATTCTGTAAAGTAGATCGGCTAATCATACCTTGCTTCTCTTTTTCTCTAGTTTCCCCAGCAAAATGGTGCTTGGCCGAAGCCAAATTAAAGAAGTAGCAGCCAAGAGGAAGCTGGAGCTCAATAACTATGTCCACAACCTGATGAGAAGCTCCACAGAGGTTACCCAGGTATGCACACACACAAACAAACACACTCCGTATACTGGAATGATAGTAATCAGGAATAGATTTTCAGTCTTTCTGGTCTTCTTCTAGTGTGACCTGATCTACACATTCTTTCATCCAATTGCGCGGGATGACAAGACAGAAGGTGTGGATGCCATGGCCAAAGCACCTGGTAAATACCATCACTTTTCATTTCCATTTACTGTTTGTCATTTTCTTGACACTGTTTGTGCTTTTGCTTTCATTACTGTGCTATCATTAAGCCATGTACTGTTTATAAATATCGACAAGTAATTTACCAGTTTGTCAAGTCACTCTGAGTTTGTAGGCAAAAATATTTAATGGTTCATTGAATAAAAATTTAAAATGCATATGCATTTTAAAATGCATTTGCATGCATCCAGATTCATGAGAGTTATGTGTGGCGTGTGACTGTTGCAGAGCCTCCACTGAGTCCCACTTCTGGTCGGGTGGAAGGAGAAGTGAAGCTGTCAATCTCCTACAGGAATAGTACTCTATTCATCATGGTCATGCACATCAGAGACCTGGTAGGCTTCAAGAATTAAATATATATTTTAAAATACTGTTTTGATCCGTTCATGTCATTTCATTCTTTTTCTATTTCTCTCTGTTGTCATACAATTAACCCGTCTCTTTCCTGTCAGGTTTCTGAAGATGGAACAGATCCCAACCCGTATGTGAAGACTTACCTGCTTCCAGATCCACACAAGACTTCCAAACGCAAGACAAAGATCTCAAGGAAAACCAGGAATCCTACCTTCAATGAGATGGTTAGGAAATACTATAAGCTATATTTATTATCTAGTATGGCATTGTTAAGAACCATGATCGTAAAAATGTTAGACTATTTTGATATTTACAGATTTATTTTTGATATGAAGATGTTCTACTGAGGTACTGAAATCCAAGAACTTCATGGTCAGCTGCCTAAAGACACTCACTTTGCTAACTTTTCCATTCTCTTCTTCCACAGCTGGTGTACAGCGGCTACAGCAAAGAAACTCTGGGCCTTCGGGAGCTGCAGCTGAGCGTGCTCAGTGCTGAGTCGCTGCGTGAGAACTACTTCCTGGGTGGCATTACGCTCAGGCTCAAAGACTTTGACCTCAGCAACGAGACGGTCAAGTGGTACAAACTAACGGCCGTTCCATACTTCTAACCCCTGCCCACCTCCCTCTGCCGAAGCAACAGTTCTGACTCTGCCTCTTCAAGCAAAAAACAAACAAAAAACAGCGCTGCATTCAAATCATATGGGAAATGCAGCAGATGCTTACTTGAAAATGGTGGTCACCTCAGCTTTCAGTTCACTTCAGCACTGCTCTTTCTTTTCCTTCTTTTCTTTTATGGATGAATTTCCTACCATTCAGATCGTTCAGTAATAATCTGCAATATTTTACTTTCAAATCTATTAAACCAAATTAACTATTTCTTCCACATGAATTGTGTTGTAATTAGTATTCTTAAGATTTCATAAGAAGAATACTTATGTTCTCATTGCTGACAAACATATACCACGAGCAACAACATTCTGCTGAATTTTACCATGAGGTTGCATGTAATTATGTTGCCACTGAGGTTATTCCCATATGACGTGAATGTGTGAAAAACTCCTTCAGACGTGCCCTCAAAGGGCGATCGTTCGGGCTAATTCACAAATCTTCAAACGGGGGAGCCTGGTCTTCATTCTTCACCATTTCTTTTTTTCTTCCCTCTACAGCTAATCAAGATTGTTTTTGTGACAAACAATCTCCTCCTTTTGTCTCAGTTTTCCTAAAGTGTAACAAAGAGCTGTAACGTTTTGTACATTTTGATATTAGAGGACCAAAACGGCTTACTTTCAGAAGAGTATATATAGGCTGACACATTTATTTTTTAAGTAATAGAAAAGGGGCTTGTTTTGACATTTTCCTTGTTTATTTTCTATATAGACAAATAGGAGGCATCAGGGTTTCCTGCTTTGTAGCAGATACCTCTGGGTTAGAGCAGAGCGCCAGGAAATCAACCATGACCTTAATATTCCCCAAAAATGTGCCAAAAGTAATGAAAAGGACAGTAAATCAAACCACACTTTCATCAAGGTGCCTTTGTTTGTGCTCACGCTCAACATGGCCTTATTACAGGTTATATTTTATTAACAATGTGATGTCCTTATTAAAGAAAAATCTATATTCTATAAAGCTATATCAGTAGTTCTTCCACAGCAGGTCTAAGTGTGGGAGTGCAACCTTTTTTGTGACAGTGGAATGCCACTAAATGCACAATACTAGGTCTTTCACTCGTGGTATTACTTGACTGTTTTCACACAGCACACCTTAAAAGGGGAATTTGTATAATAAGCTTCAGAACATGCTTTTATACTTGCTCGGGTTGAAGATTATGATTGTTTGAAGACACTGATTGGTAGTCTGTTTGGTGCGTTCTTCAGGTGGTTCAAAACCACAAGTCAGGAACTGAGTTACTTCTGGAGTCTGGACCTGAGGCTGTTTCACCTTTGGGCAGCAATGCCACACTCACCCCTAGTGCCTAATACTGGTGTAACAATGCCATGAGTCACTGGATGGTAATAGCTGCCAGTGAAGTCCAGAACAAGTCAGGTTTTGTGACATTTAGTTGAGGGAATGCTTTGGCAAAACGACACAAATCAGATACTGAAAGGACAACTTTACCTTAAAACGTCTTCACAAAAAGGGAACAGGAATCGTGAGCATGAGATTAGCTGCTTTCTTCTCTACTTGCCTAACTATGAATCTAAAGTTGTTGTTAATGTTTAATAAAGAAATTAAGATAAATGTTTCTAAAAAGTTTTTTAGAGATCCACAAGACAACGTCATGTTATGATTATTAGTGGCTTCATTTGTTCTTTTAGCAGCTGTACAAAGAAAGGAAGCATAGTTTGTATTAACATGGCCAGTTATTTATTCCTAATTGGTGACCTCTTGCCTGAATGGATCAGTGTGTACTGTAATCCTTCTTTCTTAAAGCAAATTAAATGTTTTTGGAACGTATGTGTCAAAATTGTGGTCTTTGTGTGAAATTTGTTTGAAGGTAGATTACACAAACCTGCTTACTGATTCTATTGTTTCAATTTTTTTGCCCGCAAGTTAGGTACAGTACTGTGCAAATGTCTTGAGCTACCCCCTAATTTCTTTATATTTTGCTCCCAAGAGACCTTTCTATTATATATTTTTTCTTTAATTGTTCTTGAACAATAATTCTTCAGGCTTCCTGAGTGGCTTTTTCAAGTTTTTATTTGGATGTTGCCTGCTCTTTCCCTCAATTTGAATTCAGTCTTTGTACCCAACCATCTTCTGAGAATTTTTGTGTTTAAGCTACTTAACTCTGACCTGTGAGTCATTCAAGCATAAAAATGGAAACCAGTATGGTATCTACATATTGAACAAGAACCAATTTTCCATCGTCTTATTTGCATGTATTTTGCTCACTTTACTTCATTTGAATGTATGCAAATTGCCAAAGATCACTCAGTTTGACAGGCGTAAAATAGTATTTTTCCTCCAACAAGCTGATTCCTAAAGGACTATTAACCAGAAACTTGGCATATCTTGTCATGGTTATGGATACTTTGAGAAAACCTGGAAACGTGCAGATAAACATCTGTAAACGGTATTCTTTAAACTGGAAAGAAAAGAAATAATCTAATAACTGATAAAGAATCTGGGAGTACATCTGTTTTCTTGAGAAATGGTTTCAATGTAAGGGTTTACAGCCATTAAGAGAAATGAAGGGAAAGTATTGCAAATTACAAACTGCACTGAAAATCAGTGGCAAAAGGTCTTTGTGTGTTGAATCTAAATTCAAATGACTGGTTTAAGTCATTGTCATTATTTATGGAGAAGGTCAGAAAAGAGTTACAACAGTGACCCATTTCTAAAACATTGTGGGGGCTTTCATCCACCATGTAATACCAGCTGAAAATCATCTGATTGGCAACAGCATCATTTTCAACATAATGATCCCTAACACACTTCCAATCCATTGGTCATGGACTGGCATTCGCATTTCCACAGCACTCAGATCTCAATGTTATTGAAGCAGGGATCATCTTCACAGAGAACAGAACAAAAGGCAGTTAAATTCCAAAGGATGTGTCCTTCAAGAGGCCTGGAGTTATTTCTGAAGATATTTGAATTTACAAGAAAGCTTGCTCAAGAGTTCAGGCTGCCGTGAAGAATAGAGGTGATCAACAAATACTCTTTGAAATTGTACAGACTCTATTTCAGCCTTATATTCTGGATTTCCATGTGTGTTCCCTCGTTTCATTAAATTACTGCTCCCATTTCCCGTTTTATTTTTGCACAGTACTACATAACACTACAGCTGGATGAGAAATACCTTAATTTCTGCAGATATGAAGAGAAGCTATTTTACGAAAAAATCGTATGTTGCGGTGGACCACTGTCTGTGTTTACCTCCACAATGTATATTGAGCTTGGTGTCCCACAAATTCCGCTCACATGTCAGTGGCCAGTTTCTTCAATTGAGAAAAAATGGCGCTAACTAAAGCGGTTTCAGTGTGATAAAAATTAGCGTCCTTTACAAGGTATCGTTGTTCAGCTATTACAAACTCAAGTATTCAGTCAGACTGAAGAAGAATGAGGGAGATACTAAAAAGCTGAGCTAGGGTAGTTTTGTTGACGTCAGGTAGCGTCAACAAAACTCCGGTCTACGTCATTGCGTCATTTCCGACGCAGGCGCAAAATACCATTTTCTGTCGCGTGTGCGGCCTCTCTTCCTCTACCGCCATCATGGGTCGCATGCACGCTCCCGGGTGAGCTCTCTTTTTGTCTTTTAAAGTTGGTATTTTCCTTCTGTAGACTGGTTTTGTTTGCAGGAGATAGTTTCTAAACATGTTGTGGCTGACTGGGGTCAAAAATGAAATCTGGGATTCAACCTAAAAGTGAGAAATTGACTTACATGCACACAGTCAGTCGACATCCTCCTTTAGCTAGCTTGTGGTAGCCAAGTTAGCACATTTGCGCATCGAAACGATTTTAACTCCCCGAGTTGTACATCATGTTGCATATAAATGTATAACTTGCAAAGTTTAAGTCACGCGTGTTTCTTCTTACTGATAAAGTTAATTTACTGTGAACTGATCATTTAGTTAAGATTCATGATCGGTAAGCCAGCACTAGTATGAAGCGAGCATAACCCGGCCTAACGTTTTTTCCCCTGTTGACTTGACGATAGTTTTTGCGTTGTTCTGACCAAACTGTCAAGTTCTCACTACTAACGGGATTTTGTTTCTCGCTTACAGAAAGGGCTTGTCCCAGTCAGCTCTGCCTTACAGGCGCAGTGTTCCCACTGTGAGTACACATTCATTATATTTCGCTAAAGCGAAGTGATTATTGCACATTTTTTGAACACGCGTCCTTTATTTTAATACCGTCCCCCATTTTTGTAGTGGCTGAAGCTCACATCTGATGATGTCAAAGAGCAGATCTTCAAGCTGGCCAAGAAGGGTCTGACTCCTTCCCAGATTGGTAAGTGCTAGTTTAGGTTTTCTTCCCTGCAACATGCAGATGTTGAGATTAATTACATGACATGACTATAATAATTGAAGATCACCACAGTTCAGTTCACAACTTTTGGCAGACTCAGATATTGCTGAGCAGTTTAAAAACGTTTGGCTGCACATTACTTGTGCTAGATGCCCTTCCAGATATTTGGCTGACCATGATGTTGATACCATTATGCTAAATTTCTGCAGTAATTTTTAATTCAGAATTTCTCATAATTGTAAACGTTGGGGTTGCTGTTATCATGTTCTTGTTGTTCTTTGTCCTCTGAGCTTCAGTGCAATGTAAACCAGATGTATTACACACTGTCTAGTCTTAAGTTTTTACACTGTCATTATAAGCCATTATAATACAATAAGAAGTGTATGTTGTTTTCGCTGATATTTACAAATTAGGATAGATTGTCTGTATTGTGAGTAAAGTAAAGACGAGATGGAGCAGGTATACATTTTCCTATTGACTGATAGCTACAGGCCTCAAGGGTCCACAGAAACTCATGTCAAATCAAAACGTTTGGAAAAGTCCTACAAAGATTATTGCCAACTTATCTTACTGTGCAAACAATCATTGAATAAAATGACTTGTCATCAGTGACAAAAAAATGTGATGCCATTCAGAGAAAACTTCAACTCTTTCTCTGTTTAGGAAAATTACATTAGCCAGATGCCACTTGTGTTACATAAATCCAGGAAACACAATTTACTCACTTTGAAAAATTTTTAGTTTTGCTTTTGAATCAATATGCAGTCTTCATTTCTCTGGAATTTTTTTAATCTGTTTTAAGACTGTTTTGGCAGATTTATGCAAAACTTAATTTGTTGGCAAAATCCCATGCCTGTTTCAGTTTTATCATGTCTATAAACCTTTCTAGGTGTTATTCTGAGGGACTCCCACGGTGTTGCCCAAGTACGTTTTGTCACTGGCAACAAAATTCTGAGGATCCTCAAGTCCAAGGGTCTGGCCCCTGACCTGCCAGAGGATCTGTACCACCTCATCAAGAAGGCTGTGGCGGTCAGGAAGCACCTGGAGAGAAACAGAAAGGTACAGCAAAGCTAGGCCAATGACCTGGAACAAGATCCTATAGCATAACTTGGAAGATAAGTTTGTTTTCCATGTAAAATTAAAAATGTAATTTTGATGTTGTCATCAACAGTTTAAAGGATTTTTATTCTTTGGAATGCAAGCAATTTGAAATATAATGGGAATTGAATGCAACACGTTGTTGTTATATTTGCAGGACAAGGATGCCAAGTTCCGCCTGATTCTCATTGAGAGCAGGATCCACAGGCTGGCCCGTTACTACAAGACCAAGAGAGTACTGGCCCCCAACTGGAAGTAGTATGTATCTGTGATGCTTTTGAGATGCTTTTCTTGTTATTTGGATCGGAAAATTAAATTTTTGCAAGTCGGTTACCTGTTTGTTATCAAAAAAAATTGTCACAAATGGTAGTTTTTATTACAACACTAATCGTTTAACTGTATTGTAATGTTCACTAAGTGTATACATGGAAGTGCACAATTCATTGTCATGCTCCTCATTGTTTATTAGGAGTATTGATATTTCTGTTGTGCTAGAGAAAAACTGGAGGTAAATTAGCAGAGCAGCTACTTGGTGCAGTCTCTGCCAGTCCCCTTCACACAGTGAAACTATTTGTGTACATGTGTGGTTTAGTGTGGATGGACACATTGATGTTCTAAAAAGACAACTTGGTCCTTTTTATTCAGCTGTAGTTTTGTAGGTTTGCACATGTGGCGTTTTAAGCATGTTGTAATTTGTGGCCAACATGAACTTAATTTTGAATATAAAGAAATAATTACAACAAAGTAAAAATCATGAGTGAGTAATAGGAAAGAGATGGTTATACTTGTTCCCCTAAAAAAATATATATATGAAAATTTAATGGGTTTTTGTTTTTAAGTCAAAGGTTTTTGTTTACTAATGTTTTTTTTCCCCTTTCTGTTTACAGTGAGTCCTCTACAGCTTCTGCTCTGGTGGCATAAATTCTACACTTTTGGATTAATAAAACCGTTTAAATTGGGAGTTGTTTGTTTGTCTTTTTGTGTGTATGTTAAGATTTAGAGATGCACTTGAAATACAGGCCAAACACCGAATACAAAAAAGAATACATTTAAATGGACCGGTACTTTTACAGTGCTTTTCTACTCTGAGCGCTCAAAGCGCTTTACACAACTTGCCTCATTCACACGAGCAATGTTTTTTTTTTTTTAATGCTCTTTCTACATAAGTGCTTTGTAACACACACACGCATTCATACTCCAGTTGATTCATGGAAGAGCAACTTGGGGTTAGACTCTTGCCCACTGATATTTAGCACACAGACTGGTCTAGCCACCAACCTTCCGAATAGTAGGTGACCTGCTCTACCACCTAGGGGAAAACAAATGCAGCAATACATGCCCATTGAGAGCAGGGCCCTATACTACAGGGAAAGTTCAACATACCCAGGGCACTTTTCATCATCACTTACCAACATCAGGATAAAAGGTCACATAAAGCTGGTTATCAGCTCACTAACTTAAACCAAAGGTTAATATTCTAATTTTCTGTAAATGTAATGTTTTTCCCCACAGTGGCTGTTTCTGTTTATTTAATGTAATATAAAGTGGAGTAGCTTTTCTTTAAGCAAAGGCCAAATTCCACCCTGGATCAGACTGATTTTAGAGAAGTTATTTGGGTCTTTGCACATTTTACTAACCAGTATGTCCTAATTTGATTGTGGGGAATTTAAACTGAAGAAAGGAACACTGTAAGCACTATTTTTATTAGACTTTTATAAGTTCAGATGGCCACAAATTTTGAGACCTACCTGAAACACTGCCGACGTGCTCATGTTTGTGTTTGGGAAGGTAGGATCCCTTCAGGGTTGTCACAAAAAAATCAATATTCGGAAGGTAATCGTTACTAAGAAAATTACTTTTGAATTAGATACTCATTCGCAATACTATCTATACCAACAGTGCTGTTTTTGGGTCCTCTTTGAGATCATAGGTACTTCACAGGGTACCATTGAAAACAGGCCGGCATACAGCTCCTTCTAACTAGCAGCTGAATACACGAAGAGTAGTTTGCATTCACAGCATTTTATGAGGAATTTCAGGATCTCTTTTTAAAGCTTGTGTCTTTAAACAAAAATGAAGTACTAAATAATCGAAGATGTAACTATATAATTTTAACTATTAAAATTTACCCAGCGGTTAGAGCAAAACAGTTGAAGTATTGAGGTTTCATTCTATTTGTAGCATCAGTGTGCAAAGCGGGATATGTGGAAGATACTAAAAGACTTGATACTAAATTTGTCTAAACATCTATATGTATATATGAAGCTCATCTGGGAAACTGTCTACTGTTACATATAATTTGCAGTGTCTAAATGTTCACAGATTAATTCCAAAGTTAACTCTTCTTCCATTTCAAAGGAGACAAAAATGTGGGATAAATGACATAGAAAGTACACTTTAGCAAAAATACATTGATTGAGTACATTGCCATTTATGCACTGATCTCCCTGCTTTGATATCTGCATTACATTATGCCAAACAATAGGCTTTTGTTTATGTACATGGGTTTGAAAAAGAAATTATTCAACCAAGAAAGTGTCACAAAAGGAAAGTTAAACTGCATTCGATGAATGACGTTCCCTCCTTCTCTCCCTGCAGAGGTCCAAGGGATCTTCTAGGAATGATGATGCTATTTTCTGGAGTATTGATTGGTCAGTAGGCAGTGGATGTAAACACAAAACATAAAGAGCTAGCGCACTCCAGTGTTGTCTGTTTATAACAGCGTGACAACTCTTTTGAGCACAACTGCTACTCATCAGATGTTTCTACTCTAAAACATAATTTGCGCCTAATGTTTCAATATTAATTCCAAAGTTAACTCTTTTTCCACTTCCCTGGGACAAAAGGTGGAATAAGTGAGAGTAAAATCTAACAAAAATACATTTCTTCTCTGCATCACTTTATGCTAACCAATAGGCTTTTGTTTTTATACATAGGTTTGTATAGGAAAACAACCAAAAAACGTGTCACGCAAGGAAAGTGAAAGTCCATTCATGAATGAAATGCTGCAATCTCTATACATTTTGTTTTTATCTCTGGGAAACTCTACAAGTTTTCGTTATTATCTAAATTCACTTTTAAACCCGGGTTTTCCAGGAAGCTGAGGAAATTACGGGCACTTTCTATGCGTCACACGTTACGTTACCTGTGGGAGGAGTTAGCAGACGAGTAGGGATCTAAGCGAATACAGTTACTCTGTCCAATCACGGTGCAGCGTGACGTCAGTATGTTTATATTAACGGGAGTGTTGCAACCTCGCGACATTCAACTCCTGCTACTACAACGATGAAAATACAGCTGAAGAACATGGAGAAAATACATGAGAACATTTGACGAAGGACACCAAAAAATGGCACAGTCTTGCCGAAAAATGAAGCGACAAAACATCGACGCATATCTGTCACCGACGAATACGCGAAATCTCTTGGTTTTCGACGAGGAATACCAGAATACGTGAGGAGTTGTGTTCAACACAGTCGCCGAAACTCGAGAAGAAAGACGTGAAAATGGCTACGGTTGTTGGTTCCCAGACTAGCTCTGAGCGGACGGCGATGGAAAGGTTTGGCAGCGGAGGGATGGCTATTCTGCCGTGGACTAAACAGATGCTCACCGTGCTGTGGGAACAGCTTCGGTTGCTGGTTCAAGTCATTTACTACACTTTCCTGTCAGGTAAGAGTGAGACGAAATCAAAAGTTTTTTCCTTGCGTCTTACGCCCACTTTATAGCTGCTAAGGTTAACCTTTGGTGTGTTTACTGATGTTGGAAATTATAAGACCACTGTGTAGGTGTAAGATATGTTTAGTTTTTTTAATATAGTAACTCATTAAACGACATACCTTTTAGCAAACTTAATATTCTATGGGGCTGACACTATGCTGTGTTTTACTGTCTGAATAGTTCCTCGATTTTTTATTTTTTGTAGATGGTGTTTCTTTTCCAACTTCCGCAATGTTTACGTGCGTTTTCAGCATTTGAACATTGTTTAGACATCACAGTAACACTTCCTGTAAAACACTTGAAGTACAACACACGGACTTGTGTGTTACACTCAGTAAACCTTCTTTGAAATAATACATAAAACTGCAGTACAAACACAAACCTTGTCTTGGCCTCATAGCATGAATGGAATAATTATTTCTTCAGAAAATTTAACTTGATTACATTTTATTGTACTTAAAAGCTTTTTTTGTTTTCTTCTTCCAGTTTTCCAAATGTTCAGGTTTGAGGTTCACCTGAGAATCACAGACGAGACTGGTCAGCATATCCAGCACATGACCACAGCCACAAACCCAACAGAATCATTCCTCTTCACCTCTTTGTTTGAGGGAGACAACATGGTTGGTGGTTCAAATCCCCTCTCCAACTTCTGTGCAGACGTTGGTGACCCGTTTGCTGGGAAATCCACTGCTGAGGCCTTGCTGTCCAGTCTCCGTGCTGACGACCTGTGTTGCGGGCTTGTGGATGAGTTTGTGTCCAGAACAGCTGGCAACGAAGAGGGCATCTTTCTGGGACACCAATCTGGCTGGAAAATGGGCTTCCCTGGCGACTGGAACTTCTTTGTGTCGAGCGGCGAGGACTCGGGTTCAAACGACACCTGCCAAAAAAATAGTGAGGAAGACCTCAAATGGGATATTTCCAAGGAAAAAGTTTTCAAGCAGGACACATCAGAAGAAGATAGAAACTCTCACTGGAGCAGTGAGGAAGACCAGAACACAGTAGAATTTGAGAGTGACGAAAGTAAAGCACTTTGGGAATCTCTGTCAAAATCCAGTGATCCTTACAACCCTTTCTTTTTCTCCGCCTGCATTTCAACTAACACAGATATGGGCAAAAGAAAAAGTGAAGTAAAAGACTGTAGCGACACCGACCTCATGTCCGTAAGCAAGGCCAGTGAGGAAATGATGGGGTCTCAGGGCCTAAAGAACTGGGTCTGTCGCTCCGACAGCGAGAGCAGTTGGAGCAGTTGGGCCAGTTCGGATGGTTCGAGCCCTGACATCGACAAGGAGGAAAGTGAGAGGCTGTGGGACTTCTTCAGCAGTCCTGAAGACCCTTACAATCCCATGTGTTTCACTGCATGCACAATCAGCAGCACAGCTCCCCAAGCCACCATGTTATCTAATTGCGAAACCCCAAAATCTGATACAGACACAGAGGAGAAGGAGAGCACCATCCCCCCTTCATCCGAAGAGGATGAAGAATCACTGTGGAAATCTCTCTGCCTAAAGGATGACCCTTACCACCCTTTGAACTTCCAGGCACCCCTTCAGAGCTCTCCAAAACGAACACTCCTGCAAGACGATGATTCAGATATTCTTAATGTTCACCACACACCAAATTCATCCACAAAAGCAAAGAAATGGGCAAAAGCACCCCAGAAGCCTGTGCTGCCAGAGAGACAGACAAAGCATCACTCCCATCCAGAGACTATACTAGTGCCCTGGAAAAGATCTGGACAAACACCCACACCAACTTCAGAGATGAAAGAAAGCAAGGCTGACACCACCCAGAAGAAGGTAATTGTCTGATAATTTCTTTTTATTCTTTCACTTTTTCCACATGGAGATGTTAAAGGAACCCAAATACAAAAGTTTTGGTGTATTTATTATTGTTTTTTAGCTGTGGGCTAAATATATTAAACTGAATGAGTGTGTAAACATATTGTCAGAAATCACACTCAGTTCATTGACCCAAACCAGGGGTAGGCAACTCAAGGCCTCGAGTGCCAGTGTCCTGTAGGTTTTAGATATCACCCTGTGTCAACGCACCTGAATCAAATGATTAGTTCATTCCCAGGCCTCTGGAGAACTTCAAGACATGTTGATTTGGTCATTTAGCCATTTGAATCAGCTGTGTTGGATCGAGGACGCATCTAAAACCTGCAGGACACCTGCACTCGAGGTCTGGAGTTGCCCATCCCTGACCCAGACAAATATAGAAGAGGAGGTGATCTCATATTTAAAGTTAGAATGTTAATATCATGAAGAGGAGGGCCTACTGCTGACTCATGTACTGCGTGTGTGTGAAACAGAGATAAAGATAACTGTTTATTCCTTCCTCCAGACTGAGTGTCTTAAGCTGAGTTGTTTGTTTTCGCTTAGCAACACTGGTCGTCATGACTAAGCCAGTCATCTGACACCAGCGAGTCAGGAGAGACTGACTTCCATGTGTATCGAGTTGCAGCAGTATTGCAAAGTTAGCACAAAGGTCTTATGATTGGACAAAGTCACGTCATATTAGAAAAATCAGTACTTGGAGTTGGAAAGAGTTGACTCAAATGTAGCTTTTAGATATTTAGAGTTTATGATCCCTAAATACAAGCACTTAAATGTCATATGACTTCCAGTATTGTTCAATAAACTATAATATAATTCTTCTGAATTTCAGGTTCGATTTTCTCCTGTTGTCAAACTCCATGTCCTGCGGACCTGGCCGTTTGCGCGGCAGGCGTCTCGTAAAGGACACTGGGAAGAGATGGCACGAGACCGTGACCGCTTCCGGAGGCGAATTGATAAATTGGAGCAGGTCATTGGCCACTGTTTCACCCAGACCCACAGAGAGAACATGCGGGCCTACCTGGACAGTGCCTTGAAAAAAACAAAAGGGTCCTGAACACTGACTGTTTCATTTCCTTTTAGGATGAGAACTTGTGATTGGTTGCAATGCAACAGTGATTTTTGATTTAGGCCAATTAGAATTTTGATGTTAGGCCAACGTAAAATGTTTGGTGTCGAGTTGAACAACTTTGTACCTCAGAAGGTTTTATACATTGTGTAACTGTTGCACTGACTGACACTTTCTCATTTTAAGCTCCGCGTTACTGTGTGGAATGTTGTTTTTGTATGCCTTATATAATGACCTAGTAATGTAACTTATTGGTGAAGTTTGCCATTTATTTTTTACCTTTGTTTTCAGCAGTTTTTATGTGTGAAGAAACCACAGTCGTGACTCTAGAAAAAAGTAGAAAAGGATATCACAAAAAAAGCAGAGCTTTATATTGCAAAGTGTTTTGAGAAGTTTTGTTAAGCATGATGGATACGCGTCAGGTTCTGGTGCAATTCTTGTCTTACTGTCTTACAACTTTAGGATTTGATATTTAAGTCTTTGTCTTGTATTTTCTTATATTCCTGCACATAAATGGCAGCTTTTTAGTGCTGATTGTGAAGATGGGCGTTTATCTGATTGTATTTGCTGCATAACACTTTGTCCTCTGTGACTCACTCAGCTTGTCACAATAACATTGTGTGGCCAGACTGTCCCGAGCAAATTGATCATTAGGTGCTCTGAATCAATAAAATTTGTTACATTGTAACTTTTTTTCTGTTTGGCTTGTTTCACAACCTGACAAATGATTGGACAAAAAAAGAAATGAGTTCATACGTATGAGAAATTGGTGAAGTAAAGGTGGCCCTGAGGTCCCAGAAATTTGCAAACAACACAATGCTGAAAAATAAGTAAATCACTGGAAAAGTGATGAGATTCAAAGCGTGAATGGCACAAACATGGTGTGGGGTTGTGTAAACGTGCAGAGAAAGACAAGTTTCTCTACATTCTGAAAAGAAAGTGTGGATATCAGCACCTCCAGCCTGACTCTGACCAAACAAACTGGTTTAACCTTTTGACCCCATCTGGACACACCCAAGTGTGGTCATCCAGGGTGTGAAATTTCCAACAAAGCATGTGCCTTTGTGGACTTCAACCACTGAAGAGATAAAGGTAAGTGCATTTCTGATAAGGTGATTTACAGGTGAAAAGGGTTGCTTGGTAACTGGAGGTCTGCAAGACAATTTTATTGTATACAAAGTGCTGACTTTGGCCTGCTCCCTATCTGAATATGAATATATATATATATATATATATATTTTTTTTTTTTTTTTTTTTAAACTTCTCATGTGTTTTCCCTTACATGTTACCACACACATGCACACAGGAGCTAATAATTTCCCACTGGGACGTGAGTCTCCGTGCAGAGTGGCTGCCGTAAGGCTGTCGTAAGACGAGGGTTAAAAACACAAAGTATGATGAAATGACTTTCCTGAGGGATGAAATCAATTAGCAGGTCTCCCCACCCCGTCCCCTCCCACATGTGCACACACCATGGTGCAAAGGTGAGCAATCACTGACATTGTTGCTGTGTCAACGCAGCGGTAAGCCTACTGCTGATCTCCCACCACCTCCTCCCCTTGCAGCATGTTGTGTATGTTATTCACCATCTGCTTCAGTCTTGCACCCACCCTTGAGTGGAGTTCATTATACTTTAATATCACTAACTTGGGTTATTTCATACATTTAACCGCACCAAAAATAGTTCAAGCCAGAACTTAATTTTAACTCAGTCTAAAAATCTGAAAAGAGTATGAAATCAATTTATCAGAAATTCAAACAACCCAGACAGACACACAGAGCTTTTATGGGAACAAGAACTCTGTACTGCTTGTGACGGCCTTTCATCTAAATATGATCTGCTATTAAATTTATTCTTTTAGCCCTAAAAACATGTGAAAGTCTTTCACACGATGTGCTCAGACCGTCCTTGCGTGTATGTTCTTTACAGACATCAAAACATGCTTGTTATTCAGAGTGCAAGGCTGTGGAATGAATTTTGTTAAGAGAGTACATTTTCTGGATGCTTTGCTTTTGTTCTCAGAGGCTGGCCTGATAACGTTGTCTGTAAGCTGGAAAACAAATTTTCACATCTATGGGGTTTTCTCTTTTTTTTTGGTGTTTGCATACAGGGTGGTGAAGGTGGGGGAGGTACATCTGTCCCTCTAATTTCCTTTAGCCTGCCTGTCTGATTTTACAGTCAGACATGACTTGACTGGCTTAACACTGAATAACCAACCAAGGATTCTATGTCCTGCTCAAGGGCACTACAAGAAGACAGACAGTGATGAGGGCCAAATGAAGCTCATCACTTCACCATTCCGGGAATATAGTAGCTTCTCCTTCGTTGATCCCTTCCTTCCTTCCCATTTTCTTCTTTAACCCACTCCCCTCTCTTTGTATCTCTGTCTCCATCTTTCTCCTCCTCATCTGCTCCCAGTACCATTAGCTCAGTGGCCTAGGCGACCCCGTCTCCAGGCAACCGGCAGGAGTGGCGAGGCGCTGAAAGGATTGCAGGTGATTGCAGCAGTGGTGGAAGCAGAAGCAACAGCAGAGGCAGTGGGCTTTCAGTCAAACACACACACACACACACACACACACACACACACACACACACACACACACACAAACATTCGGTTGCCCCCTCTTACTCGCCTGCCAGAGAAGTGTATCTCCTGGGTCACAATTAGCTGATGATGCAACCTACCAGCAGCTATTGTGTCTGACACCACCTCATACAGACAGAGTGCATGAAATACAAAACGCAACAAGTCTGTTTGTCCTGCCCATTACATGGATTACGCGATCCAGGCTGTCTGTGTAATAAGATGAGGTGTTTGGTTCATCTATACTCTCTCTTTGAGACACATGTTCCCTTTTAAACTTGCTGTTTGTGATTCAAATTATTTCACAACCCTTTTGTTCAATATTGAAATTGAATGCGCCAGGGAGAATACTCTGTCTCACTCACCGATCAACAAAATCAACTAAAAGGTCCTTTCTGGGCTCTTCAACTGGCTCCAGAGAGAGCAACATAAGGAGTGGTTCACCACCAATTTAAGTGCATGGATGAAAACAGTAATAGAAGAAATGCTTACTGTTATTATCTTTCTCCCTATTATTTTCTCCCTAAGATCCACCTCCTTAAGTAAGTGTGAAGTATTGCATAGTCAGACATGAAGCTATGTGGTAAACAGTGATCCATGGCAGTATATAGCCCGTTTATGTGGATTAGTGCGTCTGAACAACACCCAGACGATACAGACAGATGGTTCAAGCTGGAGCTGAATTTAGATGTCGTGTTTAAATTTAACCACTAGGGGACATTGCCTTCTTCAACCGTCTTCTGGTACGTGACATAGCACACATAGACATCATGGTTACTAATTGATGACTGCAAGAAACGGCTACAAGATGTGCTGCAGACCCCTGTCACGTTTTTTAAGAGTCACGTGAATGCATCAGTTATTCATGTTATTCACATTCAAGGGCTCGCCGTTTAAAACCGACAACAGCATATTTATAACGTGACTTCTTGTTTTGTTTTTTTATTAGCTTCCAGCCTTCTCTGAAACATTAATCTGTAACTCAAAATAGTCTCTTTCCTGGAATGGCATGTATATTTGATGCTTACTTCCGCAACTAGATGACCATATCTGGACATCCAGTATGGTCATTAGTCATCTCTTTGAGACACAAGGCTATGTGGACACAAAGAAATGATGTAGGTCTGCTGCCCTCATGTGGTGAAGCTGGTAACATCACGGCAAAAGGGTTTTCTTGTTGATGTTGTTGTTTTTTCTATGACTTGCTGTTGATTTAACTCAAAAGAGAACCCAGTTTTAGGCCAATGTTAGGCCTGAGTCTAAAATTAGATTAAGGTATCTGCAGAGTTTTAATTTGTTTGGACCTGCATACAAAAGGGAACAGCTGTTTGTGCAAGGCAAATAAACAGAAAGGCATGCACATTTCACAACTTTTAAGGAACTAGACTCTGGCTTAATTTTTAACAGGAAATGAATGGGGCGAGAGAGAGAGAGAGAGAGAGAGAGAGAGAGAGAGAGAGAGAGAGGTAATGAAATGCAACAAAATTCCCTGCTGGATACAAAACAAGGAAGTTCATTTTTTCGGTCAAATATTCAGTCCCCGTAGCACAAAATGACATTTACAATACTTTACTGCAATGTTTTAGGGTTATTTATTTATTTTAAATTTTTATTATTATTATTATCATGATTTTTCCAACTTGCAAAACCAACTAATCCACTGGTGTTTGAGAAGGTGATGGTTACAGTAGTGACAGTAGTGCTCAGCATGATTTTTAGGCACTAAGACTGCATTAGTCTCTCTTATGTGTTCGCCAGTTTTCAATGCTGTCAAAGGGAAAACAGAACAAATTACCCTTTAATCCAATCTAGTCTGGTTTTTGTGAGATCCTGCACTGACCCAGCTGATGGAAAGGCCTCTGATTGACCAGGATCACTAGAAGTGTTGTCTTATTAAAAAGGTGAGCTCTTGTCCATAAAGCCTCACATTTAAGTATGTGATGTCTGTGAAGGTTCTCAGTCATCCAGGTCATGGTAAACTAAGGAGCTTGGAGAGAAAAGTGACTGTAGTTCTTTAAGTTTCTTGAAGATATTTCACTTCTCATCCGAAAAGCTCCTTCAGATCTAAGGGCAAATGGTAGAGCGTGTCAGATTTTTAAGACCTATTGGGAGCATTCCTAAGAGGGTCGTGGACCCACTATTGATCATCTGCCTAATCACATGAGCCAAGGTGTGAAAACCAGTGTGGATCTCCATCAGCCAAGGTTTCAAGTGAGCCCATTGTGAGACCTTGCCCCACCCTATCATGTAACTTACTGATCCTTGAGGTGATTGCTGTTGTTATATTATGCAGTATAAATTACACTGAACTGAATTATTTTGATGTTTATCCTACAGCTAACTCAATCAATACAAATTTTTTTTCAGTAAAGGCCTTTAGAGATATATTAAAGTCATTGTTTTTTTTACATTTACAGTATTCCAGGCTTTCCCAGTATCCTTTTATATCATGTGTATCATTATATGTCATGTATCAGTAATAACTAATGATACCTGTATTTTTGCCCTAACTTTGAAAGAGCTTTTTTTTATTAGAAAAACTAGTTGCGTGGGAAAATATGTGCTTTTATAATAATAACCAACATTTGGGATTAGGTCACGCCTGACTGTTATTGAATGCCACAACTGGGGCAACCTTACTGGGATCGTGCCATTGAAATGGTCGTGGCAGGGCAGGCAACCAGGCATGTTGCCTGCCCTGCAACATGTAGAGTCGCTTGAGTGACAGAGCTTCTCCTCCACAGATTCAGCAGCAACTCCAGGCAGCAGTGATTGAAGAGTGGGAGCCACCCCACTGGATGACATCCGGAAGTTAAGCCTGTCCATGGGGCATATTAGTGCAATGATCAATGCAGATGAGGGGCACACTAATTAATGATTGTGTGTGTGTGTGCGTGTGTGTGTGTGTGTGTGTGTGTGTGTGTGTGTGTGTGTGTGTGTGTGTGTGTGTGTGTGTGTGTGTGTGTGTGTGTGTGTGTGTTTTACTGTAACCTGCAACATACAGTGCATATGTTAATTGGGATTTTTTTTTTTTTTTTTTTTGGCTCTTTTTCCTTATAAAAAGATAATGATAGTCTCTCCTTGTCTTCTGCCAGAATGCCTGTATTTACTGCCTGTCTGTCATGTGTTGTGCTGCTCAGGAAGACTTTTTGACTCAGCTGTGCTGCCTTAAGATTCCTACATTTGAGCCCTGGATCTGACACACAAACACACATGCAGATGTAAAAGGAAGCTACAAGCCAATATTTTCATGTAAATTAACTTATTTGTTTGTAGAATTTATATGACAATTTTTACACATTTTTGCATATCCTTTTAAATTCGGACATATGCTACGGGGAAAATGGATACTAGATCAGCTAAAAAAGACAATTATGATAAGCTTAATATGCTTTCTGCTCTACAGCCAGCTTGAAGATGCCATCTGAACTCCACCAGAGGGAGACAGAGCAACGCTGAAAATGTCCCAGATGGTCCGGTAGGCATCAACAAGTCTTCTGAAGAAACTGACTGGATAATTTCTCATAACTCGAATGGAAATATGAGCAGCATAGTGGAGAGAATTCACACTTATAGTGAAATTGTTTCAGAAATATTGACCTTTTCACTTCAGGCAGATTTCTTTCTAAGGAGAAAACCTTTTTTGTCTTTTTTGACAGAGAAAGACAAATTTATAGGTTTTGACCACATTTAACAGCCTCAGTGAAGGGAACACATTTCATGAGTCATCGGGTGATGATCATGATTTGCAGAAAGGTTAAAAAAAACAAAACAAAAAAGTTAACTATGACTTATATAACACAGACAGCAAAGAAAGCACAATTAACTGTGATGATTGTATGACTTTTTTCATTAAACTGACTGTAAACTTTGCATTTACATGTTTTCACTAATACTGCCAGAACATCCACATTTTCAGCAGCTGAACGCTGGAAAGACTGAAATTAACAGAACAGTGACTTTACTTTTTTCTGTGTTGTTGGAGTCTAAAAGTGAAGCTCCAAATTTGGTTTTCCAGGTGATGTTTTTAACATTTAGGAAGTCCACACAGGATGGGTGAGGCTCTGCCAGGCCTGCGGGCTGTTCCACAAGTTACAAACCCTCGTATGGAGCAGAGCCATGCATTATTCAGCCCACATTTACATAAGACACAATAGTGAGAACGGTGCCAAAAAAAGTGTATGGCTGAACTGTGTGTTTGTGTGTGTTTATCTGGCGTATCAAGAGTGTTTCTGAACATTCCCGTGAATCTCTTTGCCACCTGAGGTTTTTGCTGTTCTGCCAACAATTGTTGACGCAATCTAGACGAGGGCACAGACCCCAAGGCTCATCCTCGAATCCATGAAAGCTTTGGTTACCCATTACAAGAAGAGAGAGCAAAGAAGGGAGCGGGCAGATAAAGGCTGATAGTTTCTGTGCACATTTATCTTTCTGTCTGAAAGCTCTGTTTACTGAGGACTTAAAGCCAAACCAGGTTCTCTGGCATTTTTGAAAAAACACAGGTTAGAGTGGCCATGACTTACTTCAGAATTCCTTCACGGTGACAAATGATGTAATATGATGCTCAAACAATCACAAAGTAATACTGTTATGTTCCTGTGATGGCATGCCTTTGTGTTGAGTCAGAAAGAAATCAGATAAGCGCTCAAGTGTTGATATTAGCGTTGCTATTTTGAACACATTAACCGAGTTTAGCAGTTTCACCAGAGTGAATGAGCAAGTTGAAGATTTAAAACAAAACTACAAAATAGTCCCAGAAGCACCAGAATAAGTGTCAGAGAAAGCTGGACAGGAAACAGATTCTCCACAAAACAATGCTCACTGTGAGACAAGGTGATCACTGGGCAAGCTATCTTTCAGGAGGGCCCTAGCAGCTTCAATATACCCTAAATATGTTTCCTCCTCCAGTCAAGGGTACTTTGCATCTGTTGTTACAACAATTTGAACTCTTGCGCTACCTTCAGGCAATTAGATACGGATAATTTTTAACCTCCATGGTGGAGGTTATGTTTTTCTGTTAGCATTTGCTGGCGTGCCTTCTGTCATTGCGTCTGTAAACACAACAGCACAAAAGGTTTTGAATGAATTTTGGTCCAACTTTGCAGGGGTTCAGAATGGGGTCATGTTAACAATCCATTCAAATTTGCCTCAGATCCACCAAGGTCTTCGAGGTCAACTTAATGATTTAGTAGTTGAAAATGAACAAAAAGCCTTAAAACTGAGCTGAGAAACTAGTATTCTTACAATTGTTAACATATAGAAAGTATCACATAAAGATTTAAAATATCATGTCACATTTGACTTCTGACCTCTCCTTCAAGGTCAATAGATAAGTCAAAGTGATAATAATGCTATATAGAGCTATTCAAAACTATGTTTCTTACTGCCATTGTTTGTATTGACTGCATATAGAGAATTACATACAGGTGTTCTAAATATCATTTTATTATGACTTTGTTATGTTCATTACAGTAAGAATGGTTAAAACTGTTTAAATACATTCAAACAGTTACAATACAAATATTTAAATACATGTACAATGTTCCTGACTATTTTTTATTTTGGAAAACATAAACCTTTGATCAAAAACGTTTTCCACTTAGCTTTCATGTAAACTTTTAAACAAAGTTTACCAAACAGTGAAATGAATGCTACACGTGTGTTATGTCCACATAAATCCACATGAAAAATAATTATAGTCAAAATTATGTCAGGTATATAAAAATGGGTTTCAACAGGGAAAACAACAACTGCTTGCACTTTTTTTTACTGCACTAACATTTCTTAAATTATTTTTAAAAAGCTCAAAGAAAACAAAATGAATACAGAGAAAACACTGTGATATTTCCTTAAAGGTAAGTGAGCTGCCATGTCGGAGGTTTGTGCTCTCGGAGTGCTTCTTGATCATTTGTTATTCTAACTTTCCAAATGATCAAGAAGACATTCTTGACCCTCAAAAAATGTCCTGTTTTCCCCAAAAAATCTTGGGTTAAACTTAAAGTGACGACTCAGACCTCACAGATGAAACCTGAAATAAAGCCTCAAATACCAAAAGGTACAAAACTGTCAAATTCAATTAATTTTTGCATCTGTTTGGTTGTTCTTTCAACCTGGAGACTGGATCTGTTATTATTTATTTTGCATTATTAAAAGCACTGAAGTTGACATTAAACTAAGGCTTTTCAGGCAATTACCAAGATACATTCTTCTGGGGAAACAGCTACACTTCTACACTGAAAAATCATTTACTGGCCTCAGTGAATTGCAACTACTCATGTTTAGATTTCTGTTGTTCAGCCTTGTGATAAAAACAGCCAGCAGCCGTCTGTAGGTGGCACAGCTGTCAAAATCCTGCAGCTGTTGCCTTCCTTACCTGCAGATGGCACACATCAAGAGTCTTACATCTCTAATGTAAAACTGCTGCTGCAGTTTCTCTTCTGGATTGGAACAGCGAGTCCTTCATTGAAAGTCAGCAGAGTGGCGTTTACTTAGTGTGGTTCTTTGTTGTGTGTGTTTCGCTACTTTCACATCGATCTGTTTCTTGAGGCAGGTTTTATTGCTTGAGAATTTTGAAAACTATTCTTTACCCCACTGGCCTGCTATTTTCAGAGACAACTTTTTGATATGACAGATGCATCAAGAAAATAATTTCTAAAAAAGAGACTGTTTCTTTAAGTGAGGTGGATGATTTTAGAGGTTCAAAAATTAAATATGAGTCATTTTATTCAAGCATACTTCCCATTTAAAATCTCCACAGATGGTCACTCATTTCAGTCTTTGAATTTCATGTGTATAAAAATATACTTTTCTATGTGAGGTATCGTCACAATTGTCAAAATTTGGTCCACAACCGTTCCGCTTCTTTGACACACATCTGCATTTTTGTTGCCTCGCTGGCAGCTCTGTGTACACACAGATCCACAGTGTTCCCATCCTGCATCCAGATCCGGGTGTCTTGTTTCTCTGTGTTTGCTTTCTTTGTTTTCTCTTGTGTCTTTCAGTGCTTCACACACTACTGGCGATAATGGATGTCCTGGTGACTGCTGTTTTTGTGCAGTATAAATAAAAGAAGGGGAGCAACAGGCACAGGCTGATAAACACCTCAGCTGGCTGCTGTCTGCTTTGTAAAAAAAACCCAAAAAAACAACAACCCCACACTATTCTCTAGTCAAACTGCATAAGATGAGACCACTTTTTTCACATAGTAGATATTTTCCTCCAGATGATAGCATAGAGTTTGAATGGGCCAAAAACCAGTAGGAATTAAACTGCATTCTCTAGAATGCGTTGGAGTGGAGAAGCAACAAATTACAGTGAGTGAACACAAGATGACAAGGACAAGCACAGTAAAATAAAAATGTCAGCACGATGACAAAATGCTGCAATAAAATGCATGAAAGAAAAGTCAAAATAATTGAGTCTCCCTAATCCAGGAAATGGAGTCATCAGGGAAGTGAGTGTGGCAGTCGGTGAGCAGATGTATCTTTTTATGTGTGTGTCACTGTGTATTAGACATTGCATGCACTCATGTTAAAGAAGGATGCAGGAAGAGAAAGAAAGAGGAGGATTATGCAGGATCCAGGGCCTCCTTCTAGGTGGTTTATCAGTAAGGATATGCACAGATTCAACAGCAGTGTGCAAAATCATTGTACCGTGTAATCTGCATATTGACAGATGTTAAGCTGCAGTAATACACATTTTATATTTATAACTGAAAAACAAAATATTTCAAAGACCCAACAAAGAACTGGCATCTGATTCTATTTAGTGATGACAGTTAAGCACTGACTGGGTTTCCATGAAAAACATTGCACTGGGATAATTATGTTGCTTTGTGTCTGCAATATGTGTAAAACAGAGTAATCACTTACTAACAGGTTCAGCAACAACTGTCAAGTGATGATAGGCGACTGTTGTTTTTGCAGCTCGATGTACTACGCCACCCAAGAGGGAAAAAAAAGTTCATTATAACAACAACAGTTGCCTCAAGGCGCTTTATATTGTTAGGTAAAGATGCTACAATAATAAAGAACCCCCCCCCCAGCAAGCACTTGGTGACAGTGGGAAGGAAAAACTCCCTTTTAACACAAACAAACATCCAGCACAACAAGGCTTAAGGACGGGTCATCCATCTGTCATGACTGGTTGGGGGCCGGTACCATGTTGCTGCAGTCATGCTAAATGGAGTTACCATGCTTATCATGCTTGTTTGATTGCATGTAAGTAGCTTTGCATGATTGAAAAATTCAAAACGAATGATTATTTATATGCTTCTGTGTGCTCACCCAGAAACTCCACCCATGTGTACAATGAAGAATATCCACTCTTAATGACATCATAAGACCTTAAGGAGAGAAAAAACTGTATGAAACCAGGGTTTAGGGCATTTTGAGTACATATTCGAGTACATATGCAGACCTCAAAAGCCATTTAAGGTCTACTTTTAAGCGTTTTGGGGCCATGTATATTGCTTCTAATGCATTTTTGTAAATTCAATCATTCATTTTAATAAGTGAAAGCTGACAGCTAGTAACACACAAACATTATTCGTATATTTTTTAAAAAAGAAAGCCTTAAAGACAAAAAACTCTCAAATATTGAATTTTAGTGGGGCTGTGCCTTTTTTTAATGTTCTGGTATGCAAATCTGCAGTATGTGTATACTGTAAGTTCAGGGTTAGGTGGGCCAGCACCTCAACACATACATATAGTGCTGCAGAGCTGTTAGCGTCAATTTCCTGACGTGTGAGCCTGTGATATCATGACTTGGCTGGAAAAGTCTCTCATTGTTTTTTTCATATGCGAGCACTTTATCTTTCCACACAAATACACTCCAAATGGTAGAAAAATCCCCTGGGATTTCAGTGGCCGAGGCTGTGCGTGCCGACCTCTACCTGCCCTTCAGCTCACTCTGCCTTGTCAGGAGTTTCTGTTGTTGATTTGGCGGTGCCTCCACAAAGCAAGTGCTGGCAACTGAAACCAGACAGGGGAGAGGGTACCAAACACATGTACTCGAAAATCCCCAGATGTGAAAAATGTGCAAAATTAAACCAGCAGATTATTTGGCCATGCTTCCCTGCTGGAAACAAGTGTTGAAATTGGAAAATTGTTATAACTCGACAACAAAATCAAAATCAAAATGGAGTTTAACATGCTCTAGTGTTTGGAAATCAATGGAAAACATTTGTGTTTTTAGAATAGGCTCCAGGGAGTGGTAAATGAAGACCACTGTGACAAATATCAACAAAGGCTTTGTGTTCTTCACACTGCATTGTACCCTTTAGGAAATGACTGTTTTTGGTGAGAAGATTTCTCCTGACTGTGAACTTAACAACAGCTCACACGGAACGCTTTGTTTTGTTTTCTCCCAAATGTGGACTTCAAAATAACAGGTCTTCATGGAAAGTGTGTCAGAATGTTGTCATAAGCATGCCATCACATGTCTCATGGATGTGGAGTCACTTCGGAAAATGAAATTCCAGTGAGCTCAGAGTTCCTGATGAGTGACTCAGAACAACAGCGTCTGACAGCTGATGGAGGCTCGTATTTATCTTAATGAGCCACCGAGGAAAACCAACGATAACATGTTTGCTGCAAGTAAACATTACAGTCTCAAACTACAAGTCTAGACAGTCATCTTATTATGGGTGTAAGTGTATGAAACATATTTTGAATCTTTATATAGTACTTTCTCTATGTACAGTACACACCACACTTGAAAGAATCATAGTTTGTAAGTTATTCTAAATTTTATTTGCCAATTTTCAACCAATAAATCATTAAGTTAACCTTGAAATGCTCAGTGGATATAAGGCAAATTTACAAAAATTTAACATGACCCCACTCTACACCCCTACAAAGTTTGTTTAGAATCAATGTAAAACCTTTTCAAGCTTACAGACAGAAAGAGAAGAGAAGATAATAATAAATAAAAACTAAACCCATTTTGGGGGAGTTTAATTGGACATTTCTTTGGTAAATGGATGGTTCTTGGCAGCATTTTATACTTTATACAAGCGCTTTATACAGCATGTCTCATTCACTCTTTCATACAAGCTCTTGTTTTCTCTCTTCCCCCCCCTGGGAAAAAAAATCTAACATCTATCATGCAGGTGGCACAGTGATTAGTACTGTCACCTTGAAGAAAGAAGGTTCCAAGTTTGAATCCACTGGTTATTTTTGCGTGGAGTTTGTACTCCGATTATTCGGGCTTCCTCCTGCAGTCCATAGACATACATGTTAGGTTAACGGGTGTTTTGAAGTTGGTGGTAGGTGTGAATGTGAGCATAAATGATTGCGTAGGTCTCAGTGTTAGACTGGCAACCTTTACAGGATGTACTCTCTTGCCCTCTGAGAGCTGGAATAGAATGCAGCAACCCTGTGACCCTGAACTGGAAGAAAAATGGATGGATGTATCTATCATGTTGTGTGTTCAGTCATTACATAGCTTCCCACTTACATTGTCAACTTCACATGCAAAAAAATTAAAGACATCTATTTTTAAGAAACTATTTTCTAAATTGTAGAACAATAACAAAGCACTAAAAACAATGAAACTGTATGGTAAGCTCAAAGAAACGTAAGCAAAGTTAAATATGTAAATGTAGATATAATAAGTCCCCCTCCCATGTTTCATGATAATACTAAACTTTATTTTTAAACCAAAATTACAACGGCGTTTCACCTTATGAAACTAATTTGCAAAAATAGCAGCATTAAGGCTTAACTACAATGAAACAGCCCTACTTAAAGACCCTGTAAAAAAGAAGTGGGCAACAAGTGTCTGACTTGGCTGGGAATCAAGCTGTGTGCAGCATTTATAAAATCAAATCAGACCTTTCCTAGTTAAATCACCTAAGTGGCAAATATTCAAAAGAGCCCACAATCAGCACATTTTTCATGCCCTCTGCCCATTACCTTCAGAAACAGCACTGGCAGAGCACCATTCTTGCTTTGCTGTTTTTTCACTGTGGGAGCCCGCTAGTGTGGTGCCTTTAAGTACTGGCTAAAAATTTGTAATCATGAAAACACTAGTAACACTGGTAACGGGTATCAGAAATGACCACAAATCTCTTCACCTTAATGACTTCTTGGGGTTTGTTGTATCGTAATAGCGTTCACTGAGGTCAGTGTACCAACTGAAAACAATAGTTACATGAAGAAATTCTGTGGAATTCTGTGTTTACATTATATCCTAATTCTATGTGCTTTGTCAATATTCCTCCTACACGTACACTAGCAGAGTGTCAGGAGAAATCTGGGTTTCTGTATCGTCATAGAACCACCAAACCCATCATAGCTGGCCTCATATTTTTAAGGTTTGGGTGCAAACAGGAATACAGCAGTAAATCAGAATGAGATTGATTTGATTTCCAGTATCACCTTAATCATTCTCTCGCCTATTAAAAGCATTTCTGTGTGCATACAGAGATTAAGGACAGTAATGAAGTATTTGTACTTCGTTACTTCCCACCTCTGCCTAGTGGTGGCTCAGGTTCACAGTATCAGTTTCTCAATGGCAAGATCTCCACTCAGTTAAAAAAAACAACCCAAAACATCTGCACACTAGGGATGTTCCTGGTAATTAATTTCTTAGTCGACTAAACAAGGGGGGGGAAAGAAGACTAACCAGCTAGTCTAAAACTAAGAAACACTCAAATATTAAGTTAAATTTGATAATCGTTTAATGAAAAATGTCAAAAACTGATAAGAAAATAGTTTCAAACCATTTATGACATTCTTCAATAATGAATCATGCCACTTGACTGCAGCACCTTGCATTGTGTATTGTCAAGGTTACACGTCCAGACAGTGTAGAAGAAAAACACTTAAACTGAAGTTACATATGACACGAAAACATGTAACTATAACAGATGTTCACGTATTACTAAAACACGATTAATACGTTAACATCTGGAAAACAAATAAATTGCGACCCTAAGCTGTGGCGTGAATGACAACGGAACAATATTGGCTTTCGGTGAAGTAAGAAGCAACAACTTTTAGTCCATTATTCGCAGCATTCAATCGTTTGCCAGAGAAGCATTCTGAAACATTCGGATCCTTTTCAAAGTCACTGTATCCAGACTCCAGCATGTCTCAGAGAGAAGATCCAAAAAGACAAGCTTACCTCAGCTCTCTTCCCTGGGGTGAACAAGTAACGCTTGGAAGAAATGCAGAATGAAAATCTCATGAACAGAGAGAAGATTATGTTCCTCATGGAAGAAAATGAGAGAAAGAGCGCTGAATTAAAAAAACTGTCCGACCAACTTCAAGAAAAGGAAGGTATTATTGGCGAGAAACAATGAGATCTCCAAGACATAGACAAAAAGCTCCAGGAGCTCCAAGGAAAGCTTGATGAAGAAATCCTCCAAGAGAAGAAACAACAGAACATAAAACAGAGAGAGATGCAGTGTGAACTCCAAAACATGGAGAGAAAATACAGTGGGGTGCAGGTAAGCCTTGATAAAACCCTGCACAAAAATCAAGAGTTGCTTCAAGAGAAAACGCAACATGACATAAAACAGAAAGAAATGGACCGCAAGCTTGAAGACACGGAAGAGAAATACTCTAAATAACGCTTGATGAAACAAAATAAAGAGTTTCTTCAAGATAAAGAGCAATAGAATATAACACAGAAAGAAGAAAAACTTCCTCTTCTCCAGGACTTTGAGAGGAAAAATAAAAAAATACAAGAATTTTATAATAACATGAAGTACAAAGCAACTGAACTGGAAGAAGAAAAGGACAAACTGGAAAAACAATGCTCAGAGATGCAGAGTAAGATCATTGAAATGCTGAGAAAAAACAGACAACTTGAGGAACTTTCTAACAACTTGAAGTCCCAAAACACTGAAATACAGGCTCAAAAGCAACAAGAAGAAAAATCGCATGAAAACCTGCAGTGTATGTTTCAAGAAATCCAAAGAAGTCAGCAGTTAGAAGAAATGCACAACAGAGAAATACAGAAATGCACAAGGCAAAGCTAATACAAGAGGCAACATCTAAAGAACTAAAAGAAAAGCTTGATGAAAAAGAAGCAAAATTTGCAGAAGTGGAGAAAAGATGCAAGAAACTTGACACACAAAATGCGGTGCGGCAGTAGCAATGGCGGCGCGGCAGTAGCACGCAGCGGCCACTCCGGAGCCAAAACTGGTGCTGCATTGTTTACTGTTTACGTTTTTGTGTGTAGCGTGCTTATTTTGCACTATGTATGGATAACGTCGCAACTGGTGTCGGTGTTCGTGCATACAACAGCCAGACACTTTTCAACCTAAATAACCTAGTTGACGACATCCAGGAGGGGCTGCGGGAAACGCTGCGTGAACTCGGCTTGCTCCGCGAACCAGGCCTCGAAGCCTCGGCGTTGCCTGATGCCGGCGGACGGAGGTGGAGACATCGGAAGCGTTGCGCGAGGAAGCGGAAGCGCGGCAAGCGGGCGGGAGTCTGTGCTAGGCTAAAAACAAACCCTAGCCGGCCGGCTCTACCGTCCATCATCTTATCCAACGTCTGCTCCCTGGATAACAAACTGGATTACATCCGACTCCAGCAGGCCACACAGCGTGAGATTAGAGACTGCTGTGTCTTTGTTTTCACGGAAACATGGCTCAGCGAAAGAGTACCGGACGCCGCTATTCAGCTAAACGGGCTGGCCTCGTTTTGCGCCGACAGAAATGCAGCTCTGTGCGGTAAGACTCGCGGTGGCGGCTTGTGTGTTTACATCAACGAGAAATGGTGCAAGAACTCTGTGCTAGTCTCTAGTTATTGCTCATCGCTGGTGGAGTTTGTGACTGTTAGATGCAGACCTTTTTACTTACCACGGGAATTCACCACTGTTTTCATTATCGGAGTGTACATTCCACCTAGCGCTAATGCTAAGGAAGCGCTATGGGAATTGTATACAAAGATCAGTGAACTGCAAAATACACACCCGGATGGACTGTTTATTGTTGCTGGGGACTTCAACCATGCAAATCTCAAGTCAGTGCTTCCTAGATTCCATCAGTATGTGGACTTTGCAACGAGGGGAGAAAACACGCTGGATCTTGTTTACACAAACATCCCCGGCGCATATCGGGCAGAGCCCCGCCCCCACCTCGGCTACTCAGACCACATCTCTGTTATGCTAATTCCAGCATACAGACCACTCGTCAGGCGATCAAAACCGGTTCTGAAGCAGGTGAAAACCTGGCCAGCAGGAGCCATCTCTGCTCTTCAGGACTGTTTTGAGAGCACTGACTGGAACATGTTTAGAGAGGCTGCAACTTACGGCGACTTCACTGACTTGGAGGAGTACACATCATCAGTGTCCAGCTATATCAACAAGTGCACCGATGACGTCACTGTCTCCAAGATCATCATCTCACGACCCAACCAGAAACCGTGGATTACTGCGGAAGTGCGTGCACTTCTAAGGACCCGAGACTCTGCCTTCAAAGAGGGAGATAAGGTGGCGCTTAGAAGAGCGAGGGCTGAACTTTCTCGGGCCATCAGAGAGGCGAAGCGCGCACACGCCCAGAGAATCCACAACCACTTTAAGGACAGCGGCGACACACGACGCATGTGGCAGGGCTTACAAGCCATCGCTAACTACAGGACGACACCACCTGCCTGTGACAGTGACGGCTCCCTCCCAGATGTGCTTAACAACTTCTATGCTCGGTTCGACAGGCAGAATGACGTGGCGGCGAGGAAGACCACCCCTCCTCCGAACGACCAGGTCCTGTGTCTCACTACAGCTGAGGTGAGGAAAACTCTACGCAGAGTCAATCCACGTAAAGCTGCTGGACCAGACAACATCCCAGGCAGAGTGCTCAGAGAATGTGCTGATCAGCTGGCAAATGTTCTCACCGACATCTTCAACATCTCTCTGAGCAGTGCCGTTGTCCCCACGTGCTTCAAGGCCACCACCATCGTCCCCGTGCCCAAGAAGTCTTCTGTGTCCTGTCTCAATGACTACCGCCCTATCGCACTTACACCCACCATCATGAAGTGCTTCGAACGGCTCGTCATGAGACACATCAAGACCCTGCTGCCCCCCTCACTGGACCCAATGCAATTTGCATACCGCCATAACCGCTCAACGGACGACGCCATCTCCACTGCACTCCATCTTGCCCTGACACACTTGGACAAGAAGGACTCACACGTCCGAATGCTGTACATAGATTTCAGCTCAGCATTTAACACGATCATCCCCCAACAACTGATCGGAAAGCTGAGCCTGTTAGGCCTGAACACCTCCCTCTGCAACTGGATCCTGGACTTTCTGACCGGAAGGCCTCAGTCAGTACGGATCGGGAACTGCACCTCCAGCACCACCACACTGAGCACTGGGGCCCCACAAGGCTGTGTGCTCAGTCCTCTGCTGTTCACACTGCTGACTCATGACTGTGTAGCAACACACAGTTCAAATCACATCATTAAATTCGCTGATGACACGACCGTGGTGGGTCTCATTAGCAAGAACGACGAGTCAGCGTACAGAGAGGAAGTGCAGAGACTAACGGACTGGTGTAAGGACAACAACCTGTCTCTGAATGTTGACAAGACAAAAGAGATGGTTGTTGACTTTAGGAGGACACGAGGCGACCACTCACCGCTGAGCATCAACGGCTCCTCTGTGGAGATCGTTGACAGCACCAAATTCCTGGGTGTACACCTGGAGAAGGACCTCGGCTGGTCCCTCAACACCAGCTCCCTGCACAAGAAAGCCCAACAGCGTCTCTTCTTTCTGAGAAGACTGAGAAAGGCCTGGCTTCCACCACCGATCCTGACCACCTTCTATAGAGGAACTATTGAGAGCATCCTGAGCGGCTGCATCACTGTCTGGTTTGGGAGCTGTGCCATATCAGACCGCAAGACCCTACAGCGGATAGTGGGAACAGCAGAGAAGATCATCGGGGTCTCTCTACCCTCTATTGAGGACATCTACACCACACGCTGCATTCGCAAAGCCACCAGCATTGTGGCTGATCGGACACACCCCTCTCACACACTCTTTACACTCCTGCCATCTGGAAAAAGGTACCGAAGCATTCGGGCACGCACATCCAGACTGTGCAACAGCTTTTTTCCACAAGCCATCCGTCTCCTCAGCAAAAAGGACTGACTGATAAACACGCACACACACACATACACTAACATTATCACTCAGCTTAACTCAAATACCTCAAAACATTGAGACTGGACTGACTAACCAACACAAAGCGCAAACACACTGACCTACACCACCAAACCATCGCACACACCAACCTGTACATGCTCTTTTGCACAATATTATTACTAGATATATTATATATTATTATTTTTTTTGCACTAACTTGTCTTGTAGCACCTTGGTTCCTGGAGGAACGTTGTTTCGCCTCACTGTGTATTTTTAAACTGTATATGGTTGAAGTGACAATAAAGTTGAACTTGAACTTGAACTTGAGAAACAATCGATGAGTTGAAAACCCTCATCCTAGAGAAAAAAAGTGCCGGATCAGTGCCTGAAAAAGAAGCAAAAACGCTTCCTCTTTTTCCAGAGGAGGGAGACTGCTGCTCCTCACCTGATATAGCCTCCTTTTTCTCCACCTCTGTTCCATCTTAATTTTCACCCCTTCTCCCCCCCCCCTTGCTTCCCTCTTTCCCTTTTTCTCCTAAAACCTCTCCCCTCACCTTTTCATCCTTTTTCTTTTTCACCCTCACCCTCATGTTTCTCCCTGTTGAAAGGCAGTTTTTCCTCCCCACTGTCGCCTAGTGCTTTTTCCTCTTCTATCTTTCCTTTACTCTCTTCTTCACAAGCCCACCCCCATCCCCCCTCCATTTTCTCTGCCATCTCTCTACCACAGGGTAGGGGGATGGGGGGGACAATAAACACAATTGGCTACATTTTACTTGTGTCTACGGAAGAGGATTAGGGCCACTGGAAAAAAAAAAGTGGGCACGTCTTTTTTTTTTCTTCTTTTCTTGAATTCTGAGAAAAAAGTCAGAATTCTGACTTTTTCATCAAAATTTTTTTTTTTCAGAATTCTGAGATTAAAGTCAGAATTCGGGGTGCGACCGTGGCTCAGGAGTTTGGGAAGCGTATCTGTAACCGGAAGGTTGCCGGTTCGATCCCTGGGCTCTCTGTCCTGGTCGTTGTGTCCTTGGGCAAGACACTTTACCCTACCGCCTACTGGTGTTGGCCAGAGGGGCCGATGGCGCGATATGGCAGCCTCGCTTCTGTCAGTCTGCCCCAGGGCAGCTGTGGCTACAACCGTAGCTTGCCTCCACCAGTGTGTGAATGCGCGAATGAATGAATAGTGGCATTGTAAAGCGCTTTGGGTGCCTTGAAAAGCGCTATATAAATCCAATCCATTATTATTAATTCTGACTTTTTTCTCAGAATTCTGAAAAAAAAAGAAATTTTGATGAAAAAGTCAGAATTGCATAGGCATGCTGGGTGGTAGGTGGAGAGCGGTTGATCTGATATCCTCGTGTTGGTGTTGTTCCCAGATCATCATACTAAATGTTGTTCCAGGATCAACATTGCAAGTGACCAATCAGAATGTTGTGACGTCAAACTTTTGCGACTTCGGGAAAAACCGGCGTAAAACAAAAAACTGTACTAAAGCTGCGTGAAACCGCCTCTGTCCGCCGATCAACGGACCCTGACCCTAACCCTAACCGTAACCCTTTAATAAACAGTAAGCAGAATTGATATCGTCCTTGCAACATTGGAATTTCATAAATGCACGAATGGCTTGGCGCGCAAAAGAATAACGTCACAACAATGTGATTGGTCACTTGCAATGTTGAACCTGGAACAACATTTTCATGATGGTCTGGGAACAACACCAACACGAGGATATCAGATCATCCGGTGGAGAGCAGACCCAAAATGCAGGAACCCTCAGACAAAAGTAAACTCAAAGTACAGCTTTATTAGGTAGAAACAGCAAGGCTAACAAAAACATTAGCTGAGCACACAACATGGAGGAGTACGGCAATGACATGATGAAGACAACAGGGAAACTGAGGACTTTAATGCACACATGAGGTAATTAGGAAGATGCAACACGGCTGGGCAAAACAAGACACAGGTGAACTAAGTCAGACAAAGCTGAACATAACACAAGCAGGACAAGAGACTATCAAAATAAAACAGGAAACTACCACTGAGAGTGCGACATACAGACATAACAAACACAAAGGGAGACAATAAACAGAGACATGACTGGGGAAACAGACAAAGAATACAAAGAAAACAAACACTCAAAACCACTATGAGAAAACTAGAAGACTTCAAACATATTGTGCTCATATTGTGTTGGGCTAGCTATATGCTGAAGTACTGCTACCACGACCTGCAGTCGTTCCGATGTTGTGCATAATAAATAAATAAATAAAAACACCGGCCCACTTTAACCCCTGACTATTCCACACCATTTTGGCTCTTTTATCTATTTTTATGTGACATTCCCTGGTGACTAATAGGTGAACAGGACTTCCTTTCCTGTGTTGCTGTTCAGACTCAGATCAGTTTGATGTTTAATGGCCTGCATTGACGAAATAATAACTTCCCTCAAATGACTTAAAGCAAAAGTAATGTTAAGGTTCAAAGATTGAGGAAGGAGAGTACAAACAACCAGGTCCAGAAGATCTTGGTCAAACAATTGATTTTAATGATTACACGCGTGGGAAGATCACCACAGACAGCAATTGATCTTCGACTTAATCAAAGCATACACAGATTTTTATAGCATCAGGGTTTGAATTAATGACGCCCCTTCATACGTCACAGACAGAATATATACATACGTCAAATCAAAACCACAATGACTTTTAACACGGTTTGAAAGAACGTTGTCTTCTATCTCGTCTGGAACACGAGCCCCACATCCTGCCAGACACTGTTCCTCTTTCCAGAGACAAACATGACCAACTTCTCACCTATAAATGAGTCTAACTAATGTATGTGTGTGTGTATGTGTTGACCTTACATGCTCTCTCATCTCACCCGTTGCACTTCTGACCTTTTACCAGACCAGAGGCTCATCCTTATGTGTAATAACCTAACTGAAACTATATGTACTATGTTGAATAAATGTTTTAATCAAGAACCTCTACTAAAAGCTTAATAAAAGAATATAAAAGTATAACAGACAATTTGAATAACCTAGTAATTCAAATAGCCTCGTCTAGCCTGCTCCTCAGAATAACTTAGACTCTGCTTTCACTTCTGCAAACTCTCTGCAACTTCCCGTCAACTCCTGCAACTTAGTCTTTCTGAAAGACACACACTGTTTAAACCTCTGAATGCAATATCAATGCTGCAGATTATATTATTAATGCAATGGTAATGATGATGATTATTTAACAATAGCAGTAAAATAATTTCCCTGCTCCACAGTAACAAGTCCATTTTCAAAATGTAAGGAGTAAAAGTACACAGTTGTCTCAAGTACTACTGAAGTAAAGTACAGAGACCTGAACATTCTACTTAAAGCACAGCACTTGAATATATGGCTGTAGAAGGGCAACAAATCAGGCTTTTTTTCTTTATAAATGTTTCCTGTGGAAAATGTATATTTTATACAGATTTATGGGACCATTTAGTAAAAGACACAAAGATGTCATTGCAAAGATGACTGATGGTTTCTGACTGGACTAGAACTGGTGAAACTGTGAAAATAATAATCGCTTAAAAGTCACAATTTTGAGCTCAGGCTGATTGCTTCTCATACAAGCTTGCAGCACATAAACAGAGCCACAGCCAGGACTATAGACATTAAGTCCAGATTGCTTTGGCAGAGTCTCAACACTCAAAGAAATGGACAAGAATAAACTGGAAAATTCCTTTCACTGTAATGCTTTTTTTTTTTTTCAATTAAATTTAGCCTAAAATCTGTTTAAACACTGGGTGATATGTTTTGTGACTGTAAATCTAAATGTGTGTCTATGTGAATACACAGACTGAAGTTAACAGGTTTAGAGGTAATGTTTGAGCCTCTGGTCATAATAAATGAAAGGAATAAGCTATCAAATGACAGTTCAGGGTTCAAAGCTTTTCTATCTCTGAATTAATTGGAGCTATGAGTGTAAAAGGAGGCAAGACGGACTGCTGAGTCTGGAAAGCAAGCAAAGATATGATTAAGCTTTGAGCTGCCATTTAAATTTAAATTTGTATAATAGGGAATAAAGTAATTGGTTAGAAAGTAACAACCATGAGATAAGAGATAACGAGAAATAACTTGTGTCAGCATAATGTGAAGGTGAGAAAGATTAACAGGGAGTAAGACTTAAAAAATGTGTTAGAGGAGTCTTTACTGAGGTGACAAAAGAGTACAAGGGCAAATTAGTTATAAGAAAAAAGAAGGCAAGAAGCGAGGCGGGGAAACAGAAAAACAAAAAAACAACAACCCTGCAATCTTCACTATATATACACAAACTCAATACATATACATATAAGCCTGGATGCTATATAATACTTCAGCTTCTGTCCGTTTTATATTCAGTTTTATTGCCTATATTGGTATTGTTCAAAACACCAATGCATAAAAAAAATCGTTAAACCTGCTTTCCAGAAATTTTGGAGTTAATCTTCATCTGTTTAAAGCCCTGTTCTGTAACTGCCTGATCATGTTGATGCTCGGATGTACGGGCTTCCGATGAGTCCCTGAAGGCAGCGCTGGCCCTAGCAGTGATTATTGAGCTCCCGGGAGACTTCATGGAGAGGGAATGAGATGAAATAGGACTTGAAGCCGGATCATGGCGGCGCCTCTCGGGCGGGACACCTTACCTGAACACTGGTCTTACGGTGTCTGCGGGGACGGCAGGGTCTTCTTCATCAAGTGAGTGGGATAACAAACGCTTTATCGCGCCGTCTCTCCCGGTTTAACGGGAGTTGGCGGGGTCTGCCCGGTGTTTTCTTCCCGGCGGTGTAACAGGTGTTTTTCCCTCCTCTCTCTGTCTGTGCTGCAGCGATGAGACACGGACCACTACCTGGCTCCATCCCCGCTCCGGTCAACCTGTAAACTCTGGACACATGATACGCTCAGGTAGCTAGCTAAGCTAGGTCTCCAGGGCAGTTTCACCTGTGCTTATTTCGCATATTTGCTTATTTAACGGTGTTTGTCGCTGCTAACTTCACTATACGGTCCGGGCCCGACAAAGTTTCAAGTGTTACGAACAAGTCTGTTGTCTGGTTTTATTTTAGACCTGCCTTGCGGATGGGAGGAAGGTTTTACGGACGAAGGGGCCAGTTACTTCATAAAGTAAGTTCCTTACAGACATATACTGCTGCCGTCTCCGTTACTGCTACCTGTGCGTTACTTGAAGTTGCCGTGCAGCTTAATATGGCTCCTGGCTCGAACTCCCTGCTACTAGCAGGAATAATGACCGCTGGGACAGTGCGGATTTAAATGGGGTGTGCCTGGGGCTAACCTGCTGAACCTCTAATGACCTCACTGCTTTCATTTGTGCTGTGCGTGAGAAGCGGCTATCAGGTGTTTGTCATGTTCTCGCGTTCTGCCTTTTGGTACAGACCCACACTCACGTGTGTTTGCGAGCTTTTACGAGAGTTAATTTGTTATACAGTGATAAGAGATGATCTCTGGTTAACTTCCTCATATCCCAGAAGTAGTTTGAATTTTTTTTTTTTTTGCATATTTTAGCTCCTGGATAACCTACAGAGTTTATTGTGTACTACAGGGCAGCAGATAGTTGTTTAGGCTGATAACCATGTAATAAAGAAATCCTGATGGACATGTGACCTCTTTCAAGATTACCAGTAAGCAGACTTGCAGCTTCTTAATACTAACCCTCTATGATCAGGTTCTACTAACCATTGTATAGAACTGTATGGTTTGGTTGTTGGGCTCACAATATACTATAGATGTGTTATAGAAGGTTTTCCACCATATATCTTTAACTTGAGATTTAAATGTAAAGGCATTTAAAATTGGCAGGTTAATGACTCTGGTAATTAGGTCAGTGTTTAATTGACTTGTTAAAGCTATGGGCCAGTGATGGGCTCTGCCCAAGATAATTACTGTTGTTGTTTGAATGCATTGTTTTGTAAATGCATTCATATCATATTAAAGTTGTATTATAAGTTTAACATAGTCAAATAAAAAGACTCCTACAAACAGCTGTAGGAAAGAAACACAACTCTCATTGCGTACATAACAATTAAACCCTTCTGGCAGACTGACTCTTATGTAACACAAGCTGAAGACACACATGCATACCTACACCCATGACATAATCTGTATTATCAAGAATTTTACAGTGTAAATATTATATTATGGTTTGCAGGTAATCTTAGTAACCTGATTACTGACATTTGATCCTTAATCAGCGGTCTTTTAATAAGCTTTTCCGACCCTACAAATTAATTGTAGGGTCGGAAAAACTTATTAAAACTCAGATTATGTGAGAGTCAGGCCCCCTGCTGAGACACAGTCTGTAGTCTTCTCTCGGTATCAGCTGTTCACTGCAGTGTGAGGTATGGTTTCTTTTCTTTTTTTGGGGGGGGGGATAACAGTGCATGGGGTTTTTTGGGCGTCAGTGACGGACTTATAAGATTAGGAGTAATGACAAACCTTTTTGTTTTTGTCTTTAGTGTCTCAGATGGATTATTCTATATATATATATACCGTAATTGTCGGTCTATAAGCCGCTACTTTTTGCACAAGCTTTGAACCCTGCGGCTTTTAGTCAGGTGCGGCTTTTCTATAGATTTTCCATGATTTTTGTGATATCGTAAGACGATTTGTTTTGTTTGTTCCGCTGTTGTACGGCACTACGTTGCCTGGCGGAAGGATCGGGGTTCAAGAGTGGTATGTTGGTCACATGTCCATCCGCCAGGCAACATAGTGCCGTACAAGTAGCGCGAAAAACAAACTTCAAAGTAGCGCTATGCGTTCAGCGGGAGTCGTGGATGACGAGCGGCGATAAACTTGCGAAAAGCAAGTTGTGCTCAACTCCACCGGTGGATTCTGACAGCGTGGAAAAGTGTGCAAACATCCACGATCACCAACGGATTTCGAAGGGCTGGACTGCTGCATGATGAAGAGGAGGACACCGCCACGGCCCTTCAGAGGGTGTTCGACTCCGACACTGACAATGACAATGAGGATTATCTTTGGTTTTGAAAGTGACAACGAAGGAAAGAAGCTGAGAGTGGATGACGAAGCCATCCTGAGCCTGTTCGTATCCGACACTGGAGAAGAGGACTTTGGTGGTTTTAGTGCGCAGGAAGATGGTGGTGAATGACTGACTTTTCTTCTTGTTAAAGCCGTGTCACTGCACCTGAGCCTAAAAGGTAGTCCGAATCTATTTTTCTGGTGTGCTGTAGGTTACTGTTATGTACTACATTTGTTACTCATTTATGAAGCACAGCACATGTGCAAATATGTACCCATAACTTGATTTTCAAAATATTAATAAAAGGGGTGTGTCTCCAAACAGCCATCTCTTTCCTGACAATTCGCTTTGTGCATATTCTCTTACATATGATAAGTCAATATTGAAACACCTGCGGCTTTTGGTCAGGTGCGGCTAATGTATGTACAAAACAGGATTTTCCCCTGATTTTAGCTTGTGCGGCTAATATTCAGGTGCGCTTTGTAGTCCGGGAAATACGGTATATATATATATATATATATATATATATATATTCAAAATTCCCAGGAATACTGATCTACTTGGTTACACTTTTGAGTTTTTGCTGAAACTGCTTGAATGAGATTAAAGTTTATTGTCATATGCTGATAAAATGCACAGTAATACTGAAAGGTGTTTCTAAATTGATAAACACCGTAAATATCAGCATGATCTTAATCAATAAATGTGTGAATTATGGTGGGAGTGTGGATATAAACTCAGTGCATTAGCTGCTAAACATTATTTCTTTACTGTCCTGCGTAATTGTATCCTTATAGAAAAGTGCCAAAAATTGACTGCAGTGAAAACAACAATGAAACTGTTTTACAAAACCTCACAAAAGATGCTCACTGGTTTTTTGTTTTGTTTTTTTAGTTGATATCTGATAAGTGAAAAAGATGAATGTCTTGGGGCTGTGTTGTGTTCTGCCTCGTTATCCCTGATGCAGGAGCTTATCTCTGCATCTTCAGTGATGTATGAAATGAAAGCAAAATTCTCACTAGAAAAAAAAAATGCTCTTTGACCCTCCTTTGTCCTCTCAGTGAGGTAAAACTTTAAGATGCAGTTATTTGGCGACTTTAAACTTTAAAAAGATCTTTTTATGAAAAAAGAGTCATAAAAAGAGTTTGGAAATTCAGACCATATCTTTGTTGTAAAGAGTCCAGATCGGTTGAGCAGAATAGTTTTGTGTGTTTGGCAGTGTAATCCAGCAGACAGAGAAGGAAAAACACTTGTTTAGTGCCTGAACAGAAAAGTTTGGGACTTTGGTGGTATTGACTCGGAATTTCACTCTGGGTTTCATTCAAAACATGAGACTTCAGATTGCAAATGTGAAGACACGCTGAGACCTACAAGGACTGGACAAATCGTCATGTAAAGGCTTTTTTTTCCTACCAACTTTGAGAGGATTGAAAGTCAGGAGGGAATTCAATAAACAGCTGGAACTAGCTGGAATTTTAGCAGTAGACAGAGTTATTGTATGCACTGAGTTTGAGATTGCGTTATTTGAAGATAGTTAGAGAGGCAAGACAAAGATGGTTTGGACATGTGCAGAGGAGAGAGTGCAAATATTGGATATATGATGTGAAATATGGAGCTGTCATGCAGGAGGAAAAGAGGAAGACCACAGAGAAGATTCATGGATGGAGCAAAGGAGGACATGTAGAGGGTTGGTGCAAAAGCAAAACAATAAAAATGTTTTATTTATCCATCCAGCCATCCCTTTTCCTTCACTTATTCAATTCAGGGTCATGCGGGGTGGGAGCCTATCCCAGCTGCCATAAAGAGAGCAGGGGTAACCCTAAAGAGGTCTCCAGTCTGTTGAATGGCTAACCACCATTTATTACTGATTGTTTATATCTTTGGAAACCTAGTTTAGCATTCATGTTTTTTTCCTCTGTGTAGGTATTTACATAAGCTTCTGTAGGAAGGAAGGTTAACACCTGTTAGAGCGCTCATGGGCCACTCAGTTGTTCAGTAATCAGTGTTTTTAAGGTCCTGAAATGTCCTTAAAACGCCCTCAGGCAGATTTAGTGCTTTACATTTTCTCTGTGCTGAGAGAATTAAGTGGCATTGCAGATAACAGAGAGAAACGATTGGTTATGTTGCACTTTATGGTTTTCTTTGTGTGGAAGCTCTTTTTTTTTTTTTCTTTTTTTTTTTTGGCTTATGTTTAAATACTGTCTGCTTCATTGCAGATCACTATTTGTGGGGTAATTAAAAATCTTGTAAGCTGTGACCGGGGATATACATTTTGGTTGGGATTGTCTAAAAATAATCCTGAATGGGGATATTGAAAATACATAAAATCTGCAGTTACTGTCTTTTTAAAAATATCTAGTCTAGTGTATGTTTTTTTTTTTTTTAAATAAAACCTTTTATTTTTGCAACACTTTGATTTAGCTTGGCATAGCGCTCAATCTGTGATGTAATTGGCCATCAAGCTGTTGGCAGGCAGTTTCTTTGTTTGAGATGCATATGGCTTCAAAGTATGTGGTGCAACCACCACCACCACCACAGCCTTGATGCTTTGCGTCGTCTTGATTGTGATGCACCCTCGCATTGCGCCACATATTCTTGAGGAGCCATTTCTGTCTCAACAGTTCGTTTCATACTAGACGTCCTTGTAGCAAAGCTCTCTGCGAGCCTGATGAAGATGCCACGTATAACTCACACTTGGGACGTGGGACTCATGTGGTCGCATGCTCTCCTGTGCACATATACATGTTCACACTCGCATCTCTGAACTCTCTGAAATGAATGTGGGGAGTGGCTTCACTGGTCCGTCATCACAAAACAAAACACAAAAAATAGGAGGGTGTCTCTGGGCTTAGTGCGACTGTGCGTTTGTAGAAATGCTAGTTCATTTTTCTGTTGTAGTGGGGATTTGACCTGTTTGATGGTTAAAGAGTGCATGATCTTTAGTGTCATTATACAGAGCACAATGCAATTGGGCTTGGATCAGAGATGATTTAAAAAAAAAAAAAAAACAATCCCCAAACTAAACAGCAACCTAAAAGACAAAAATAGACTTAGCCAGTGTAAAGTGTCAAAGCTTGCAATATCTTAAGGAGTACACATCCCTCTGACGTTTGATTCATTCAGACTGATGGCAACCTGTTGGCAGTCTATCTGTATTTATCTATTAAACAGCAATTATTTGCAAACCTTTGACAAGTCGAACTCCAGCTATTTAGTTTCTGGACAGGTTCCAGAACGTTCTCCAGTCCAGCTTGGAATTGGATATAAATATATAAATTGTAGTACATACAGTCCTATGAAAAAGTATTTGTTACATTGTTTCAGTTAAAACAAATTTTCTTTAGATAAAGATAACTCATAAAAATGAAAGAAAATACAATTTTAAACATACCTGGAAAAATATGCAAATACAAATGTGGATTAAAAAAACAACAACCAGATTTTAACTCTTGAAAACAAGAAGCCTCCTGCTTTGCTGAAAACTATGTGAACATGTATCTGTAATGTATTTTTTTAAACTCATTATACCTCGATTGGGATTCAAAGTAGATACGATGCTTTCAGCTCTTTAGGTTAACCGCAGTAGAAATAGTAATTTATAGCATTACATGCACATCATTCTTCAGTGACGCTCAAGCATTCAAGTGAAATAACAATAAGCACATTCCTGAGTCTTTGGGGGGGTCAAGCTTCAGGTATTTCAGGTATTCTTAAGATGATAGAGATACGTCTGGAACAGGAACAAACATTTTAGTTTGTCCTTGTTTTAATTGGCTTATGGCTGATATTTTTTTGAACAGAAAAAAACCCATGGTGAATTAATAACACTCTTGACATCTAATATCCTTTCCACGTCAAAGCCATACTATTTATCTAGAGGCCGAATTTATGTAACAGCCCCCCAGGACTCCATTGTTGGAGCCTCATCTATCTGGAAAAATGCTTTTCATGTTTTTATTACTCGCAAAAAGGACGATGCAGCTCCCTCTGTGTATCTGTGCGGATTTTGTTTGGCCACTCCGTGACACTGCTAACAGCGTGTTTTTTAGAAAAACAGCTCAATTTTATTCCTTTCCCCATTACAGCACCTATTATTGATGTCCTGTTTTAAGGTGGACTGGATGTACCGACCAGTTGATTGTATCACATGTAATCTCAAGTCTGCTTGCAGATTTGTGGAGGTGAGGAAACGGGCAGGGTTTGAACATCTTTTTCCAGCTCTGTTCCTGCATTATTTAGATATTTCTGACAGTTTTAACCAAATGCAGTGCTATGAATTCTCTCTTTGGAGAGACTGCGTGAAAGTGTACTCTGTAACCTCTTATAAACCAGTTCTTTTTCATTCATTGTGGTCTATGTGCATAACCTGTGTCTAGCTTGGTGACTGGAGTCACAGTGTGAGCATAGTCACAGGTGAAAATGTTTAATTTTTTTGTCACAGCGACACAAGAACGTGATTGTCTTCAACATATCTGTGCGGCTCCCAGAACTGTTGATGAGCTCACTGTAGACAACAATCAAGAGCCAGATCGTTTGTCTGCCCCTGGCTGTTTGCTTGGTTACTTCATTTCCGTCTGTCCCCAAACTCGGATACAGTTGTTCTTTGCCTGGACTTGCTTTAATAATCCTCTCTTATACTCTCCCCTGGACAAGGGGGATGTAAGTATGACTTGGGTTTGTTTGACGAGTTCCTCTGCTGCAGACAAGACCCTCTCACGTAACCTCTCTTCAGAAGTTGTCCCGAGGCTGTTTGTTTAAGCATGTTTGAAATAGTTCCCTGGTTGTACCCGTTTTGTGATTTTTTTTTTTTTTTTTTCGCCCTCGTAGCTATGTGCATGCACACAGACATGATGTCTGATTCTGTCTTCCCCCGAAGGGCCTACAAACAGATTTTCTTCCCCCTTATTCTGCAGCTACACCCAGCAGGGGGCTCCTGGTACAGGGAGGTGGGGAGCATTGCCAGTCTGGCCCAAGAAGGGATAAAATTCTTGCAGGAAAGGCTGCATGACTATAGCTTCACTGGAGGGGATTGAAAGAAGGCAGGGGGCAGTGAGGAAAACTGAAACCAATGCCATACACACACAGTGAAACAAAGAAGTAAGTGAGCAGATCTGAGAGATGTCAGATTCCTGTTGGGTAGATCAGCTAGCCCAGTCCTGCAGGCTTCAGTCTTGTCTTTTGCCATTATCCTGGATATTACTTTATCTGGAAGTAGCTTTTTTCCAACTTGTTAATGTTTTATGTGTTTTTTTTTTCTCTATCAAACAAAAATACCAAATGTTTTAGGATTCTTAGATGTAAAGTTTGCAGTCATGGTTTTGAAAAAAAAAAGTTTTACCCATCAGTGCTTCATAATAAATCATGTGGTCCTTAGGAGCTCCTTAAATGACTTGAATATAACTTCAGACAGAACAAAACACAACAGGTTTTACCATTTCTTTATTTATCTAGGAAGTACAAAGCTAAAATGCTGAAACAGTATGCGAAGAAACTAAGTATACCCCATGATACCGTAGCTTGTAGACCCATCTTCAGAAGCAATAATTTGAATGATTCTGTATAACTTTTAGTCTCGCACATCATTTTGGAGGAACTGTGGCCCACTCTACAGAGTTGCTTCAGTTCATTCAGGTTTGCAAAATCAGATTCTGGGGTAAATTTTCTTGGAAATCCACCTTGGGAAGACTGGCAGCTGTGTTAAATGTTTCCTTGTTTGTGAATAATCTGACCATAGATTGATATTGTTTGGAAGTGGGCTTATAACACTTCTTACATTGATAGGAACCAACAATTCCTTCTCTAAGATCATTGATTACCTCCTGGATACCTGATTGTTTCCTGATTGCTGCCAACACCTCTGCTTTTATAGGGGTAGGTACACTTTGTCAGTTATCGAGTACATTTGTATTAGCAGCACCTGGCTCCCACTTTCTCTCTTAATTCTCATGGAAGCAGTAAATGTGGACTTAGTTTTTCACATACTGCTTCTGCATCTTTGCTCAGTTTCGAAATGATGACCTGGTATAATATGTCATCTTGTTGTTGTTCATCTGAGATTGTATTTACTTAATTTCTAGACCTGCTAAGGACCAGACGATTTATTATCGTTATTTAGATATAACGATATTTTGATATGTAAAATCTGTAAAATCTGCTACAAATATAAACACTCGAGCTTTGCCTGAACGACCGTGACACTGACACTGAAAAACTAAGGATGCAGGTTGTGATGAGATGATGATCTTCAAAATTGTGTTTGGTTTAGGGCTGCCATGATTTGTCGACTAGTCACGATTACGTCGACTATCAAAATCGTCGACGACTGATTTAATAGTCGACGCGTCGTTTGAAGCTTTGTAAGATCACAAAAGACGCAGGAATAAGTAGCAGGATTTAAGAGTGTAATAACGGACTGAAACAGAAGATGGCAGCACTGCATATACAAGGATTCCAGCTGCCGTTAAACCCCGAAGAAGAAGAAGAAGAAGAAGAAGCAGCTGTGTCCCAGAATTCATAGCGCGGCCCAGCTTAGTTTCCAACAATGGCGGTAGCTAGTTAGTTTTAATATTACTCTTATTATTCTTTCTGGGTCACAAAATAAACGTTTAACATATTTTCAGGCGAGAATGTAGCTGTGTAAACCTCAAATATCAGCTCAGTTTATCAGGACACCACATATTTTCAAAAGCGCTCCGACGTTTTCGGAGACGTCTGTCACCCACTAGCTCGATAGCTAGCCGGGGGCTAGGTCACTAGCGCGGTGAGAACACCGGACTCCCGGCAAATTGTTTTCAAACCCACCGCCGTCTTTCGCTACTCAGGTTAAATATATATGAGTCACTTAGATAAATTAAAAATGTTGTTGTTTGGCTTTTTTTTTTTTTTTTTTTAGTATTTTATTTGTTCCTGAGTAAATCGGTTTGTCTGAGATTAAAGTTATAGTTTTTACACAGCTGACTAAACGTCAAGCAGACAGCTGATTATCAGAAGTGTGAGATGCTGGAGAATATACTCCGGTGTCCTGTTATATTTTAGATAGCAAGGAGTTTATTAAACTTCACCGAAACAATCTGCAAATTTCATTAAAATTGAATAAACTATCATCTTGTCTTTATTTTTAGTTAGCACCTTAAAAGTTTAAAGCTGTAAGCTAATGATAGTTATATAAGAGCAGATGCTGCTGGTGCAATAAGCTAGTTTTACGTCCAGTGGATGATGATGATCTGATTAGTCGACTAATCGCATAAATAATCGGTGACTAATCGACTATCAAAATAATCGTTTGTGGCAGCCCTAGTTTGGTTCCTCTGTCATTTGAATTCGGCGTGATTGGCGGGGTAAGCACAATGATAGTATCACGAAGCCATGACAAAGAGGCTTCTCTCAAAGCAGCTTACAATAATGTCGGGAGTATGGATGGCCTTTCAAGACTTAAACACTTTAAGGCTCCGAGTTACATTGGCTGTAGATAGCATCGGCACTGCTGCTGAGTAGTTTTTGTCCTGTAATGTTGACTTTGTTAAACCTTCAAACGGTTTGCTGAACAGGTATGCTTTTTTTTTTTTTTGTCAGCAGTGTGTGGGTTCCAGTTTTTATCAGTGTCACACATTCAGACCTTCAACCCACCCAGCATGACTGTAGTCTTGATGGAAAAAGGGAAAAAGAGCATTTCCATTAAGAGAATACAGTGCTCCTACTCTCTCTCTGCATTGTAAAATAGCCTTGAATTATTATCAAGCAAACAATGAACAGGACGCAATGACAAGATTAGTAATGAGTCACAGCAAAAAAGGTATTTTTGCCTGGAAAGATGGTGTATTATGGATGTAAGCTGGGTGATGTATTAACAAGTGTTTTTCATTTCTCAGACCCTGGGTTTCTGATGAGTGCTTGCACCCTAGGTGAACACGAAGCTGAATGGACCTAAATATAGGTGTTATGTACAGAGAAGGCTTTGCTGTATTAAATCTGAATCCGCATGAAAGACCGTTTTGATGTGACTTGAAACGGGTAGTAATACACAGGAAAAGCATGTTTTTCCTCATTTTGATGGAAAATCTTTTTCGAGTTTTTAATAAAACTGAAGAACATAGGGCTGGTTTGTGCTCGCCATCTAGAGCCCTTTGTTCTTAAGTGAAAAAGAGGCTTTGTTTTCCTGTGGAGCCCTGGCTAAACCAAAGAATCAACAGTTCTCTGGCAGACAAATAAAGCCTGGAAGAGAAAGCTTTGACAACAGCAGATTTTGTTTTTAATTTTATTGTTTTCATTGGTTGAGAGTGCTGAGCGATTTCTGCTTTTCTTCCTAGAACAGCAGGAAAGTTAAAGATTATTTCATGCAAATGTCAGCCCAAGGACAACATTTATATCTAATGTGGTCTTCACTGGCTTTTTTTTCTGTTCTTAATAGCATTCCCTATAGATATTTACTTCTAACACCTGCTTCTCTACAAAGGACTATTTCTTAACATGTGCCAGGATTATATTGGTTTTCTGACATGCCTTTGCCTCTCAGACTGTCATCTAACACACCTAATATAGACTTAATGTAAATTAGTAACTTCCCAAGGTGTCGAAAGGTAAATAATTCTCTCACCTGCTCTGGGCTTTAGCTTATTTGCTTCTAAATAGCTAAAAGCTGTAGAGGTCACAGTGTTTTTTCTTTGGTATTTGACTAGAACAATGCCAGTTTTATGTATATGACAGTTTTAAGCAGCACTTAGTTCATTTTGACCATGCTCTTTTTTATGCATTAAAAAATCCCAAATCTCCCTGTGCAAGAATGTTGGCTCTGGAGTGGAGCAAATATTTGATGTTTGCTCGCCTCATAAGGTGGGAGAGATTTTTATAGGATGAGGATGTTTGTAGTGAATGACTTTGGAAACAAGATGAGTGCATTTTCATCAGAATTTAGAAGCCTTCCCATGAGATGGCATCTGCTCAGGCTGCTCCTATTACCTTTTCCTTTTCTTTCACGGTTTCCCCCAGGCTCTGCTTTTCACATACACGGTATGTGAAAAGCAGTAGCTTAGTAGATGTTTCAGTAGCTGATTTTGGTCAGTGTCTTACCTATTCTCTGTTTCTCTTACCTTCAGTTGCTCACCACTCTTTGTTATCAATGTGAGAATTGTGAAGAGTTATTTCAGTCCTGAAAGCCTTGCCAAGGGATCTAATACACTGCTTTTTGTCATGACTATAGTATAAAAAAGTAAATGTTCTGATAAGCAAGTCTTCACAGAAGTCCACCTAATGAAAATACTTTTCTGGTATTGTTGTACGAATTCTATATAAATTGGATGAGTCAAGCATCCAGTCATCACTTATTCAGTATTGCTAATATTGCACCAGGTTTTGACAATTACGCCTCATTTCATTTTGGACATTTTTAGCTAATGCGCCCAAAAAAAACGATGAGCCATTCCCTTAAATTCTTCCTTCAACCAAGGTTTTAGGGACTGTGGGTGGAAAAATGCACCCGTCTAAATAATGTTTCTCAAATGATTCCAATTTAGTTATTTGAAGTAATTTGGTAATGAAAGCTTAAGTTAAAATAAAGACGTTTCTGATCAAAAAAAGTAAGATCAAAAAATGAGATTTAAAACTTTGAACTGCAGATGGAGGTATCAATGAAAAGACACAAGATGAGTCAGTGTTTATATCTGACTCACTTTATTCATCCTGAAAACCCACAGAGATTCAGACAGCATCTCCACTGGCTAATGATTTGAAAAAAAGCTCTCTGTGTGTTTGTGTGCTTAATCACATTCTTTCACTGGTTCGTAATACTGGAGAAACTCTTAACTCTGACCAACTTGAAAGACTTCTTTGATCCTTTTAGACTCATTTTATACTTATTGCAACCTGCACTTTGATAAAAGTGTTTATGTCTTTGCACTCACAAAGCACTGTTTTCAAATGTCGGTGTTACAGGATGTTAAGTGTACATGACCTGCAAAGATGAGATTGACATATTACTTTGTGCAACACTGAATAAAGACAATAGCACATCAAAATTTAACAGATATTTGTGACCTTTAATTTGCATGGTACACTTGTTTCTCTGCAGTTTCTTCTGGAATTACATTTTCACATTATGAATAAATTCCTTTGTATCAAACCATACCTAAAACTTATTTTAAATACCTTTGTAAAAGGTTGTTATCTTATGTGTATGGATGAACATATATGAAAACTGATTTATTTCCTTTGTATCTAATGAGCTTTAAATCATGAGAATAGTACAGCATCTACAGAAAAGAGACATGTATGTGCTGCTTTATATAGATTATAGAGATTAGAGGGATAACTGCCCAGCTCACTGTTTTTTACCCACTGGTTTTTAGTGTGGATTAAACAAGTGAAACCCAATATGTAAATTACTGGGCTTTAAATGTGGCAGTGATAGGCCCTCATCAAACTCACAGCATTTCAGGTTTTTGCTCTTAACTATAATTTATGCGTTTCCTCAACTCACTGTTGTGTCAAACAGACTCCACAATCCACATACTGGCACTTTCTTCAAGGAGTAGTTTTCCTGACAGTGCACCTTCAGTATTCTTAAGGGACTCTTCTCTTCTTTTCCTCTTCTTTTGTCTTTCTCTTTGGGAAAGACCTTAGTCTTTAGGGTCGTGTGTGTGTGTGTGTGTGTGTGTGTGTGTGTGTGTGTGTGTGTGTGTGTGTGTGTGTGTGTGTGTGTGTTTAACACCATCTTTGGAGTTGGTCTGAAAATGGATCTCTTGAATATTTAACCTTGCCCTGAGGCTGTGGTATTAATCCACAGACTCTTACAGAGAATCTGAGTACAGCACTGATCTGGCAGGCTGATATGTGCTTTATTGTGACATTTAATGGGAATATGATGGATAAGATGTAAAAACAAAGCAGGATGACAATTTGCACATAAAATTTCTGTGCAGCTTTTTGTGTGCTTTTCAATTCATACATATGCTGACAAACAGAGAAAGGGGTCTGGTATTGGATAAATAGCCACAGGCACCCAAAAAAGTTATTAAAATGATTAAGAGGCTTACAGCCGTAAAATGATTATGTGCATGTGAACAATTTTAAAATGACTGCTCCAAATGGTCCTCCATTTTAAAAGGGATTGCGATCCAAAACATGACTACACATTATAATACTTTTGGTAATTGCAGATCTTTTCTGAACTCTTAATGACAAAGTGTCCTGTTGTGATCATTTACAAAGTCCAGAATGTTCTGAACACACTTGACTTTTGACTGGTGCCTTTTTCATTTGTCTTAATCAGTGTGTAGGGGTACAAAGTTCAAAATGAGTTTGTTTTTTTTTCTATTATGAAAAGGAAATACAAAAAAAGAACCATTTAAACATTCATAAACTCACATACCATCTATTGAAATGTCAGCCACATCTGATTTCCTGCATGTTGAAAGATGAGAGTGCAGTTATGTCTGTCATGTCCCGCCACTGTACTCAACAGCTATTTTTCATATCAGAGAACATTAACCTCTTGCTGCTTCCCCTTTTGCACAGTCAATCTAAATTTTTATTTGAGCTTGGAAAATAAACTTTAACACTGTTAACAGTAGGGATGGGACTCCAGAACCGGTTCTTGTAGAAAACTGGTGTCTGGTAGTCTAGTTTGTTTGAATTGTTAGTCTGCCTGCGCATCGATCCAGCTTCTTGCGTTTGTGCTGCAGTCAGCTAATTTCAGTTGACGTGTCAGAGGAGGGAAATGGCGACGGAGTCTGTGGCATGGATATGGACGTTTATTTTTATTGCATAAAAGGATGAGATAAATGGTAAAGTGCAAATTGCATCCAGAAAACAAACGACTGCATTATTCTGGTAACACAGCTTCGGTTCTTTGCAAGCATCTGTACAGGCAGCATGCTAACGCTAAGCTAGCCAAGAACCCTTTTTCCTTTACATTACTTCATTTCGAGTAATGAAGTAATGTACTGCATTACTTTTAAGAAAGGTGTTCTGTGTAATATCTGTAATAATGATGTTTTAAAGTAACAACTCCAACAGTGATCACAACAAAGAGGGGAAATACCACAACAAACATGCCATCATGATCTTGGTTCGAGGGGTGGCTCAGTCTATGAAATCAACCATTCAATACCAATACCCTTAAACATACTATGCTTTGTCTAAATGAGACTGTAATTTATAGAATGAACAACAAGTTATGCTAAAGTCAGTATTTTAGCAGTCAGTATAAAACTATAAATTGAGGTCATATGCTAGTTTGTGTATTGATAATTTTCTATACACAATCTTTTTGCTGTTATACTTTGCAGACTCTAAGAAGAATGCAGCATCAGGGCATAATTTTTCATGTCTGGAGGCTACACCCATCTTCTATACAAAGTATATGGTTTGCTTTGTATCAGGTTGCGTTATTTTAAAAAGCAACTTAAAAAGACAGGGTCTTTGATTTGGTTACTTTCCTTTGGCTGTGTAGTACATCAGCCTTGGCTTTTTCTGTTACAGAACTGCTTTGCCAATAGTAGACTTCATGAAATAAATCCTTTGATTTTACACTACCTGAATTTTAAGATGTGCTAATTATTGTTTACATCAGTGAAGTGTTCTTGGGCCTGTGGCCTTGAATGATTGTTGGAACCTCTCCTAATCCCAGGATCTTCATAAATTGAAGTCACCTTGGCTTTGCGTAACATTGATTTTTCCCTTCTTTTCCCTTGTATTTTTTTCTGCATCCTTTGATTTTTTTTTTACCCCCCCATTAAATTTTTCTGTTTTGCCTGCTCCTGAAAATAGCAGGTGTGGAACACTAGCAAGCCACACTATGACGAACGATAGATAACGCAGTCATGGCAGTGAACAACAAGTCAACATGATCTCTCTTAGGCAGGTGATTCTAGGTGAGGAAACCAAAAAGCAACAATAATTTTTATGTCTTGACTGTATTTGCTTCTCTTACACATGCGAGTAACTTCCCTTATTTACTCGCATGTGTATTGATTTGCACGGCAGTGATCCAAGTAAAAGGCATTGTTGCTGTATTTGATAGAAATATTTTATTTATTTTTTTGTCATAATTTAATAAACAATAATGTCCATTATCTTTGAGTAAATAAACCCAGTTAACTAGGAAAGGTATTTTTTGTTACAACACTAAAAAGGATGTTGTTGGGGTGTTTGTAGGAGGGAGGATGAGTTTGAAGGACAGACATGTATTTTAAGAAGTTGTGGAAGAGAGGGGAATTGACTGCACAAAGAGTATTTTGTGGTTGTTTAACAGCTGTTTGATGAATTGCTACAAATATGTAGCAATATATATAAATACATTGTGAGCTAAAATTTTGGCACTCAATGGCATAGCAAAGCAGATCTATTGTCCATAAAAAGAAATTGCAAAAGATCCTCAGCTTTTAGAGTCTGAAAGTGGCCAATAAAGGACAAGAAAGATGTGTTGTTGTTTTTAAAAAAAAGGCAGAATTCTAATACCTTGTACTCAACACAGACTAGAAAGAGTCTGTTTTTATTTTCTCTAAAGGTCTACAGAAGATTGTGCTATAATAAACTTCAGACATGGGAAAAAAATGCATGAAATGTAGAGCCTACAAATGGAAACATGGAGCCAAATCTTATTGCAACTGTTGAATTTCTCCGCATGAGAAGCCCACACATCGCTGCAGCGTAGGACTGACTTGTCTCACTCTTTTCTACATGACTGTTGTCTATGAAGAAAAAGCAAAGCTCGGGACTGGAAAGTGTGGGGCGCCCATCTGTGTTCCTCACTGAGCAAACGAGGACAGACACAAAGGAGGGATTGAAGGCCTCAGATGGAAACAGTGAGAGAGAGTAACAACAAGATGCTTGATACAATGTTGTGGCCCTTAAAGTCTGGCTAGCTGTGGGAGACAGTAACACTTCTGTCAGAATAAGGAGGAGGGCAAAGTTGCCTGGGGCAGGCCACCAAAACATTTGTAATGTAGCCTGGAGAGAGAGAAATCATCTGACGCGTACTAGGGTGGTCAGAAATGGGGAGTGGACAGAGAGAGGACTGGTGACACTGGACAGGACAATAGGAGTAAGATGCTTACAGCTGGCATGGTGGGAAGCAAATCAGGAACCTGTAGGAGATACCAGTAAGAGTTGAACCACCTAGTCATTAAACAAAGAAGTGTTTTGCTGTCGAAGGATGGGTGCCTGCTGCAGTCGTGACCCCACACGGGAGATCGGTCAAGAGCTGGTTCCTATCAAACGTCACGCCGTCTGGCCAAGGGCAGCCAAGGTAGTCACTAACCTCGATGACCATGAATTCTCCACGTGGGATCTCACGTGTCACACAAGGTAAGCCTTCGTACATTATTGTTTCTCAACACACCAGAGTGAGGCACTGACCTCTGCAGAGGTGCTGTTACTGTGGTCCCATATTAAAGTTCTTTCTTGTGCCAGTTTTTTTTTTTTTTTTTTGCTATTCCTCAGGAACATGAAGTGCATTATAGCTCATTAACGTCTTTGTTTCTGGAAAACAACAGTTCCCTTCGGTACAGTATATTGCCCTGCTGGCACATAATGAAACACGTTGAGTGTGGTGGTGGTTGTCAGTTTTATGGGATTGTAATGTTATACAAGAGGCATAAAAGAAGGCACAGACGCACTGAACAAGTTGTGGGTGTGTCTACTGGCAAGCTTTAATGTGGCTTCAAACTGACAAACAGCTGAAGATGCACACAATGCTGCATGAGTGTAGTCATAACGCAAAAGTTGTTGCTGTGTCTGGCGTGACAGTGTTTTACTGTATGCACACAAACAGACAGATCGTCAGCTGAATGTTAACATAAGATTAATTCAGCTTAAGGTGTGTGAGAGCTTTAGTGGGATACTCAGCACTTTCCTTACTCTCAGTCAGCTGGTAGATCATAAAGAGGCCTTGGCACAAGGACAAGGCTGAGGAAACAAGGATGACATGGGAGGGTGATTTGTCCTAGAGATCATTGACTGTATCTTTATTAATCTCCCATTGTCTTTCACATACCTAAATCAAGACAGAACCTGTCACCAGTTTGGCAAAAAACCAAGGAGGGTGTTGGCTAAATCTGCTTTTCAATGGGAAAGAAATGCCTTCAGTTAAAAATGGAGTTGTGCTTTACAGCGTAGCAGCTAGAAAAGAAGATATGAAAAGTAGAATTTAAACATGCTACGATGTATTCACTAGTCAAAATACAGATTTCTGGATTCAAGTCAAGTCAGCAGTAAATTGAGTAAATAATGTCCAGTGTAAACACTGGAGTGCCTATAGACACGCAAAAGAAAAATGAATGAATAAAATGAAACTGGGGTTTTAATTTAAAACTTTGAGGTTAGTGGAGAAGACATCACCCTATCTTTAAAGCTGGAATAAAATTCAACATTATAAGGTTCATCAAGTTATAGTTTAAGCCATCTGTGAAGTTTTCAAGCTGTTTTTTACATTTTAAATCCAGCTTGCAATACCATGAAACACAGAAACAAACATCTTGTGTAGAAGAGGGAGAAAGTTGCCTCATTTTATCCTGGAGGCATTCAGAAGATGAACCTACCCACAGAAACCCAGAGCATAACCAACAAGAAGTGCACAAGACCAAATACTTGTATATGAAGGATTCATATAAGCTCTAGAAGTGCTGTAAACCTTCCACCCTAACCATATGGTAATGGGGGCAACTCTTAAAATTGCCAAAAACAGATACATAAATACACGTGTAGACATTTGAGAAAGTGGCCATAGTGATCACTTGATTTATGTTTGTTGTCTTAGTTGCTAGATTCAGGTCCTAATCAGTATAGCATGATGATAATTTATGGTCCAGTTTCAAGTAAACAGACAAAGCAGTGTATGGTTTAGAGGGTTATTACACTGCGACTGACAAATGTCCACAATGGAACCAGTGTATGACATTGTCCATATTTTATAGAAAAAATATAGAAATATTTAGGGAAAACTCTTTATAGAACTACAAAAGTGCTTTACATCAGCTATCTGCCAGGCGCTGTTCTTTAATTCTCTGATTTCGTAGTTAAAATGTACAAATATGAAATATCCGTGCATATATGGAAATCAGCAGCACTCAGTGTATTATCAGTCAGCCACAGCTGACAGCACAGAACATGAGTGTTTCGTGTTTGACATTGGAAACACTTTGTTCTCTGTGTGTTTCTCCCTGCACTGGTAGTGGGAGTAGCTCTCTGGAGGCATCTAATGCTTTTAGCTTTAATGTCTGTTATGGGTGGAGAGCTGTTGCTTTTGTATCTGGAGATGTAGTCAATTATTCAGGAGGAGGATTTAGTTACTAAATGCTCTCTTAAGGTGACACATTTAATTATCACTAAAAACAACTAATAATGGGAAGGACTTGCTTTACTATTTCTCCCATTCTCCACACCTTTAAAAAAGGTCTCTGACTCACTCGCTGTATTAATATTGATCCAATCATGAGAGTAATGGCAAGCGGCTGCCACCAAGTTTCCCTGAAGAGTTTAGCCTGGTTAGATGTCAGATTTGTTTGTGTACCCACTCCAAGGACTGAACAAAGTCCCTTCTGTAGTTTGTTTCAAGGATGGTGGTGGTGAGATCCTTTGGTAGATAAAGACTGAAGAGATTAAAGAGTAATAAAAAGATGACTCAACAGTTTAAAAAAAAGAAAAGAAAAGACGGTTCAGAGTTTGTGGAATAATGGATGTGTTTCAGACTTACTTAAAAATTAGTAGAGTACATATATATTTTTATCCCGCTTTAAAAGGTTATCAATTTATCTTTTAGATATTTGTACCAGCTCTGTCTCGCTGTGGCTTTCTCAGTTATGATAGAAAGAAAAGTGCTGATGGTTTTGTTATTGCTAATGCTTGATGCTGAAATATCTTAACAGCTGTCAGATGAATTGCCTTGAAATTTTATACAGGCATCAGATGTCTGAATGACATTCCCATTAGCCCCAATGTTTTCTTTTTTCTGCTTTTTTCTACAAATGCTAGCAAGCTAAAATACATCAATATGAAACCATTTTATATCTATATTTTTATGCCTCTGAGCCAGCAACAGCTGTATATAGAGGAAATATATTAGGTTGTCCTTCCATTTCTCATTAACATGATATCCAGGTTGCACACTGTAAATTTTATTTTTGAGTGTATATACACGTTTAACTTTCAACATTTTAATAGTAATCAGTAATAAATGCATAGGAAATATCAGAAAACTTTACATTAGCTGACTCGCAATCAACCATATAAGCCCGATAACTCTAGAACTGTATACCTCTTCTTTGTTAACTCTCCACGAAATCCAGTTCCCAAAGGCACCCCTGAAAATGTATTGAATTTATTCCTCCTATGTCAAAAAAAATCTAAGTTCCTGTTTAGTAGTCACTCATCATTAATAACTTGAGTTAGAGTAAACGTTATGATGTAACAAACTATGACAATTGGAAACCAACTTAATTAATATTAAAACAAGTTTCAAGACACAGTCTTCAGATCCCCGTATTCATCCATTATTAGCTTCCTTGTGAAAGGGTAGCAGTCTCATGAATGCAGGCTTTTGCTTCTTTTGGTATACCAAAAATCTGTGCTCTGTCTTTGTGGGTCTTTAGTAGTGTAGTAGGGATGAGAATGCTGCATGACATTGAGCTTCCATCTGAGATTTGTGCTTTTTGTGCACTCCTGCCACCATGATGAGGTAGAAATATGCTGGTTGACCCCTGCAGAGAATTTGTTTTTCCAGCTCTGGCTGCTCTTAACACAGCCACATTGTCTTTGTTTTTCAAAATCTCAATCCTTGTCCATGGGGCTGCATTGGGCTCTTGTTTCTGTCCAAACAACTGGCTATTCATATTATAAAGTTATATTTTGTAAGACTCAGCAACTTCGAAGTCCTTTTTTTAAAGAAGCTGAAATCTCAATTTTCTTACTCTGGTATGTTAACCAGCCTCTAGCACTTAGTTCTAATATTTCTATATATATATTTATATTTCTATATATATGATTGCTTTTGATTGCAGACTCTTTATGCAAACTTTTGGACAATAAAAAGTCCTCATGGCTTGTGTGTCACAATCAGTAGAGGTGCTCTTACTATGGGCCACTTTATTCTCAGGCAGTATTTCTGCTCTGCATCTACTTTGACCCTGTACCTGAAAATATTTTGCAACTTTATAGATTAACTTTATGGTTTGAAAACCTCTATAATTAGCAACATTGAAGTATCTGTCTGCTTCTCTATGCTCTAAACTATTGACCTTCACAGTATGACTCTGTGACATTTCCAAACAATGGGAAGGCAATGGCAGAAAGTTTAGCAAGTTGACAATTTACCCATTTCTTTTCTTTTTCTTTTTTAAGGCTTAGTTTAGCCTTTGTTCATGCATAACTTTCCACACTCTGTCTTACAAAATTGCATTTTGAATGCCTCATTTAAACCACCACCATATATTACACAGGTTCATTATAGCGAACACTGAGTGGTGGTTAAAAGAGAACACCTTATGCTAGCTGTATTTTAATGAACAGAGAATAAAACAATTGTTTTAGATACCTTTGATTTGCCAACATATGGTTATACATTTTTTTATATAATATATAAAAAGTCCCCATCTAACCCCTGTGGGTGGTCTTTATCCTTCAAGCTTGGGTAGTCTACCAGAGGCCTGGGAGCTTGAGGGTTCTGTGCAGAACGACTGCGCTCATTTGGACAAAGATCTTGGATGTTGATCCTGTGATCTACTGGAACCACTGTTCTAGCTTGGGGGTCACTGAGTGCTCCGAACACCACTGGGACAACTGTTGCCTTCATCCTCCACATCTTCTCCTCTCTCAGGCTTTGGTACTTCTCTTGCTTCCTGATGTTGATATCACTCGGTGTAGCTACATCTATCACTGCGCTGTCTTCCTCTGCTTGTCCATCACTACTATCTCCAGTTTTTCTTTATCTGAAAGTCGCACAGGATCTTAGCTCAACCACCCACCCATTTTGACCTCGGGACTTCTAGGGCATACTCGGCACACATGTTCCTGTATATTATGCCGGCCACTTGGTTATGGGGTTTTTGCACCTGGCTGTCATGTGCTGAATTGTCTCAGGAGCATCTTTCTGCAGCCTGCACCTGGGGTCTTGCCTCGAGTGTAGACTCCTGCCTCTATGAATCTTGTACTTACGGCTTGTTCCTGCCATGATTAGTGCTGACTTTCAGTCCAGCTTTGTCTGGTCAGTGGTAGGATTTCTGGATGTCAGTCACTTCTTCTGTCTGCTGGTGGTACATACCACACATGGGCCTGGGTCCATGATGGTTCCTTCTTAATTCAGGTGATGTCCAAGCCAGTATGGCTTAAGCTATCTCTCTCTTGCTCATATCTAAGGTAGGCTTGGTTAACATGGGGAGGTCTATCTTAGAGACTCTTACTAGATACAGATACAGACAAGTTTAGAAGTTCCAAAGTTGTGTAGTAAACTGAACTTCAAGGGATGACCTTGAATATCCCTTTGTGTCACCATTGTTAGTAATTTTTAAAAACATTTTTTTTTATAATTATTAGTCCTTTATTTCTCCGGGTTAAAAAAAAAAAAAAAAATCATTGAGATTAAAAATCTCATTTCCAAGAGAGACCTGGCATCATGGCAGCAAAAGTCATGCCAGGTCTCTGTGATTGTCAGACAGTGAGCTTTTCTTCTACTCTTGGCACTAACTGGCTTTTACTTACAAGACTCTTTGAAGGCTAACTGAACTGAGTCATGTTTGGGTGAGGAGACTCAGTGAGGGACTGGTCATTACCATTTCAGTCAGAAGTCAAAGTGATTGAGTCCAGATCAAAAATTAGGATAAAAGACAATAAAGTACATGCAATATGATATCTTCTGTGTTCGGAGGCAAAGTTAATAGGCTGCAATTTATATCAATTTGAAATGCGCCTATCTTAAGCAGATCCAATGCACTGTAGGGCATGATTTCCAGTTAGCACTGCAGAGTCAATATGCATTGTGAGAACTAATGAATCTTTATTTTTTATTTGTCTCTATTGCCCTACAGAAAAAAATATTCAGCATGCAATCACTGAGAAGCAGCTGGAGGGATCCTAATTTAGAAAGCTTGATTTAAATGTCTATTTCTTGTTTTTTTTTTTTTTTTTTTTTCAGAAATAAAAGCAAGCATTACATAAAATTTATAAATTGATTTGTATGTCAGTAAATGTAAAGTATTTGAGCCGCATGCAAAGCATGACTTGGTATTTGGAGACTTTATTACTTTCTTCAGTGGAGAAACCCTTTTTGGGAAGTACGGCAGTAAGATGTTTCTTGTAGTTTGCAGGAGAGTGTGAGGGAGGGATTTTGGCCGACTCATCTTTACAGAATTTTGTCCCTGAGGTCCTTTGACAGCTCTCTGGTCTTGCCCACGGTGGTGGAGAGGTTGGAATGGAAGAAATGGACTTTGTGGACAGGTGCGCTTTATACACATTTCAAGTTGAAATTAGGAGTCTCTGTGATTGATTGGTTTGTTGGTTGTGTCAAATTCCAATCTGTGGGAGCAGGGATTCTGGCGGGGTTGTAGGGGACAAGATTTTTATTTCATTAACGACATGCAAATCAATTCATAACTTTTATATAATATGTTTTTTGTTTTTTTTGTTTTTCCTGGATTTTTGGTTGTTGTTCTGTCTCTCTCCATTAAAATGAGACTACCATAAAAAATAAAGACTGTTCATTTCTTTGTGAGCAAACATATACATTCAGCAGTGGATCTAATATAATTATTTCCCCACAGAAGTTCAATGGAGTAAGATTAATTTCTGTTTATGTAATATCACTAGAATTACAAGCTAAATTGCCTTGCCAGTATGACTGTAGTCATTATGCAAGTCAAATGTTGGCAAAACAAAGTTTAGAAATATGTTCTGTGATGTAGTAGGTAGTGATAGTTATTTTTTCTCCAAGATGAACTAATACTAGAGATGACAGAGGAGGGAAATAGGGGAAATTAAATTATTTAGGAAGCACAGGATGATGTGCTATAAGAGGTGATTGAAGATTCGTCCCTTGTTGTCACCTAAGGCATATAAATCTCTAGTTTCATTAGCTTCACTGTCACATTACAGCAAGCATAGTAAAGCTAGCAGAGGTGGGACATAACGAAGTACAGCTACTTTGTTATTGTACATATCTGTACAATAACAAAGTAGCTGTACTGGATCTTTTTTTTTTTTTTTTTTTTTTTAAACACAGGTATCTGTACTTCTACTTCAGTAAAGAATGTCTGTACTCCCCCCCCCCCCCCCTCTGAAAACAATTAAAACTGATAATAAAGCTTGAATTTGATTGATTGAACCAGGATCAGATGGATAAGCTCCATAACCCCCACTACTAGGGATGGGTATCGTTTAGGTTTTATCCGATACCGGTGCCAAACCGGTACTTTTGAAACGGTGCCTGTGCTTAAACGGTGCTCAAACCGGTGCTCAAACCGGTGCTTAAAGAATAGGGAACACAAGATTGGTCCAAAAACCTCTCATGTTCAGCTGTTTTTTTTGTAAAAAGATAACAATGTTAGCCTTTTCTGCAGCTTTGGAGCATATATGGTATCATTCTTGGCTGGAAGCAGTGCTTAAACAATGGAAAAAACACAAACTTTGTCCAAAAACCTCTCATGTTGAACTGTTTTCCACTTTTTCTTTGGTCATTTTAGCCTTTTTGGCCAGGGTGAAGGGAGTATCTGCCATCAAACAAGAAGACAGCCGCATGTAGCTATGATGATGTCTGCTAGTTCACCTTACATGCATTTAATGTAATAACGTGGTTAGCCTACTCAACGTAAATTACACACGAACAACATTAAGCTACTGACCCAGAGAAGAACGGCTGCTGCTGCCATCATCATCTGTCATCATTTCTGCTACACTGGCAGGGCTAGGGGCCAGGACTCTAATCTTCGGGTTTTTGGGGGATGTTGCTAACTCCGGGTCCGATAGCAGACAACCCACCCGCAGTAGATGTGCACGGTGTGAGGTCTCACAGCAAGCTATCAAATACGGCGCATTTCTCGGCTTGTGCGCTGCTTTTCGGTCTGGTTACTACCGTTTATGATACCGGTACCCATCCCTACCCACTACCCTAAACTGGATAGGCGATTAAGAAAATGGATGGCTTTTTTTCATAAACTTGGTGCCCAGTTTTAACATAATGTGATCGAAACAGTACCACATTCTTTATGTGTGTTCAAAGGTGGTATGATCAGGTTTTTCTATGTCATCCATTGCATGCTAAATGTTATTATCAGCACCATACAATCTTTGAAATTTTCATATGAGGATCATTTTAGTGTTGTTATACTGAACTGATGGTGGATGTAGTCTGATGATAGTGATCTTATGATTAGCATTATATGCTGCCCAGTTAGTGGTCAGCACACAGATTATTTTCAGAGGAGAGAAAGAGGATCAAGACCTTTTTAAAGTTTTTGTACTGTGTTACTCAAGTGTATGTTTTGAAAAGCCTAAAAGAAAAGTGTTTTTTGGAATTGCAAGAAGGAATTGTACCAGCTTCTCTGTATAGCTGCAAAAACTGCTTGACATGGATATCTTTGAAGACTGAGAATGAGCTTATGTGCTTTGATCTACAAGGAGGGCAGTCATGCTGCTTCTTTCCTTTGTGTATTAAATTCTCACTGAATAAAGAGAAGGGTGTGGGGTTTTTTTTGTGTTTGAATCATGTACTTTATGTTGAAGTGGATAAGTATGACGCACATGAGACTGCTGTTGTGCCGGAGGCTTGCTGATGTCCATATTTAATAACCTTTACCTTTTCACACACATTCTGTTTTTACATTTGCAAGAACATTAATACAAGCATTCTGTAAATGTTATTACTAATATGATGCTTTCTGTATTGTCTTTCTCCGCATTACTGTATCAGAATCCCATTATTGTCAACATAATGTTACAATTTGTTTGTCATGCATGACATGCATATTTCTAGGCTTTTATATTGTGAGAATTTTAGAAGGTTTTAGTTCTGGCATTCAGAAATAACCCAGTAACACTGGATTATTAGGCTAATGGAATCAGACAAGCTTTAAAAATAGCTAAATAGTTGCTGCAGTAGACAGAAATGTGAAAGAGTCAAAAAGAAGCCAGTATTTGAAATTGGAGCCTCCCCTACAGCTGTCCCCTCGTTTTCTGTGCTTAGCCTTAAACCCATTTTACATCGTGGGCTAGATACAGCCCAGTTTGATCTGAAGACCAGTGAAACTCCATGCATAAAATGACAAGAAGTCATGATGGTTTATTGTTTATTAATATAAGCAGACTATCCTGTAACTATAAAATATATATATATTTTTAAATTGACACTATTAGTAAGTCCAGAGTTAGTCTCTCATGAAAACACAGTTAAAGGTTCTAAATCTATACATTTCTTCACATTTTCTTAAGCTGTCCAGTGGGCTGGATTTGAGTCTTCACAGGGCAGATTCTGGCTGCTGGGCCTTACATTTGAGACTCCTCCCCCAAACTAAAGATCCATCATGTTTTTTTCAGGGTTTTTTTTTTTCCAAATGTCCCACACAAACATTGAGCTGTCATGCAAGGCTTTAAGAAGCGTGCAAAACAAAATTTGATTTTTTCTTTCTTTGTTGCCTCCCACATACTGCCAGTAGTAGTTGTACTTAACTTAACAGGTCATTATACAATTTATTTATTACATTTTGTTGACTTTGTTTTTCCTTTCCTGTCCAAATTCAACACTAGTTGAATATACTAGTTCACTAGTATAATCCACGTTATTTTAGATTTTTTTTTTCTCGATTTATTAAACTATGTTGATGAATTTCGACACATCGACACTACATGAATTTAGACTAAACCAGAGCACCATTTAACTTTGAATCTCTTCCTGGTTTAACACCAAGTAGGGCTGGGCTATGTCATACCATTCACAGTAATACCAGTGTAATTTTGGGCAACGATAGGAAAATGAAATATTGCGATAGAATATGGGTAAAACGCGCATGAGCAGTGCCTATGTTTACTAGGGGTGCAATGATACACAAAATTCACGGTTCGGTTCGATACTTTGGTGTCACGGTTCGATATTTTTTCGATACAAAAAAAATGTTCATGCCTTTTTAATTTGTCATTTATTAAAATTATAAATATATATTTTAACTCAAAAGTACAGTTTTTAAATTTAATGTTGCTGAAACAAAAGTAATTTAAAAAATAAATATATCTCAGGGCTCTCAAAATTTCAAAATCCCTGGTAGCCCTTCGGGCAGGGACTCTTCAGTTTTTGGTAGCCCAAAGTAAATGTAAGTAGCCCGAATAAAAAAGAGAGCAATTTTTTGATTGATGTTTTGTTTCCTGTTTTGTTTCCTTTACAATATTATACATTAAAGTATAATATTGTAAAGGAAACAAAACATTAATCAAAAAATTGTTGAAAAACAAATTACAACATTGTATAAAAATTACAATCATCAACTCAAATACTTGGTTCTAATTGAACAGAAATTTCTATGAACTTGTAAGAACTGTGTAGGACATGAATCAGTCTGTGTCAGATCCTGAATTTGAAATTTCCGCTGAAGTCACGGGTAAGAGGCAAGTGGAACCAAGATCTAGGCCATTTGCTTTTTGAAGTTTGCAAAGACTGCTAAATTTTGCCAATGGTGGTTCACTCTTTGCAACATAGTACACTGTTCTAAACAGATTTTTCAGGTTTATTTTTCGTATGTTATTTGCAATTGGTGTTTGTTCTGGGAAAGATATTGCAGACTGAGCAATAATGCATTTCTTGCATTTCTCATGGGTTCTAATGGGGGCCTTTCTTAAAATGACTGGTCCCAGTAACAAAGGCGCTTGTCGACTCAGAAATCGAGAGAAAACCAACAACACACCCGGCAGAACATTATGTTATTTACACGGGTGCACATAAGTGGTCCGCATGTGCGCATTCGCTGTCAAAATAAAAGACGCGCACCAGATAAGAAGTTGCAACGCGCGTTTGCGTCCATATAAAAAGCACTGTTTTTGTCCGCTAGAGTGGGATTTTCACGGCACATTCCACACCACATCTCTGTGCGTTCATCATTTGTTTGAAGCCAGCTCACCTCCTGCAACCACTTTTCCGAGAATACGTGCTTCTTTTGTGGTTCGGACTCCTTCTGACATTTCTTTGGAGGTAGAGGAACACCAAAGTAATTGCTTAAAGGAGCTTCTTCGACATCTTTAAGAGTTTTAAACAAATGTCTGTCCTCCTCCAGAAAATCTTATGTATGCAAACACGCGTTGCAACTTCATATCTTGTGCGCGTTTTTGTTTTTGACAGCGAATGCGCACATGCGGACCACTTATGTGCACCCGTGTAAATAACATAATGTTCTGCCGGGTGTTCTGCTAGCGGAGTTGACCTGTATAGTAAGCTGTTGCCGGCTACGAGTCAGTTACGGAACCTTCAAGTAACTACCAGAGGTTTCCTTACTACGGTTCGGGGCCGCGGATCTGGCGCGGTAACACCTGTATCTGATTGAGGAATCGCTCATCTTTGGAAAAGAGTTTATTACAGAGAAATGGCTCTTTCCAAAATAAAAGCTATACTATACGCTTCTTCTGGGCTATATTCTCAGCAGCATATTGTAGCGGGTCAGGGCTGTTCGGGGTTCTGTTTGTACAGTTATGTTTTGTTTATGTTGCCATAGTGACGGGTGACGCCCTCTCGCTGCGACGGTGTGTCCTTCCGGGGTCAGAGGGCGCCCTGTGTGTTGTTGTTGCTGTGCGGTTGCCGCGCTGAGCAGTTAATAATAATAATAATAATAATAATGGATTGGATTTATATAGCGCTTTTCTAGGCACCCAAAGCGCTTTACAATACCACTATTCATTCACTCTCACATTCATACACTGGTGGAGGCAAGCTACAGTTGTAGCCACAGCTGACCTGGGGCAGACTGACAGAAGCCAGGCTGCCATATCGCGCCATCGGCCCCTCTGGCCAACACCAGTAGGCAAGTAGGGTAAAGTGTCTTGCCCAAGGACACAACGACCAGGACAGAGAGCCCAGGGATCGAACCGGCGACCTTCCGGTTACAGATACGCTTCCCAACACTGCCGCTAGCTAACCCCGAGCCACGGGTTGACCGTGGCTCAGGGTTAGCTAGCGGCAGTGTTCTTCTGCAGATGTCAATAAACGGCTGTGCTCCCTGGCTAGCTCACGGGAAGCAAGACCAAACGACACCTCCGTCTCCTCGTTGTCTGAGCTCGCCACATTGGTGTCAGAAGTGGGATGATGGTGGCACCCCATGTTCTGACCCGAGTGACTTTTCCCCCGCCGGTCGTGACCGGCCGGTGCGCCAAAAGAAGGCACCTGGACATTTGCAAAGTGAAAGCAAAAAACAAGCGCAAATTCAAACGCGATTTGAATATGTCACATATTGACAGTGGCTCACCGATGCCAATGACATAATTACCCAGCTACATTTCCGAAAGAATGCAAAAGCATTGACATATATTTTTCCTTCCTATGATAGCCCGACGGGCAGAGCAGAGATAGATTTTGGTAACCCGACTGGAAAAATCGCTAGCCCCGGGACGTCGGGCTAGCGATTTTGCAAGCCCTGTGTTACAGGCATGGCCCTTTAAGGATGAAGCCTGATGGGAAATGTATTCGGGATGTGTGTAGCGGGACTGCCTGGTGTGTGTGTGAAGAGAGAGAGCGGAGAAGGGGAAAAAGTAACGGTTAGCTACAGAAGAGACGAAAAGAAAATAAATAAAAGGAATATAATAACTCCCTCGACAGCCAGAGTTGTGTCGGCGATGCTCGCTGTGAGTAAACTGTTTCAGCCCACTGTATGCGGTGTTCGTGCCTTAGAGAAGAAATAAAGTTCGGTGAAGCAGTTTCCTACGCCTCCTTCGATCTTTTTGCTAGCGGAGTTGACCTGTATAGTAAGCTGTTGCCGGCTACGAGTCAGTTACGGAACCTTCAAGTAACTGCCAGAGGTTTCCTTACTACGGTCGGGGCCGCGGATCTGGCGCGGTAACACCTGTATCTGATTGAGGAATCGCTCATCTTTGGAAAAGAGAGTTTATTACAGAGAAATGGCTCTTTCCAAAATAAAAGCTATACTATACGCTTCTTCTGGGCTATATTCTCAGCAGCATATTGTAGCGGGTCAGGGCTGTTCGGGGTTCTGTTTGTACAGTTATGTTTTGTTTATGTTGCCATAGTGACGGGTGACGCCCTCTCGCTGCGACGGTGTGTCCTTCCTGGGTCAGAGGGCGCCCTGTGTGTTGTTGTTGTTGTGCGGTTGCGCGCTGAGCAGTTAGCTAGCGGCAGTGTTCTTCTGCAGATGTCAATAAACGGCTGTGCTCCCTGGCTAGCTCATGGGAAGCAAGACCAAACGACACATCCGTCTCCTCGTTGTCTGAGCTCGCCACATTAGCGTCAGAAGTGGGATGATGGTGGCACCCCATGTTCTGACCCGAGTAACTTTTCCCCCGCCGGTCATGATCGGCCGGTGCGCCAAAAGAAGGCACCTGGACATTTGCAGGACTTTGTGTGGGGCAATGGGGTCGTCGGGGACGACTGACCCCTTAGGTGGGGGCTATGTAGCGGGTCAGGGCTGTTCGGGGTTCTGTTTGTACAGTTATGTTTTGTTTATGTTGCCATAGTGACGGGTGACGCCCTCTCGCTGCGACGGTGTGTCCTTCCGGGGTCAGAGGGCGCTCTGTGTGTTGTTGTTGTTGCTGTGCGGTTGCCGCGCTGAGCAGTTAGCTAGCGGCAGTGTTCTTCTGCAGATGTCAATAAACGGCTGTGCTCCCTGGCTAGCTCACGGAAGCAAGACCAAACGATACCTCCGTCTCCTCATTGTCTGAGCTCGCCACAATATTAAACATATCAGGTCCCCATAAGGAGAATCATGTGCTAACGGCTGTCTAAATGACTCGGGTAAAGTTTGTAGCATGCATGCTTGTTGTTTTTGTCTGCTTCCACTTGTCTTTGCACTAGGATGATGTCGGCGTAAATGTGCAGTCATATTCGTTGTGTTCCCACTAGTGCTGTCAGCGTTAATCTCGTTGAAATGACGTTAACGCCACAACACGGCAAATCTCTACGTGGGGCTAGACGGCCAACACGTTAACGAGCTAACTGCGCTAACACACTAGTTCCCACCCATGTAATTGAGCATTGCGTGGCACATCCAACATACTGTTTTACTTTAGTCCATGACGCGCTTACCTTCAGGGTCATACGTCACATGAAAACCAAAATAATTCCAAACGCCAGATCTGAATGAGGGTGGGGGAGATTCAATTTGCCATGTTGCAAGGAGAGCTTAACTTCTGTCTCGCTAGCTTGCCCTGCGCTCTTCCTTCTGACGATGCTGTCTGTGTTGAACGCTCAGTGGATCTGCGCTCGACAGTGCAGCCTAGGCGGAGTAGTCGAACGCAGATTCACTGAGCGCTCAACACAGACAGCATCATCAGAAGGAAAGTTGATAAAATAAATTACAAATTTTGTATTGTTCGATACATATGCGTACCGAACCGAAAGCACTGTATCGAACGGTTCAATATCGATACGAGTATCGTTGCACCCCTAATGTTTACATATGCACATGGCGGCGACGCAGAATAAGAAGGACGAAAGCGGTTCGTTGAATGTAACGGATGAACCAGAACTGGTTTGTAAAAATGGTTCAACTTCAGTGGTGTGGCACTGGTTTAGCTTTCGTCCGTCAGATACACAACAAAGCACTACTTATGGTAGAGCATGCTAGCGGGCCGTCGTTATTACCGTGTTGTTTGGAAAATACGGCACACTTAAAATCAATCCTTTTGATTTTTCTGAAAATCGACGGTGCCCCTTATAATCCCGTGTGCTTTATGTATGAGTTCTGGTTGTGTTTACTGACCTCAAAACGATGTTATGTGGTACACGGCACTCGAAAATCTGTCAAATGTTTCAGTATGACTTTGCTAAGCTACGAAGCCGCACCGCTTGATGGATTGTTGCAGCATTACGGCTATCGTAGGCAGGCGCCTCGCGGAGTGATACGTACTGTGCTTCAACATAATATTACCGTATTGTGTGTGTATAACCTCTTTTTAAGTTTTGTGGATATTATACATGGTTATGCTGAGGATATGTCGGCCAATTTCCACTGGAAATGCCTTTTGGTTAAACTGTCAGCAAGGAATTTGCACTGTTACAAATTTTATATAACTTTAATGCACTTGAAAACAGCTGCTTGTTTAAGTGAAAATACATTGATGGGGTTTTTTGCACTAATAAAATTGTGGAGTTGTAAAGTATTTTGTCTAGTGTCAATTATATCGTTATCGCAAATTTTCAGATGTATATCGTGATAAATATTTTTGGTCATATCGCCCTGCTGTAACACCAAGTCTACTGATAAAGGCAAATCAATCACAAAGACATTTCAGATGATAAATCAAAAAAGAGGTAAATAAAGAGTGATCCTATGTGACTAGTGTGACATTGTATTAAATTGCTAAATATGTGACCACATGAGTTTCTGTTAATAGTACCGGCCAATGGACTGTGGTCTGCTGCAACTTTCTTCTTTTCAAACCAAGCATTTTAAGATTGACTCTTTAGAACAGCCAATAACAGTTGGTGTGTGTATGTCTGTCTGTCTGTCTGTCTCATACAATTGTTACTGGCAAATATTCCAACTACTTGTTAATATTCTTCCACTGTAGGTAAAGCCAAGAGATGTGCTTTATACTGTGTAAACCTCTTGTTGTTCAGCACCAAAGCATGCTGTACTAATCAGGTACACAGAGATCATTATGTCCAGTATATTCAAACATTTTGAAGAAATGTCTTTGCTTAGTCCTTGCTTATTTTAACTCTGGATCAGAACCGCAATTTCTTCTAATTGTAGTGTCAGATTACAGCTTGTGAGATCAAGAGATGCGAGGCTTCAAGGCATGATGAAAGTAAGGAATTTGGGGGAGGTGTATTAATAGTATGACTGTGTCTTCTGAGTGTGTATGTGACTAAAGATTGAAGAATCTGGATCAAAAGATCCCTTGGGGTATTGATACACTCACAGACACAGCAAAGTTATTGCATCATTCGAGCTCACAAAGCTTCTCCCAAGACAGTTGAGCACATCATTCAGGTATATATGAACCAGATAACAGTATACCCACTTGCAATTTATCCAGTTTTTATCGTTCCTAACAAGTCGATCCAACCCTTGCATACACAACTGGGCATTAATAATCTTCTGTTTGTATGGAGAGAGTTTTTGCAATCTGCCTGTATTTCATCCAGACACGTGGAGCTGAGTCCCCATGAGTACTGGCCAGCGGTATGATTGATCTAGTCCCCCTGAGAAAGGTAATAGTCCCACCGGGCAGTATCTGAACACAGGTGAGGTGGAAAAAATGTAGAAGCGAAGAGAGATTGTGTCGTATTTCAGAATGAGAGCAAGCATTTGCGTGGGAGAAAGTGCCGGAAAAAGGCCAAAATTAAACTTGCATTTGTTAACATTTTAAGACGGCAGTGGGAGTAATGGTTTAAATTTTGCAGGAGCTGCTGGTGAGGGGACAGTAGTGCAGGGATTATGAGTGCATATCTTGTTAGATGGACTATTTACTACAATTTTTTTTTTTTTTTTTTTTTGGCCTGTCCCGTTTGGCTCTTTTGCCATCAGAATTGTTGTCTAAAGGCAAAGAAAGATGCCCAACGGATTTACTTTACCAAATTGACCATCCCAGCCTTGCCGTAATGGTCCATTTGATTCACCTTTTATTGTTTATTTTATTTTCACTTGCTGAATACGGGACAGACTTGACTGGGGGAAAGAAGGGGAGAAAGAAAGAGGGAAAGAGAAACAGCTGAGAAGAGGGACGGGGGAGAAGGGCAAAAGACAAAAACCAACAGAACGGGCAGAGAAAAAAAAAATGCATATATCAATCACCTGGATCACCTGCTGAGAAAGAAAAAAGAAAGCAAGCAGAAGAGAACAAGAGTAATAGAATAAACAACATCACAATGATATATGGGAATATGACAGTAAATACTAAATGTTAAACATTATTGTGCAGCACATAAGATCAACAGAACACAGTGTGCTTTGAGGTAGGAGCCAAAAAGGGTGTAGTTTGTGGGTGTGATCACCCGTGTGTACACCTGTGAGCATGGACGCGCTTGTTTTTTGTTTTTTAAAAGGTTCCTTCATGTAATAATCTGCTAGAGGGTGTGGGGGGGGCCACAGCCCCGTCCTCCAGGGCGTGAAGCAGGTGTGGAGGAGATCAAAACTCCAGACATCCAGAGGCCCCCAGAACACAAGAGACCAAGGAAGACCAACAGAGGGGCAGCTGCGCCACTGTCCCGGAAAGAGCTGAGGAGAGTCCCAGATGAGGGCTCACTCAGCAGCCGCGGAGCAGAAGCCAGGGGGAGTTGCAGTGACGCGCCCGTGAGCTCCGCCGGCAGCCAGCTGCGCCTGAGTGACCGAGCCCCAGGCCGAGAGGCCGGGGGCACCCCACCTCCGAAGTGGCCCGAGCGAGCCCCAGGCTCCAGGCCCCGATAAGCGGCCGCCAAGGAGTGAGCCGGTGTGTACCTGGACGCCCATCCCCGGACACAAAGAACCACCAACGCACCGATGTCTGAGGGGGTCCGCCACTGGCAGGGGAAGTGGTGGTAGGGGGAGATAGGCCTCCAAACCTTGGAGGGCCTGAGATGTCCCCAGAGAGGTGGCGCCTGACACCCAACCTGACATATAGACACAGACATACAGGCACACACAGATACAAACATCCATTCCCACCCTCATGCTCTCATATGCACTTACTCCACACTCAACCAACGTGGAGACAGACATAAAGAGACGTTGTACACACGATCACACTCCCCAAGCGTACTCTACAAACCGGGTCTAGGTGCCCCCGCCCCTGGAGGGGGGAACTGCACCCAGACCCAGGTGGTGTTTCCCTTTTCCCTGCGGTGGGGGGAATTTTCTTTTTATATTTGCTATTTCATGGGAATAGATTTGATTTTTCTATTTTTTTTTCTGTGTGTGTGTGTGTGTGTAAAAATAAAGCATCATTTCTGAGGTGGAAATGTGCAGCGGTGTTGCATTTTAAAGTTAGAAAACTGAATCAAGGGTATTGACCACCAACTAAGTTTATTATGTTTGTACTCCTGGGCAGTTTGCACTTAGAAAAAGATGAAAAGTGTGTAGCTGAGTGTTGTTTTTAAGAATTTTTCAGGAATATGGGCTCAGCTGTGACCTTGACAAGAGGCATAAGAAGGCGGAGGTGTTTTGGGAGATTGTGTGTGTGTGTGTGTGCATGTGCGCGTGTGTGTGTATATGTGTTTTAAAGTAATAGAGGGGTTTTGGCTGTGAAAGCCAGATAAGCCAAACCACAGGCACAATCACGCTCCTGCCATCTCACCCACTGACATAATGATTCAACACAGCTGTCAAATGTCTGCCAGACAGCATCCTCTGTATGTGTGCTGTATGTGCATGCACTGCATTTCCTATAGACTTCTCTATTTGTCTATTTTTGTGAGGCATCGGTGTGTATTTATCCACACACGCGTATATGCACAAATGTGTACCGTAATGTCTTTTTTTTTTTTTTTTAAGTTTATCGTACATCTGTGCCGAAGATGTGCACCACCTTTCATGGTTGTCTGCGTTCGTGTGTGGGAGGATAGACTAACAAAACCAGTCCACCTGCACCTTCAAACAAGAGGAAAAAACAGAGACGGAGGAGGACAGAGAAAAGGAAGGATCAGGGTCCCCTGTGTTTCCCTAGCTTGATTAGATTCTGCCAGAATTAAATTTTATGCTAAAAACAAACAGCAGGAGACAGCCTGGCCCACCCCCTCTGTTGTTTTCACTCTTCACAGTCCCTCCCTGCCCAGATCTTTTCTTCCCTCCCTCCCTCACTTCCGCCACTTTACCTCCTTCCAAAGCTTTGTTGCTTCTTCCTATCTGCATTCTCACTTCAGCAAAGAGACATGACATAACCAGCAAATTACTCCACAGATTACGTTGCTCCTTCAGGCTGTGTGAATAAATTTAAGGCTAAATGATGTCAGAGGTCACCATGCAGCAAATACTGTGTAACCTGTCACATTACTTGGTAAAATGTGCCAGATTTAGAGCAGTTTCCAGGCGTTAACACTGTTACTGAAGTTAAATGTCATCATATGAATTGCTTAGACATTGACCAGCATGAGTTTCAGTATCTACAAAAGCTGAATAGGTTTGTTTTTATTGATTTAAATTAATAAAATTATTCTTGGACATATTAAATCATGCATTTTGATAGCACTGTAAAGTTGCTTTGTTTGTGATAAATGCTTATAACACAGGTGACTGAAAAACTTGTGGGTTTTTCCCTGTAATTGGAAACTATTTCCTGCAACGTGAATCCCAAAAGTTTGTAAAACAACTCATTATGCTGATGGATTGCTACAAAGGATAGTGACGCAACATGATAGTAAGATTCTTAAGGCAGGGTGTGAGATTCCATAAATGAATGACTATGGATGTGAAAACATGAATTTCATTACATAACAAACAGATTTCAGGTGTTATTATCTGTTTATTATTAAGAGTTCATGTCATGCTTTTGCACCAGTTAACAACTTATGTCATCAAATTATCAGGGCTTGAACAAATATTCACAAGGGTATCCTGTTGCTACGGTGTTTAGCTTTTAAAATCCACTACCTCACTTTGCAAACTCTCTTTTCATATCAGATTACATGTCTGGACTTTGACCTGCAGTGAATGAAACTGCCTTTTTGCCAGCTACGCGCCTGTGCCACCAGCTTTTCCCCCCGGTGCAGCCGAGTTGTCCTTGCACGAGGGTCATGGCAGTGCTCTGCTTAGTAGGGCACTGGAGTAGTCCACCTCTCCGGGGAGACAGCACATCCCTGTTTAGCTCCACAGGGGTGACCTCTCACCCTCAGGCTTCATTTTCTGATTGGGTTGTTTGAGTCAGGTTGCGAGCTGCTGTGAATAACCTGCTGTGGACTAAAACAGACCTCTGTGTCCACTTTTAACTCGTATATTTGTCTGGCTTCTCCTCCAGTTTGTACTCTCTGTATAATCTCACACCTTTTTTGGTGCCTCAGTAGATTTTTTTTATTTATTTATTTTTATTTTAGATGGGATACATATAAATGCAACATTAATATCATGGCATTATAACAAGTAGTTTGTGGATCTATATATCAATATATTAAAATGTGTAAAAATAACCATAGTTTTTTTAAATAGTGCCTGCTTTCTGATAGAATATGCTCATTGTCAGCAGTACCAGAAGAAACACAGAAGTTGTACACATTTTTGTTGCCTCCTACCAAGTAGGAGAAAGTACTGTTTAAAAATTTGACCTCTGACCTAACCTTCAAAATCAATAAATTCATCTGAAGGTCAAAGTGATATTAATGCTATATAAGGCTGTTTAAAGCTATGTTTCTTACTGCCATTGCATGTATTTACAACATATAGGAATATAGGAAATCATATTTGGGGATTCTAAATATCACATTACAGTTTGCATCCAAAGATCATGCCACATTTGCCTTCTGACCTCACTTTTACATTTCACATCTGCCATTCTTTCAACCAAAGAAACACGAAAGTTGGCCCCAGAAGGTGTTTTATCTTTACAGGATTTGTTGTTAGGAGAACGAGCTGTATATTATATAAGCTCAAGCTATTCATGTCCAGTTATCTAAAAGAAGAAGAAGGAAGAAGGTGTACTTTATTGATCCCCGTGGGGAAATTCCTCTCTGCATTTAACCCATTCACTCAGTGAAGCAGTGGGCAGCCATTGGGCACCCGGGGAGCAGTGGTTAGGGACGGTACCTTGCTCAGGGGTAACTCAGGGTAGCTGTTCGGGGGAATCGAACCCCCGACCTTCCGATCATGGGGCCACCACTCTACCTACTGAGCTATCCCTACCCCAAAAATCAGTACATATTATCCCTTACCTACTCTTACATAATGTTTGTATAATCAAATGAAACAGCTGTCATGCTACCCTTATGTGGTTTTTATCGCACTACAAACCTTTTAAAGTATGTTTAAAAAGAAAAGCAGAGAAAATGAATATATGCAAAATACAATATTATTTCCTTAAAAGTAAATCCTGCACATAGAGTCAGCTGCCTTGTCAGAAGTGCTTCTTTTGGCCTGAGTTTTCAAATCCAGTGTACGGTACTTTATTGTAAGTATGCACATTGAAATTGACCATAATCACAATTCCCTGGCAAAGGCAGGGCGATAGGTGAAAGGTGTTTACATTTCACATTCAGGCTTTCACATATTTATTTATTTATTTATTTTTTTTGCTTGTTTGTATGTGTACAGTGTCACGATCTCTCATTCTTCCCTCCCTTTAACATTTCCTCTCGTCCTTTCTTTCACACAGATTCTTTGGTTTCCTTTCTGTTCCTCGGCAGTGTGTATCCTGCCAGATGAACATGAGGCGGGAAAAGGAATGCAGCTCCGCTCTGTTTACTAGGGCTGAACGATTATGGAAAATAATCTAATTGCGATTTTTTTGCCCCAATATTGCGATTGCGATGCGATATGCGATTATTTTTTAAGGTCTTTGTCTTCTGTATTATTAAACAAAGACAAGCAATACATCATATAGTATGGCCAATACTATATTACATTAATTTTAAACTGTTCTTTCCTGGAAGACAGACCTCTGTTATGATGACATGAGGTGATGCATGAATTGATGACTGACATTTTTATTTAACTTCTTCAATCACAACAGTATATTTGAACATACACAATAGTTTATTTTTAGCTTACAAACATCTGAGCATAAAGTGCTGGCAAGGAACCCTGGTGTAAACATTAAAATGAAAGTCAGTACAATGTGCAGATTGCAGAAATATACATAAAAAAAATCAGTGGCTTTACCACACTCAGTTTTTCGACATCTGTGAACTACTAGACAGTCATTCAATTAAAAAATAATATTAAATAAATAAAACGAATAAATAAAAAATACACACATCTTACTGATCTCTGCAGTCAGTAACATTACACATAAAGTGCAAACATAATAGCAATTGTATAAACACACACACAAACACGCCTTTAAAGTTTAAAGGCGTGAAATTGGACGGTCTAGCCTTCTGATTAGCGTCACCGCTGTCTCGGTGGAGTTTAATAAACTCGGCCGTCTGCTTCTTGCTATCTAAAATATAACCAGACACTGGTGTAAATTCTCGACTGTCTCATACTTCTGTTTAATAAGTTTTCTGTTTGACGTTTAGTCAGCTGTGTGAAAACCAAGGAGGAACCCACCCGGGGGATTAATAAAGTTTTATTTTATCTAATCTAATAACTTTAATCTCAGCCAAACCGATTTACTCACGAACAAACAAAACACTGAAAAAAGCCCAACAATAACATTTTTAGGTTGTCTAAGTGACTTATATATTACGTTTAACCCGAGCAGCGAAACTCCGCGGTGATCTGAAAATGATGTGCCGGGAGTTGTGCCGTTCTCGGCCGCATCAGTAACCCTCGAGCTCCCGGCTAGCTGTCGAGCTGGTGGGTAGCAGACGCCTCTGAAAACGTCGAAGCACTTTTGCAAATATGGGATATCTTGATAAACCGAGCAGATATTTGATGTTTACACAACTACTTTCTCGCCTGAAAATATGTTAAAAGTTTATTTTGTGACCCAGAAAGATTAGTATGAGTAATTTTAAAACTTAGTAGCGGCCGCCATTGCTGGAAACTGGAGTTTGGCTGGGCCGCGCTATGAATTCTGGGATATGGTAGTAATTTGGACAGCCTTCGGCACGTCGCTGTGACGTAATCGGTCTACAAATGCGGCCTCAGGAGGATGCAGCCCATGAATTTGGACATGTCCAGAGTATAATCGCAGCCTTTGTGGTTAGAAAATTGCACTTGATCATGTCGCGATATTATCGCAAATGCGATATATCGTTCAGCCCTACTGTTTACCTCTTCCTCGTTCTCTCGCTCTCTCACTCATTATAGATTCACACACTCTCACTACGACATCTCCTCCTCTCTCTCTCTCTCTCTCTCTATCTCTCCTTTTCTCTGTGAGTATGCTCAGTCATTCAGCTCTGTGCACTGCTGTTGTTTCGTGAGGCTGGAGAGCCAGTGGGAAGCCTGTGATTGGGGAAATAAGCACTTGTGTCTACGCCAGCTGCCTCCGAGACAAACTAGATACCGAGAAGGGACGCTGGTGCTGCGGATTTTAAGCCGCTCATATCAAGAAGAAATGGATTTGTGGCACGTGTGAACTTTGGAGAGGCATGTGTAAACGACATGAACTGCTCCCATTTGGCATCAGCGTCTGCTGGAAGAAGAGATGTCTTTGAAATCTGCTGCTTACCTTAACTGTCTCATGTCGATCTGCGCCCGAGAGGTCGAAAACTCTGGCGGTACGTTACTAATCATTGAGATGTAAGGTGGTGACACATGGTTTATCGCATGATTTAACAGGATACAACTCAGAAAGGTTAACCTCACAGACATCTGTTATACCTGATTACACCTGAGACGAGAGGGAAAATGACTGGCTAGAGGCAGGATTAAAGGAGTAACCTGTGATGTCAGACTCCACCTGGGGCAGTCGTTGTACATTCTGCTGAGTAGTTACAGCTTTGTCAAGGGAGGTTGGGGGCAGCAGGCGCAGACTTCATTTCCAGGTGTGTAAACCACACAGACCTGACTCACCTGACATCATCACATCCCTGTCTGGGGTCCCTTCTTTTACTGATTTTCTTCACCTCATCTTCTCAGTATTCTCAGCTATCAGACCTGCCAGCACCTCTCCTTCTCTCCCCATGGAGCCACTAAAATGACAAGAGAACTGACACTAATTAATGTGACTCCCAGCAGCCTAAGTCTGATTCCACAGCACTAAAGTAGAAGGGGGAAAGAAAAAGCTTTGTGAACACTTGTGAACTGTCATCACGTGGAACAAGAGAAGCACCATGTGGAATCAGTCGGGATACTGCAATCACATACCTCATCCTGGATATCCTTTTTACCATGCACCATGCAGGTATGGTATCACCACCCTAATGTGTATGTTGGGTTGGCTTTTGCTATCTTTTGCTCTAAAATGGCAGTTTTATTGATTTGAACTTACATCTTAAGTTTTCATTGTTTCTCATGTTTGGTGACCCCCAGGGTTCAGTGCTAGGCCCACTGTTTTAATACAGGGACTGGCTTTGGTCCAGTATGTTTAATGGTTTTGTGGTTTAATCCATCCTTGTGCAATGTTGATTAAGTCAAGCTGTAAGTGGGTTTATGATTTTGTAAAGCAGTTTGTAGCCACACTGGTTTGTCTGGAATGTTGTTTTAAAAGAACAAAGAAACTGGTTCTGCCTGTGTGGACTAACAGAGGTTTGTTAGGCTTGTTGGTCAGTGTGACAGAAGCTGGAGTAGTATTTTCAAGCACTGAGCTATTCAAGGTTCCCAAGATCACTCTTAAAGTAAGGTTAATATTAGAAGCACTGGTGTATTTAAACAATCAGTTTTGTGTGCCTCAAATTCACACAATGGTTATGTAAGATTGTGCTGTGTCTCTTTCCACGCTTCCTGGAGCAGGAATGAGTTCATTACATTTATCACCAGGTTTCAGACGTGACCGACTCTCAAATGAACACCATCAGTCCCAATTCCCCGAGGGCAGAACAGATCCCCTACACCTCTTTTTCTGTCAGATACTGTAATACTGTCTAACATCTGAAGGCTGCTGGAGCTCAACTACCAAAATACTGATTCTCCATGAGTCTGTAAGAATCTCTGTGATTGAACAGGATGAGAACATATTTTAAATATTAAATAAAATGATTAACATTGAATGTATGACATGTTCTTAGTTCTAGGTTAGTGTGTATCTGAGCAAGTGTACATGCACTATAAAAAGTTTGTGCTTGTGTAATTCTTACATCTTTATCTTTATTTATAATATACACATAGTGGATGTAAAATTGCCAGTGTTGGTTCACAAGCAGCAGGCGAGGTCTGCGTTGGGGATTTAGCTGATGAGTGACTCATACCTCAGACCACTGGGCAGGTCAATGACCTGTCAGATCATCCAGCTCATGGCAAAGAGAGAAAGAGAAAGGGAGAGAGTACACGGGAATTCAGGAAATAGCCATGAGCTCCAAAAACAAACTAACCATCGCTATTCACTCCCACTCTGGTCTCTTATGGTAAAGTACTCTGAGTCACTCTCTGAGTATTGCACCTGTAGCCTAATCACCTCATGTATTCAAGTTAAATTTGACATTTTTCTGCATAAATGCATTCCAGCATGCCTATAATGCCATACAAACAAGCTGGATAGCTGCAGGAAATAAACTATTTACAGTTTTATTTCTCCCTCTTTTACACTGATTACAAATCTATGTCCGCCATCTTGGGTCATGTTTTCTATCTTCCCATTTACATTTAAGTTCTTCCTTTAGATTTCTAGTCCTCTGAGGGTTTATTTTGTACAGCTGAAAATGCCTGAAAACTGACCACTGAGTAAAATGATGAAATTCCTCTCAAAAGGAGATAAAAGGAGAAAATGCTTTTAAATTTAAAGTTAAGTTGTAAAGGGGGATTTTTTACAGGTTAGGAGGAAGAGCACTGAATACAGGCTTGTTCTCCACAGAGGAAAAAGTGATACGGAGTGAATCAGGCGTTTTCACTCCCGTAAAATTACACAGCACAAACACGTATTTTTATGAGCTCCTCTACAATTGTCAAATGTTTGCTTTAGCAATTCAGAGTGCTTAAATGACATCTGCTAAACATAAGATAATACTAATGTATGAGTGAAATAGAAGAATTTATAATAATATTTTTAAAGATGCTTCAGTGAAAGTTTACTGTGCCCTTGCTTACACTGCTCTAGTTAATGATTCTCTCACCTGCCAACAGGCGGGCCATTGACTCTGTCAGACTACACCCCTTTCTGTTGCCTGATCCGGTGTGTTTACATTCAAATGACAAGGTGTTCATTTGGTGTTTGAGGAAGTCCTTAACTACACTCTGTTGTTTGGTCCGCTAATCCAGCATAAGCTAGCAACTTCAGTCAGCCATGGAGGCTTGAGGTGAGCGTGAAAGCTTATGACGACCTGTCTGTGTTTGCCTCAGAGTATTGATGTGTGTTTGTGCATTTCTATGTGTGTGTGTGTGTGTGTGTGTGTGTGTGTTTTCTGCGGGTATATCATCTATGGGGGTAAAGTTTGATGCGTTAACCAGTTGGCATTTAAGTAACATCACATTTTGCAGCATTTACAGAAAGGGTTCTTTGGATGGAAGCAAAAACCAACAGAGAAGCAAAAACCAACAGAGAAGCAAAAAACAGTAGAGAAACAGTGCTGACGTGACAAAGGTCATGACACAGATTGTCGGTCACAAGTCTGTATGTGCTGAATTACCCAGACACAAGACTATATGCAGCCGTGGCCACTTAACCTGCATAGGAGGATTTTGTGTATACTTGTGCGCACGGGTCTATGTCTACAGCTCTGTAAGTCTCACAACGGCTCAGGGATATAAATGGATTTGGGCTGGTAGCCCAGCAGGGGGTGAATGGAGCAGATCGTCTGAAAGCCTTTTCCTCAGTGCTACACACACACGTAGACAAAGTGCTCTACCACACTTGCACTTACACGTGTATATACATACAGAGTCATTTCATAAAACAACTTCCAACAGCCCATAATTGACTTTGGTTTCATTCGAGAGTGACCCTCTAACCTCTCTCAAGTATTTAGAGAGCAAAGTCTGTGCGATTGTCTTTTAATCTCGAAACGTGGAATGAATATTGCGTATCATAAATGAATCTCAGCAAAAAGGCAATCTATTAAGGTGGTGCTAACCCCATCACCTTTAGTTTAGCTCATAAAAACATTGGCATGAAAGGATTCCTCGCTGGTAAAGGAATAAAAGCTTTACCAGCTTTTAGTGTTAAACTTTATCTGAAGTCAAAGCAGCAATAACTGTAGGGAGAGTTTGATGGGTAAAAGAAGGATCACATATAGCAGATATAACCACTGATAATATCACAGAGACTTGCTGGTTTCCTTACTGCTGTCTTAGGAGGAGTGGCCTGCTCTTGCAAGAAACCCAAGAGCATACAAATAAATAAACAAAAATAATATCCATCCATCATTATTTCCATTTATGTGTTTCATTTCAGCGCTAATGCATTCTGTAGTCTCTGTGTTTATTTCATAACCTAGGGGACTTTGGGTGACACAGATGACACTTTATAGACACTTTCTAGACTAATTGAAATATTGAATGAAAGTCCCTGATGATGCAGTGCTGCTAATATATGTAATAGTTTGGATTTCTGCCTCTTCACACTCACAGAAGATATAGAACTGCTCTATTCAACAGACGATTGTAGCGACACAGTATGACAAATAAAGTTGTCCTTTCTTAACTGGGCAAGAAAGGTGGCTCAATTGTCACTCAAACTTTTGAGCACATAAAAGACATTTCAGATGAGATGAACCTGAAAGCAGATTAAATGTGTACAAAAGTTGATTTATCATCCAGGCACACACACAAAGAGACACACACACACTTTTCTATAGTACAGTATAGTACCATACTGACTGAGCCTCCCCACCCCCATCTGAGGATTCTCCAGGAGAATGTGTCATCCGTGTCTCTAGCTGTCCTCTCCTCCTGAGTCCTGACATACTGCTGTGGCTGGATGTTTGACGCGAATGACACTTTGACAAAATGAATTTCCCACAAGCCTCTCTCAGGGAGGATGCCCTTATGTCACAAAGTGTCGGGCTGTCACAACAGCAGACTGGGGTGGGACTGCACCAAAGAGGGAGAGAGAACTGTCATTGCTGTGGTTTCTTTGACACTGTGGTTTGATGATGATGATGTAGTAAAGGATCATGTGTTAACTGTTGATGCCAGCAATTTCTCACAACAAAGGCCAAAAACCACAGGAAAGTAATAATGCTGATTTCAAATGTACATAGGAAAACAAAAGTGACAGTCTGTCACCACCAGAATTCACCAAGATCTTACATGCCCTGCAGACAAGACGAAGATATCACTGTTTTTTTTTTTTTTTTTTTCTTTTGTATTGAAAAGAGCAAATAAGTTCTGTTTGTCTTTTATTTGACTCTCATCACAGGAACATCAGGATTATTTGAATCCACTCTGTTTGTTGTTTACAGATGCAGGGAGAACATGCATGGCATGGCTTCCTCCTATGTGCTTTGGGTTAATTGGTGATTTGAATTTGACTGTAGGTGTGAGTGTTAGCACGAATTATTGTTTGACTGTTGGCCCGTTCACAGACTGGCAGCCTGTCTAGAGTGACCCCTGCCTTTTTCCCCATGACAGCTAGCACAGTGTCTAGCCATCCAGCCAGTAAAAAAGAAGCAATATCACTTTTTTATTTTAATTTTTCTTCACTGCTTTAGTCTGGATCAAAATTGTGCATAATATTAAAACTGGCAGGGTAATTTCACATTCTTAGATTGAAACCTGTGTCCAAATGTCAAGCTGCTTATAATTCCTAATTTCTTCTTGTTTCAGCCTGCTTAATTCATGACAGGCGGGAGTAAATGAGGGGACAAAAATAGACAATCTAAGTCTTATTATGTAGCAGGGACACAGAGAGTCCACTCAAGGTTTGATGGCTGAACCTGTTTGAGAAAGCGGCAGATGGTGGGCTTTTGTACACTGCATTCATTCAGGTGTAGCTTGTGCTGTGAAAGGATCAGGTGTGAAGAGTATAGACAGTAGAGTTACAGTGAGATGGGTTTTGTGCAGCATCCTTTAAAATTTCTCCTAACATCTTAGTGGATATGGGTTTATTAGAGTCAGATGGTAACATACAGAGGGATGGACTCCAGCCTAAAGCACCTCTCAAAGGCCACTGACTTCAAAGGCTTCTTCTTTGTTGATTTTTCACTGGAGAAGAGCAAAGATGTTGACCACTTGATAGCGAAGAATGGGTTTAGCCCTGGCCTCCGAAGGTAGGAGACAATAGGAATCACTTGTATGACTGAGCAACCTACGACCATCAGGGGTTCTTTTGTAAAGATGCATGGTAAATTAATCACACAGTTGCAAAGGGAATACTGGTAAGATAATATTGCCTATGGAAAAACTGGCAAATATTTATTAGTGGCACAAAGACGTATAAGAAGTAGACAGTTATAATAAATTATGAGATGCCTAATATGCCTAATGTGGGCTTTGAATGTAATAAAAAGGCAGGTGCATTTCGCTTCAGACATTTTTGAATTATTTGATCCATTTAGCTGCTGCAGCTATTCTGTTGGATGTAATAGAAGTACAATAAAACATAAATATTTCATGAAGGAAAACTAACATCTTTGACAAATGCCATCTAAACTTTATTGCTCTGACTTTTTGTCTTTACAGTGTGGACACAATAACAGCGCTGCTGTTGCTGTTGACTTCATGTCTGAGCATAATCTGAAACTTTTAGTAAAGCCATTAAATTGATGCGGAACATGCATTGAGTTAATTTTCTCCACTATTAGAATACTGTTCGTGGATTCACATTTTTCTGTTTGTTGTTCTCAAGTGCAGAAGGCTAAGAATTAGTTGCACAGGACAGAGTGTATAATCTCTTTAGGTTTCAAACAGCAGTTTGAGGCCACACTTCCATTCCAGAGCTGATATGTAGGTTTTCACTACTAGCCTGCTCTCCATTCTCCATCTGTGTGTCACTGAAACCCTTTGAGCATGCCAGTCTCTCAGGTCTCACATGACACCCCAGCTGGCTCAGTCCATGTGAGCAGCGTGGCTGTAATCCCACCTAATCTGAGACAGCTTTGTGTGTAATGAAAGAATCCACTGTAAATCCATGACGAGGTTGATTTGTGTGGGAAACATGCTAAAAGGTTACAGTTTATGTTTCATTTCGGACAGATTTAAAAACAAATTGTTTACTCAGATATGATTAATCTTTATATTTCTATATGATTTTAGCATCATGTTTGTGGTTGTATGGTAAGATCATTGGGCTCTCCATGAACTATGCTGGTTGTGGATATACCACAGTTTTCACTTTTCTATTATATCCACCACTATAAGAGTTGGCTTTGAAGGAACAGATTATTATCAATCTAATGTATCTGTATCAAGCAGAGAGTTAGAGTCATGAGTGCATTTCATTAACCCAAAAACACCCAGTGAGGTGCATATGTCTTGCAAAATAATTACTTTCAGTGGCACTTTGTGTGACAGTTTGAAGCCAAATATAGTGTGGCATAAACGGCAGTGCAAGGCACTGAGTACAGTCTGTGGTGGAAGAAAACAGTTAAATAGGACAAATGGGAGAACCACAACACATTTCCTTTTCACGTTTTTTACTTCCCACATTGGCAAATCCAAACAAGAAGAAACTCTGTCTCACTACAGTCTCAGTGGACTCAGCAAGGGAAGCGTAGGCTGGAGCAGAAGTGGAGTGATTCTGCTTAGTGGCAGTGGGTAGACTAGCTTTCTCTCTCCACCTAGTGATGAGACATAAAGTGCCATTGTATACCTGCGTTTTGCCAAGAGGCCCATGCTCTCAGTATGTCATCAGCAGTTGCTCTTAAAATTAGATTCGGGCTATAGTGTATGCAGTAAATTAATATGGCCACATGTGAAACTTGAGATTCAAAACCAGGGTCGGCATTATTTTTAGGGCCTGAATTTCTCTGCTGTGCTGTGAAAGTTTTTTTTTTTTTTTTTTTTTTTTTAAGCTCACAGTTGTTCCATTAATATAGCTGTAATATAGCTGCAGAGCAGTGTACCTCTTGTGGAGGAAGATGTGTACTTAATGTGTTTTTAGATCTGGTCTTGTGTGAATAATCTGATTTGGATTGTAGAATGTAATCTACTGATTACAGTGTTAGTGGGTCTTGTTTTTTTTTTGTTTTTTTAAAGACCATTTTTAACTTCTTTCGTTTTCATTGACTCAAGATAACTGAACAATATTTTAAAAATTCAGGCCCGTTGTTCAATAACATGTTGGCGATAATTTATTCTTTTGGGGTGCATGCTAAAAAATAGCTGAAGTAGCAGAAATTTAGCTGGATTCTCTGCTAAGACAGGGCTTGATTTAGCCTTTGCCTGCTAATGCATCATTGTCATTGCTAACCTAAGCACCACCTGCAGGCTCTGATAGTGTTGAGTGGCTTGGGATTATTATCATTATACAGAGTTAACTTTGTGCTGCTGAAAGTGGCTAGGCCAGAGCTGCTGCCCCACATGTTAACTCTATACTCTAAGACTGTGTCGACATGTATTCGTTCTTGCTCAGAGATGCGGTTCTACCACTTTAAATAGCCTGGATTAACACAATATAGTACCTAAATTAAACGTGGGAGACCATGGCTTTTATTTAGTCCTGTTAAATGTCAGAGGGTCCTGTGATGTCAGATCTGGGAGCAATTTGGTATTACTGTGTGGCATTTCGAGGCATTATTCCAAGTGAATTAATCAAATGCACCTCAGTCGGCCTCAAGCCTACAACATTTGTGTGGGTGTGGTTTTGTCTGTCTCTGTGTGAGTGTGCAGTTTCTCTTTTATACCTTTTATGCCCCTCTACCACATTGTGTATCTTAAACTGTGAAATCTATGCATCTCTCCCCTTAATGATTTATAGGTTACCCGGGGAAACATGAACACTTTCAAAACCTCCCTCTTTCTTAAATAGATGTGAACGAGAAGCTCGCTGTGTGTCTCCTGCTGTAAAATCTTAGAACTGGTCAGAAGCGTTATTTGTTCAATATGTTGCGGACATCACTTGCAGGGGTTAAAGTGGGATTTGACAGGTGGGTGTTGCATTGCGGTGGGGGGGGGATGGCTTGCCTCAGAATAACACCAAAATTGATTTGTTCTGTGAGCTCCTATGGACTTGTTTTCTCTGCGGCTGGGCAAAGTAACCAGCTTGACCTATGCTGCTACCATGGCTCTTTGTGGATTTGGTCAGCAGCAGTCTGCAGTATGTTAGCAGATGTTACATGGATTGTCACGCTGTCATAGTTGCTTTCCAACCTCTACCTTTAGTAGTCTTGCAAGCTTAAATGAATCTCATCATTTAAGTTATTGGTAAATGAACTGGTTCTTATGCTTTTCTGTTCTGAATGTGCATTCAAAGTGCTTTATACAACATACCCCATTCATACATTCATAGAAGCACTTTTTTTCTGCATCTAAGTGCTTTCTAGCATTTGATGAATGCATCAGGAGCAACTCCGGATTCAGTATATTACCTAAGGATACTTTGGCATGCAGACTTGAACTACCAACCTTCCCAATTGGTTAGATGACCTGGTCTATCACTGAGCCACAGTCACCTCCACCTCCTTTTGTCAAAGATTTTACAAACCAGAGAGCTTCTACTGCACTGCAGGTACAGATCGACTGTTGCTTTCAAAAAAAATAAAATCTATAATTAATGATTTTATTTATGGAAATGTCATTTGCAGAGCAGGCCTTACTCATCATCATCTCTCATCTTTGTCATTTTTCTTCCATCTTTCATCTCCAAAAGTCATCTCACATTAACGTCAATAATGTACTTTCTTAGAAGAGTGAGTAGTTAACATGGTAAATAACCATGGGATGACATTAAATATATGGAGTAAGAGTGAGTGAAAAGTAGAGCTGGGCGATATGAGATTTTTTCATATCACGATATGTTTTTTTCATTTCAGGCGATAACGATATCTATCACGATATAAGCCAAATAACTATATTTGTAAGATTTAAATGTGCCGTTGCTCACAAGTAAAATGTGAAATAAAAAAATAAAGGCAAATATTGCAAACTACACAAAAGGCAGCCGCTAAAGCGTTTAAGTTTCAAAATAGAACAAACGAAACAGACTAAATTGTCAATTCCACTTAGAAACAAAATATTAATTGTAAAAATAAATCTTAGTTTGTGTTACAGAAGAACAGACAAAACTGACTAACTTTTGTCAATATCAAATAAACTGAGAACTAAAAGGAAATTCTCAATCTCTCCTTGTTGTATAGCTTAGCTTTTCAAACAGTTTTAACAGTTACTTTAGTCTGACAAAAGCCGAATGACGAATTAGCGCTTCCAGTCAGAGACTGAGGCTACGTCCACACGTACACGGGTATTTTTGAAAACGGAGATTTTCCGTTTTCGTTTTAAAAAATAATCCCGTCCACACATAAAGGCAGAAATGAAGGAAAACGCTGTTATGAACATGCCAAAGCAGCAGGTGGCGCTAGATTCCTAACCGTACCGAAATGTTGGCCAATCAGAAGTCTAGAAGCCTCGGTGGGAAAAAGTAAACAAAGCTGGGGCATAGAAGCAGAACAGAGTCGTATGTGTGGACGGACAGTAACTGTGTGTATGTAAGCATTTAAACACTGCAGAGAGTAGAATTAACAGTAACAGTATTGTAGAAATTTATTTCACCGAAACAATAACGTGGCGCACAGTGTGACGCATGCACCAGTTTATTGTATTTCCAGACTTGTTTTCGGCACAATTTACAGCGCACGCTACTCTGTTTTTTGTCAGACTTGAAATAGCCGAAATACCTTCACACTACGGAACTTCTATGGCTCTTCCGTTCGACAATCTCTCCGGCATTGGAACCATCATCTGTTTTCTCTTCGGTCACGCTCGGTTGATTTTTCTAGTCGGCACACTCATTTCCTCCATTACGCGCTGGCTGCTTCCCAAACAAACACACGTGCGGCTTGGCACTTGTGCTGTACGTAACAAGTCACGCGACGTGACGCTGCGGCTGTGATTGGTTCGGCTCTGCGCTACTTAGTTTGGATTGGCTAAACTTTTATTTTTTTTATTTTTTTTTATTTTAAGAGGACAAGAGCGGCGAGGTCTATCGCGATAGCTTAATTTCTCTATCGAGTAAAAGTTATATCGCGATACATATCGTTATCGTTCTATCGCCCAGCTCTAGTGAAAAGGTACGCCAGGCTACCGCATGCCAAATGTGAACTCATTTAATGTTGTTATGTATAATGTGCCTATGAGATTTATTTACTTGCAGCAGGATCGTTCCAGCATGCTTTAACCCTGGCTGTTTGGTGCAGCCACTTGGTACTTGACTCTACTAGATGAGGGTTGTTAAATGTACTAGATACTAAGCCTCTGCAGCTGAGGCCAGCTCATGGGGCAAGGGGTGGAATTTAATGTTGCACTCGATTAATATCGTAATGTTTACCTGATTTCGTTAATTGTGTGCCGCAGATGTGAAGGGAAAGCTGCACACACACAGTGGATTTTATTTCCCAGACCCTGAATGAAGACAATGATGAGAGGGAAAGAGGGTGATGAATGATTTAGTCGACTGTGATCCATAATTCTTGGACATAAGTGGAAGCGTCAGCTGTCATAACATTTGCCTGGTTCTTTATTCCTTTTTTGACATTTTTATGCTTTTTCTGTGCAATTTTATTTGTGAAAGGGGCTGATGGAAAGACAAGGGTAATAAGATAGATCAGCTAACCGGTTTGTTATAAGTGAAAGCTGGCAGTTACCCAAATAGTGTTTTAGTGCCATGCTTTACATCAGACACAATTTTGGAAAAACCTAAACTTAACTTGTTTATTTTTGTTGTTGTTTTTCTTAATCTCAAAAAAATGCATGAAATTATTATTTTGGAAAGCTGTATTTAATAAAATCACAATGTAGCAGTGCAACACGTAAGTTATATGTTTTATAACTGAGATTACCAGAGTAATCTCAGTTGAAAAATAAAGGATGTTTGCCATATCTCAGTGCTCAAGAACACCAACAGTTAGCTGCATTTTGCATGAGTCTTTACAGCGGTGTATTTCAATGGAAAATCCCCATTTTCTGTCTTCTCTCAGTGCAGCTGCAACTCCTTCTTGAAAATTACAGATATTTTATTTAGTTTTGGGCTAGTTAATTATTTAAACACTTGGCTGTTTTCTTTTGTTCTTACTTGGCCGTTTTGATTAAATTGAAACTTTCGCACACACTCACATTTTCACACACATCCAAAATCCCTTCGCCTCCTGTAGACAGACCCGTCAGGACCCTGTGAAGTGTTTTGAATGTGAATGCAGTGCAGAAATTCTGTCCATTAGCATGCCAGGCTGTCAGTCTCCACGTCGACTATCTTGCTGTCCGGCTAAAAGCTGCTCTCCAGTTTCAGAATTGGTGTTTTCTTGCAGTAAACACAAATCTCCTCTTTTTTCAAAATCCCACTGCTATATAGCAGTATTTATGCAATGCATCACAGTGGGGCCTTATTTGAAGCTAACGATGGCCTCATCTCAATGTTGCCATAGCAACAAAATGTCCTGAAGCAGTCACTTAAGGGCTGGGGAGGGGTGGGGCTGGCCCTTCCTTGTGGGATTACCAGCAGCAAAAGAGTTGGACGCCACTCTGTCTGCTGTCTGTGATTGGTTGTGATGGACATCTCTATTAAAGCACAATTCACTCCCCACCATCACTACACCCTTCCAAATACAGCCACAATCAAGATAGAATGGCTCATCAGGGCTGAAGAATCTCAATCCTGCTACTTGATGGAGCTGCAATTAAGTGTCAGGGCCACTTTTATAACCTCTGTGGCCCTCTGGGGAGGCAGATGGTTGTGAAGTGAAGCAAAATGAAATTTGTACTATTCATGTCTTGTAAAAGCTGGATGTTAAAAAGTATATCAATCAATCAGAGCTGTGAGGGAGACTTAATAGACTTGATTGTGTATGACATGATTGGCACTAATTAAAAAAAAATGGCTGAAGAGCTGAAATAAAATTGTGTTTTTAAAATACAGTTGACCAGATTGATGACGGAGAACGTAAAAGGGCATGAGGTACGTCATGGTTGTGAAGTTGTGCATAGCTTTTCCTGCCAAGGCAACCAGGTACTCTATAAATAAACCTGTGCATGTGCTTTTGAGGGGCAAGGGGGTTGATTTCCACTGAATCAATGAAAATATGATCAAGTGAAAGTGAAGAGCCTTTCCTGGCTGACCCAGTGTAAGAGGTGGTGCTAAAACAGAGAGACAGACAGGCAAGCATTCACACTCAAATTTACACAAATTTAGAAATACCAGATAACCTAATGAGCATGTGTTTGGGTCAGAGCACCCGCAGGCACAGCAAGAACGTACAAATTCCACAGAAAGGCCAAGCAAATTTAAACCCTGAACCTTCTTGTTGTTTGGAATATATACTATCCACCGCACCACCATAGCACCAAAATAATAACTTCATTATAAATTGAAATATCAAAACATGAATACATGCACACAATGCCTTAGTGTGTACAAACAAAACCCCCCAAACTGTTTTGGAATAGCTTTACAATGAAGATGCAGTTAGCCAGTGATTCCAGGCTTTCTTTGAGCTGCTGTCATGTTAACCACAAAGTTGATCTTGCCCTTAATATTAAAACATGTAAAGTGTCCAAATCTGTTAGTTGTAAGTGCCCAGTTCTAAAAGTATTCCTTAGACACTTCTTAACAAATATTAATATTTAGTTTACATTTGTGTCTCTGTGGCAGTTTTCATTTTTCTTCTTTATGCTATTATAAATATTATATTCTCCATGTAAAATTGTTGATTTATTCAGTGTGTAATTTTAGTTTGTAAAAGTTAATGACACTAGCTTTTTGTGATGATCATCGGTGTGATGTTGTTCAGTTATTCATGCCGTCTTCTCTACAGTTGTTGTTGTTGTTGTTGTTGTCATTGGCATATTTGTATTCACCGGCTGAACCAGTCCTGCTGTGTTTAGTCACAGCCCTCATATTTGTTTGAACAGGGGAAGTCTCCCATGTCCACATGATGTCAGGACAGACAGGATAAGAGATGGTGGAATCAGATACTACAAACAAAACCAAAGCAAATGTTACCCATCACTCTGCTGTTACATTGTCAAGGAGACTGACAATGTAACATCACAAACTCACCCTGGAGTGTAGGACTAGTACTGGTCCATCATTAGAAGTTATAAAATCATTTGTTTTGAGATAATCTATCACCTTTTATGAATTTGCTTTTATATTAGGATTAACATGAACATTATTTTGGACAAAGAATTTTACCTATAACTTGTTCAAATGAAAACTTGTTCATCTTACACACAAGTTTGAGCTTAATTAAATTTTTGGATGCATTAAACTCTTCAACAAACCACTGAATCCCAAACCCACTGCAGCAGAGCCGATGTGTAGGAGTCCAAACAAAAGTAGAATTTGCCAACTGGGCTTAATAAAGTATTGCATTATATTATTAACCTTGTGTACTGCAGGCAGTTTTTTCTGGTGCTTTGAGGGTTGGAATAACTGCTTGCGTTATGGATTCGGCACCAGTGACACATTTTCCTTCCACTTTACCTCTTGATTTTGACCTTCGCCCACGTAGCACAGCTACAGCTGAAGAGCACCTAGTAGATGGGCCTTGTTTCCATGCTGATTATGTTCACTTGGCACTTGATGTGTGTCCTACGTTTGTTTCCTCTTACTGTGTGAGAACGAGAATTATAAAGTAAGTTGTGGCTTTATTGTCTATAAAACACAAAACGAGCTTAGAGAATGCTTTACTCATGCAGCAGTCCATGTTTATTATATAATCCATGTAAGTCTTTTTGGGGGGGGTTTGCAACATATTTTTGCCCCCTAAATAGCCTCCTAAAATCCTCCCTTTCTCAAGCAGCTTTTCAATTAGCTTACAGTGAATCTTATTTGCTGTGATGGCACAAACTGGGGTATTGAGGCAAATTCTTAGTCGGTGCAGGCGCTTTTACAATGAGCATGAGCATTGTTCACTTTTCCACTAGCTCTTAGCAGTGACAGGGCTCAATTCCAGTGCCATTCCTGTTTATGCTAATGCATAATATTTTCATTATCTCTGCAATAAGACATTCAATAGGCACTCTGCTCCTCAGCTTGGTGAAAAGTGGCTATAATTAGTGAGTCAGGAGCAGAGGCAGGGGGCCAAAACGTCATAGCTGATTTGAAAGTGGACAAGTGTCAAACAAGAAGTGATCTGTTTTGTGCAGTGCTGTCAGGAAATGTTCCTGCAGATGACCCAGATAATAACAGTGGCTTCATTCTCAAAGTATAATGAATGTTGAATTGATATACATGTACTAACAGCAGATGTCGTGACAGGATGCCCGCTGCACTTTTCTAGTCATTGTAGATGTCAACATGCTGTCATTTATCCCCCTGAAGTTTTTCATCCACATTTTTGAATATGAAATGAGTGCGTTTTAATGTAATACCTGAGAACGAGAGGCCTTGCAGTGGCCTTAGTCCTTTTCACTGGCAGCTGAAATATCTGGACCAGCGTGTTGATGCCATTCCTGGATATCCTGAATACAGTCAGCTCCAGAAATGATCAAATATCTGTTTTTGATGTTTCTTACTATGAACACCAGCTGCATGTCATGTGTTTTTCTACTAGAATAAAAAAACAACAACTTACGTTTTAAGTAGGAATGTTCCTGGCGACTCATTTATCAGTCGACTAAATGAAGAGAAAATTAGCCTAACTGACTGTCTTGATGCATGTTCAGGTTCTGCTCATCTGGACGTACCGTTTTCAGTGGGAGAAACATTTCGTCACTCACCCATGTTACTTCTTCAGTCTCAGCTGAAGAAGTTGGCTTGATGGATGTGGACATCTCCACTGGTGGCGTTCTTTTGGCTCTTTGGCTTACTTCTAATGTACAGTGCATACAGTTTCATAACATTATAGCTTCATTAATAGCTCAGTCCATAGAAAGATCAAGAATTTCTGCTCATCCCACAATCCTCACTGAACAAATGTCATATTTATTCCCAGTCCAGATAAAATAAGCTAAGAAACTGTTAAAATTCCACATACCTACATCTTCACTACTATAAGAAGGATTAATTGGCTCTTAAGTAGACAGTGTCTGCTTAATCATCAGAGGTTTAGAATTCTCCCAACGATTTCTCTTCCTTATTCTTTTAGTGTCATCTCTCCTCTTATGTTTCTGGTATCTCAGCTGGCTTCTATGTCTGTGTGATAAACCCATATAATTTATGGATGTGCTAAGTGTTAGGATTAGCTGATAACTTAAAATTAGCACTCTCTACACTTGTCCAAATGTGGTCCTGGGAAAAACAAACATGCATGGTGGCTTTGACGCTTCAAAACAAGAAAATGAGACTTCATAAACCAGTGGATGACGTCGCAGTAGCTTTGCCAGTCTTTGATATACTGGGCCAGCACTGCGAGATTGTGTGCAGTCACGGTAGTTCTCTAGCTGCATGTTACAAAGCTAACAATGACTGTACTAACTAGGTGATGATAGGCAGAATCCAATGGGGAGTGCTAAAAACACCCAATTACCCAATTTTAATACGTGAAAAGTCAGATTATTCAGTAAAGTTGTCAGTCAACAAAATTTCTGCAGCAACAGATTTCATGGCAGTCCATCCATGTTGGTGTTTCTGACATTTCTTTGCAAACTGTAAATGTCAATATGCTGGTTTTGCTGCAGGAAAATGTCTGCACTAAATGTCAATCCATGCAGCAGCTGTTGAGATATTTTAGTCTGGACTAAAGCGGTGGATCAGCTGACAAGATTTAAGCAACAATGAATTTCACTACAACGTCAACAGATTTCTGGAACAAAACACCCGAGCACTCCAGTGAATACACAAAATAACAACCAGTGAAACAGCTTTGACTGCACTGATATTTTACATCGTAGGCATATATTTCTGCAGTAGCCATCTGCAGCCATGTGGGAAGAATTCAACTGAATTATTACTTTTCATTGAAAGTAATGAAGGCTACTTGCGCTAACCTTGTTCGCTGCAGATTGATAGGTTTTTAAAAATAAATGCAGATCATTTTCGAGGCTGCTAGAGGGAAAATGGAAATATTTTCTGCATGTATTTATCAAAGCATTCAAGCTATCATTAAGTGTTATTTCTCTGCTAAGACTCTGCTAATGTTTTTAACTTCTCTAAAATATTCAACAGAGTGAGTTTAAATTTAATAAAATATTTTGGAGGCACTTAAAACAAATGCCAATTTAATTTAGGCACCAAAATAATGTTCACATAGCAGCACTACAAACACACCTGTCTCGCATCTAATGGCTCCAGGAGTCATTTTGTCAGCCTACGTTGTGTTAGAGTTGCATGTGTGGAATAGCTGAAAGTTTTGCTGAGGTTCTTTTTCAGCAGCATTGTGAAATATTTACCTTGTGGGTAGAAAATGATGCATTGGTGAAGTGTTTATGTTGTGAGACAAGTGGTACAGGTACAGCTGTGAGAGTGGTTCAGTGGAGCCTGAGTGTTTTTCTGCCACTTTGACTGTGGCGATTGTCAAGTTTAGAGATTTTAGGGAGGGATAATATTTTCTGACAGTGTTATTGGTAGTGAAGATGTTTGCTTCTGTGTTATAGATGTTCAATTTTAGGTCTGAGGTTTTATGGGATATTTTATTTTGTGAATAAACATTATGTTGAACTAACCAACATAATTGTTTATGACAAATTTCTTTTGAAGCTTAATAAGTTAAAAAAAACAACAAAATAACAGGTCTAATTCCATTAATTATTACTTCAAATGTGATGTTTTGCTTGTTAGTTGTGTAAATACAGTCATGTTTTCTGACCATTTTACAAGCATTTTCCCCCCCAACAACTTTGGGAGAACTACTATGTTCCAAAGTACCGCCGATGGCGGAATCAAGTAACAGTCAGACACTTTCAGAGCTTAAGCGTAAGATGACGATTTTGCTCATTTGTTTAGGCTTTTAGCTTTATGAAAGAGAAGTGAAATCATAAATCAAAATGTTTACTTCACACTTGGTCCGGACATACCCTTGAATCCACATTGCATGCTATATAAGTAAAATTAACAAAAATATTGTGGAATAGGGTTGCAGCTATCAATTATTCAATTGATTAATCAATTAATTAAATAAAAAAAGATACTTCTGTTTTTTTTAATAATAAATATTCTAAATGGAAAAACAGAGGTCTGTTTAAATGAACTGCTTGTTTGTTTTTAAAAAAAATTGAAATGTTTTTTGTAGTTTAACTGTGTTCAGTATCTAAAAAGAAAAACTTATGTTATTTACATGCCATATTAAATCACATTCTTTTAGAAAAGGAAAACATGCAAAATTAAAAAAATAATCACAAAAACAGTAATATCAAATACATTAAGGTATACAACCTAAACTAATGCATAACATGAACTACTGTTTACTCTGTCTTCTTGGAAGGCTTGCTTACATTAGTAGGAGGCAAAAATAGACTTTTGGTAGTGTTGGGTAAGTTACTTTAAATTAGTAACTTAGTTACATTACTAGTTACTTTTGATAGAAGTAACTAGTAATGTAACTAACTCAGTTACTTCAAGTTACTCGTTACTTTCAGAGTAACTAGTTACTAGGGAAAGTAACTTTGGTTTTTACTCAGAATTCTCTTGTTAATGTGTTACTTCCGTAACTGGATACCCAGCAAGATTGCCAGTCTTCTAGCTTGCTTACTTGCCACAAGTGCACTGTGCCACCTACCAATAGAAAGGAAAAAATAATGTGCATATTTCCACAAGAGAAATCCCACGCCTGATTCTATCCTAGCCTGCTTTTTACATCCAACACAAAAACTGCAGTCGTGGTGCTTTCGATTGTACTCACAACTCGGAAATTCTGCCTTCTGAATAGGAAGATGTAGGTAACACCAGACTGCAGATGAGCTGCATACAGGGCTGGACTGGGACAAAAAAATCGTCCCGGGGAATATGACTAGAGACTGGCCCACCATTATAGGAAAAATCCTAAAGCCTTTGAATGAAAATAAACACTGTTGTGACAGTGATGTACACTGTTCTGATGGTATATATGTATCAATCTATCAATTGTTTGTTGCAAGACTCAGATAATTATTTTTTTAAAAGTGAGACATTTTAAATGAGAATAAGAAAGTATTTCTTTGTGCCCCCCTTTTCCCTGTTAATGCCCTACATGGACCCCTGGCAACACTTTGCTAGACCCGCCCCTGCACAGTTACCAGCTGTCAGCTACTTAGAAAAGGATCCTGTTGTTATTTGTCTCTCAGAAACAGTTCACAACTTCCCTTCAACTCATTCATGTCACCTAAAAGGTAAACCTGTTTCTCCATCACAGCTCTGATGATTCAGTAAGGACATGTCCTGGTTTCATCTTCATGTTTCCCTCTCATCACATAACCAAACCTTTATGACCAGCAGGTTTACAGCTGTGGCTCCAGCAAACTTCAGCTGATACTAGAAATTAATATTAAATAAATTCTAACAACAGCTGATCAAGCTTAAAAGTGCTGCTGTTGTTTACCGCGACATCCGCTGGTTTCCTCTTTCTGGCACAAAGTGGGCGATAAATAAACAAGAGAGAAAAGCCGATCAGCTTCTTAACTCATAACTTCTTACCTGAAGTTCAGTTCACCTGACACTCTCGGACCAGCGGCCGCTTCGGGTCTCTCCTCCTGCCTCCCTTTTCCTTCATCCACCTGCTGGCTTCCACCACTTGCTAATGTTATTGAATCTGTGGAAGCTCTGCGATAGCCACCACACGAAGTAACGAATAACGAGCCTATCTAAATCCCAGTAACGAGTAACGCGTTCCCGGTTTTGGCATAATAACTAGTTACCGTGCTCGTTACCACAATAATAACGTAGTTACTGTAACGCGTTACTTAATAACGCGTTAGTCCCAACACTGGTAGTAATGAGGGGGATTTGGTGTCGGTTTATGTGTGTTTTTGTGCATGTATGTGTATTATATTTTATATTAACTGAATCTGCAAAATAATGTTACAAAAACCTTTAAATAACTATGGTCTTGTACACCCCATGCCCCTCTTTAGACTCAGTCCTGCTTGCTGTGGGTACTACTCTGATAAAAAGTTGGCCTTATGTAAAACTAAGTTAACAGTTCATCTGCATACATATGATTTAATCTAAATTGTATATCTTTACTGTTGTAAAGATATATATACTATTGTTACTCTTTACTGTTGTACTTTTGCTGTGTAAATAAACAGCTGTGAATGGAAGCAGCTATAAAGTTTGGCTTTCTTTACGTTACAGATTGCTGAACAGGTGGTTTGATGAAGGACTCCTGCTAACTTTTTCTATGGCTTTTATGGCAATTATAATAACAAGTGCTGCTGTTTTGGACACTAGAAAAATGTTTCTCTACCTGAGCTCGCCGTCTTAGTAACATCTCCGTGTGTTTACTCTTCACTGTTTGTGTATAGACAGACTCCGGACCCATATTAAAATACTACAGTTGTGGATTAAACTAAGCATTGAAGCAAAAACATTTGCATCAAGGATTTTTTTTTAATAATCGAGTTGTTCAAGTTACTTCATGAATCATTGAAGCTCTACTGCCAAATACCGAATACCTCTAAAGACATGAGCCAACTACCCTCCAGCTTAAAGCTTGCTTAAAGACTGGATTTAAAATTGTCAAGTTCCAACAACAGCACTGTTTAGGCTCAACAACAGATTTCATGTGGCTGTAAAACCAATTCAGATACTTTCTGTGTAGCTGTTTTGTAGTCAGGACTGTAAACGAAGTGCTGGGCATATTTACATTTGGGTCTCGGCAGCAGGTTGTTCATGCCAGTAATGTCAGTGATGCTCGCGTCTTCCTCACTTATTTTTTGGCACCATGTTCAGTCTTCAGTCTGCCAGCACTGCTGAGCAACTGTGTTGGCTCTGCCAGTTTCACCTTATCCCTCTGTGGTGCTGGAGAAGTTCTTTATTTTACTGGGTCACGCTGAAACCAAAGACAGGAAAGCTGCCTGGCAACATAAAAAAGCTATGATATAATAAACAAAATGATGCTTTGTGCATCAGCTGAGGGAGTCTTGAGGTTATACACCAGGCTCTGCATATTTGTCCTGTCTGAAACTAAACAATGAGTGTGACAAAGATGGCTAGATGGATGAGACAAGAGGCAGGAAGTTAAAGCGTTAATGAGATAAAGAATTAGCTAGATTATGAAAGGTGCATCTCTAAATAATAATCTCCGAATTTAAAGACTGAATAATGTAACAAATTATTCATTCAAAAATGAAAGAAAATCAGCATGGTACATCATAACCCCTGATATAGCAGCAATTTCATATAACTCAAAAGCTCACCAATGTAAATTATGCGTCCAACACATTTAAAAGATTAGCATTACAACTACTGAAACACTTCTTGCTCGTCAGCCACATAGTCTGTCATGTGAAATAAGAGATGTGTAATAACCCCCATTAGAGTGATTTTCATGCCAGTGTGCACTCTGGTAACATTCAGCTCAGACTTGTGGATCAAGGATACGTCTGTGTTCACCAAACACACCGACGTAGACTTTAAAGTACCTTCATTTAATCAAACAAGAAGGCAATTCTGAATGCTTTTCAGCCTGAGTGGGAGTGAGAAATGGAGCAAAGGGGAAAGCGGGAGAGAGATGGACTGTGAGGAAATCAAATGAAAGAGGGTGTTTGTGATGTGTGCTGGATGTGTGGGTGGGTAGGTGGTAGTGGATGGCTGTGAAACCTGAACAAGAGAGGGTGGCAGCAGCATGAAGCTGAACCAAATGTGTCACTGCGTCATGCTCACCCGGCCAAGGAAGGAATTTACTGGTAGCACAGTGGCCTGCTAGGAATTCACCAGGGTGAGCCTGTGTGTGTGTGTGTGTGCATGCGCATGTGAGCAGTGATTTTGTGTGTTTGTAGTGGATTGTGTTCCAGCTCTTTACCCCTTGACCATTTATAAGACCATGCTGGCACTCCCACCTCCTTCTGTCATGCAGGAAGAGTGTGCAGCACATGCAGCATTCGCTCACATTCACATACTTGGATGGAACAAAATTAATGAAGCCAAACCTCGTCCACAGGTAAATAAGTAAAATCAAGGTTTAAAAAAAAAAAAAAAAAGCAGTGTTAGATTTAGCATTTGCTGCTTTTCATAATATTTTTGCTGCTGTGGAAATTTCTTCTTTTCATAGTTTTATTTTTGCTGTGCCAGTGGGAGAACAAGGTGGAAGTGTGGTCTAATGTTACAGCAGCAGCACAGAGCTGCTGGCAGAGCTGCTTGTTTCTACTGCCAGTCATCAGCAGAGCAGCACAAGGTGTCTCGTGGATGTTACTTGAACTGCTTCAACCAGAAGCTCTGATGATATAAGTTTATATCTCAGACTGTGGATCATTTGCTGATGAAGAGGGTAGTGGGCTCGTCACTTATGTCACAGTATGTTTGAAACAATGTTGCGTTCAAGTGAAAACTATTGAAGTCATTCCAGTCATTTCAAAATATTACTCTCTATAGCTTAATTTTTTTTTCATCGTTTATGATAGGTACAGTAGTCATCACATTACTTTCCCATAAAATTTGTATTTAAAACAGCTGTAACTCATAGTATTAGTTTGGATGAAATGTTTCAGTGTGGTATAGTACTACATAAAAACGTTAACTCATTAGCCAATTTGTGCTGATTAAGTCAAGCTGATGGAGATCGAGAGCTTTCGGTCATTAAGGTCAGTCTAGAGGATTTAACATTTGCATTTTCCTGTCAGTGAGACTGTGGAAGAATTATTAATAGCTGCCTTCTTCTCTGGATCACAAAGAGTCTCACCTGATTTGGTTTCTGTAGCATGAAGCATTGTCAGCTTTGTCTGTCTACTGATCACCCTCACTGCTCTGAGTTTATGTAATTCCTCTGCCACCTGTATTCTCTTGGCCCTGTCTGCGCTTGCAGACATCGCTCGGCACAGACAGGCTGACAGGGGCCTGGGAATTGTTCGTGTAAGATGGGATTGCATGTAAAAAGCACCCCCAGTATGGGATTGTCACCCTGCTGGACAACGCTGTCTCCCCTGGCTGTCTTTCTTTTCGTTTGTTCATTTATTTCATTTGAATTAAACTTAAAGTTCAAGAATATCCCCTGTAGAAGGACACGATTTTACATTTGGGAACAGCATGAAATATTTCTGTTAATAATCTATTGACCAAAATGTTTTTTGTAGGGGGGGGGGGTCTCTACTGGAGCAGATTTCGTTTCAAAGCAGGCAAATATTTGCCGGAATCTTGCAGCAATCTCGCTTTTTATCTGCATTTGTAACGGCAACCAACAGACAGAAATGGTGGTCGCTGGATGCCCTCCAAAACACCTATTTAGTCAAGGCAGCATTGCTTTTGGGGCTCACAGACTGTACATTGCCCAACTTATGTGCACAATATTGATAAGGTCTAGAATGAATTTGATAAAAGAAAACGTATATGGGGTCTTAAATTTGATACATGACTTCAATTATTCTTTGACGGCCAAAATTGTGATTTATTCCCTTCTTTGATTTAAACAAACCAGTCAATAAATGCCAGTTTGCTTGTTTTTGAAAAATATTCCCATGTGACTGAGACTGGAAGGACATCGTTATCACAGACCTCTTTGGACTTGGATGTTTTGTGACCTACTTTTTTGCACTGGCCAAACCAGGACCCATTTTGCAGCTGTGGTATTATGCAACTCAATTACGTTATGTTTAATTAAAGATCAGGCGGTGCACGAATGTGGCGTTCAGTTTTTGGCAAAAGTGTGTTCATGCACGTTCCAATGTGTAAATGCATTTTTAAATATGTGAAATGAGTGTTGTTGGCTAATTTGTGTCCTCGATATGTTCAAAACCTTTTTTGTGTGCGTTTGTATATAATATTACTTGTAGCTATCGGCAGATCATACTTACAAAAATTACAGTAATCGCAATCAGCCAAGAAAATTGGTGAATTCTTATAACACACACACACACACACACACACACACACACACACACACACACACACACACAAATAGGTGTGCGTGTTTAACATACACATTGTGCACTGAATGGGGAATGACCTTGCTGTGTTTCCCCATATTGCACTGGCAACACTCCGACTAGCTCTCTCTTGCGGCACTTCAAACACATTTCATCTGGTAATCCCTTTAAATAGATATGACCTTTGACTGAGAGAACACCTACTCGTGTACTCATCATTTTCAGAACACTCAGTCTGCTACATGTCTGTTAAAACACAGGCACGGTGTACAGCGGCAAATGATATGTAAAAAATTGCTGCTGTTCATGAGACATAATAGTCAACAGTCAATGCCAACAGCTTTGCTTTTTCAAACATCAATCAAGTCAAATGGAGGCGTGGCTTATTGATGATACTGACAAATTTGATTACAGTTTCGTCAACAAAAAGAAATGCTGAAGCGCGTTAGGGTTTGAACTTTAGCACAGCTCTTGAGACTCTTGAAGCTTTTTTCACATGGTTGCATCTTGCATAAGCAATAGTTATGTTTTACAGACTGGTTTTGAATTAATAATGTGTCTTTTGACTGGTAATTGTGGCCAGATTCAAAATAGTCACACACCTAAGAGCTGAGAACTGAGAGCATGACTCCCCCAGCTCAGGGGAGATGCTCGCAGATAAGAATTCTCTACGCACCATCCCCATTACCAGTATCACTGGAATCAATAACCAGCTGTGTCTACACACACATGCTTGCACACACTTCACTGTCCTCAGAAGAATATACTGACGTAAACAACAAATAATTATTGTGCCCATTAAATGTGCACGTACAGAGAACTCAAATAACAAAAGAGAAATATTAGAGGCACCACAGAAATCGGATAGTTTAATGATAATAAAATATCACTCCAGGTAATGTTGCTTTGGTCTGTCACCACTTAAAACCTTGTATTGTTCAATTAGTAATCATTTATCAATATTCAGTAACTAATATAATTTTTCAGCCAGTCTTGGCCTAATGTCCAAATAAGAGGAGTAAATGTCAAGAAAAAAATGATTTGACTACAAAGACATCGACACAGTTTCACAGTTTAGCTCAGAGAGTATCACTTAGATACGTTTGGCAGGAAGACACAGAGGAATGAGTCAATATAAACTTTGATTTAACTTAAAGCTGTGAGAAAATATAATTTGTGATTATTACACCTGATTTGTGGAATGTTTTTCCTCTAACTATAAAATCTATAAAAGCTCAAATAGCTGTTTGTGTCTGTTACATTTATAAAGAATCCTTCTTACTTCAGCAGTAGTAATGTGAGTTTTTTATGATACATTCTCCATAAACTACTAAAATAATAATTTGTCGTATGTTTTTATAATTAACTGCTTAATTTCAGGACTACTTGTTATCCGTGCTGGAGAAAGAGCAGCGGAAAAGTGGTTGGAAATCCTGTGACACCCAAGTCATATGATATAGCAGGTGCGAAGTGTGCAGTCTCTCACTGAGGGGCATCATGTTTGGCATGTGTAATGGTGTGTTTGCATGAGAACTGTATTGTGCAAGTGCTGTAATGGACAGTCGAGTGTTTATGTAACCCTGGAGGTTTACCACCCGTCCTTCATAAATGCCATGTGGTCAGCGACTGGGGCAGAAAAGTCAAACACAGAGGCACTGAGTGTGTCAGCTGACAGCAGCTCAATGGGCAAGAATGTCTCATAAAAAAAAAAGGTTGTTTAATTCCCTAAAGCCTCACTTGGCTTGAACTGAGAAGCAAAATGTGCTTGAGCTGCAGTGGAGCTGCTCTGATAAATGAAAACCAATAAAGGCATAAATAGATAAATAAATCACAAAATTAAGGAAAAGAAAAGTGGTCTTTGAATTTGTGCCTTTTCTCTGATGACAAAGAAAAGAGCCATTTTCTCTGAACAGCTTCTTTGGGTTTCTGTGTTTGGTCAAAAATTACATTGCACAGACCCATTAGTGGGTTTTTTTTATGTTGCTTTAGATGTGTCAGCCTCATGTCACAAAACCCCAAATTAATGTCTGACAGTGATGACTGTAGTGTAGGGAGATATTTCAGCAGTTATTGGACACTTTGTCTCAATTATGACTGGAATACGATGAGCTGCTTTTTAAAGGCATAACTCTAGCTCTGTTTTGTCAACAGAAATTATGGTCTGACTTTAAAATGTGCATCTCAGAAGGTACAAAAGAGTAATGAAGTTAATGGTTTGACTGAGACATATAATCCCTTCAATGCTCAAAAGTTTCCCCAAACAAAAACTGTCTCAAAATGTACAGTATTTCTATTTTTTTTTGTACATCTAAGTCTAATGGTGAGAGAAAGACCTTGTATTTATAGAGTATATGTCATCCTGTTGCAGATAGTCTGAGGAAGTCATTTAACACTATCATAGTTAAATGTATCAAATCTGACATCTTGCAGGTGAATGGCACACCTTATATGGAAAGTTACAGGGACACTGTGAGCATTAATCGAGCTATTTTCATCTGTGGGTGTTGAGCTTTTTTAAGAGGTAGCTCTTTAATGATATGGTTGTTACATAAAACACTCATGGCTGGAGAGCTGCTATAGCAGGAGAAGGTGAGATTGTGCGCCCTTAGTTTGTTAATGTAGATAAAAGTTTATGGGACAACAGAAAATGTCTGTGTGCTTTTATCAGTTGAATATTATTAGTAAAGTATGCTTTTATTGGATGCCCAGTTTTAAAGGAAAATAATGGGAGACCTAACAAAAATGAAGAACTCGGTGAAAATCTTAGTAGTGACTCGAGATGGCACGATACCACTTTTTTTATGTCCGATACCGATATCATAAATTTGGATATCTGCCGATACCAATATGAATCCGATATAGTGTTTTTTAATCAATAAAACTGTTTTTTTAATATCTTGCTGCATTTTGTATAAGTTCATATTCAAGTTTAAATAAACAACAACACTAAAGCTATTCTGTTATACCTGTATGTAAAAAATACACTGCACCCAAAATATTTCATAGTTCAGCAACACTGATCAATCTAATAAACTTAAACCTGCACCATCCTTCCTATTCTGGTATTTTAAAGAGTACTTAGCAGAAATATTAAGCAACCTAACTAATAGGGTTGCAAACTCCCAGCAAAAAAAAAAAAAGGGAACCACCCCCCACCCTCCACCTCATGATGCTTAATTGACGTAATCAACTTTAATTTGATGCAGTGTGGAAAAAAAAATGCACAGAAATAAATTATTTTTCAAGAATAATTAAATAGATTCAACATCTTTCTTCAACAGAATTGCAGACTGCACAGATGGTATCTTCCCAAAGGAAAAAGTAGTATAGCTTACTAGGGTATATTAGACTTAACAGTTACTATACTATATACATAGATAATCTTGTTTTTGAAAAATTGTATGTGACTGTATTTAGACAAAAGAGCAGAGTGAGGGGGTTGTTATCACTTAATGCCAGTGCTGGCTGTTTAGCTTTGTTAGCAGTATGCATCCATATTAGGTATGATGGATAGATGGTGTTAAACTGAGCTATGCATAACTTTTAAACAGCGAATTATATAAATAGTAACCCTAGCTCCCCCTGTTGAGAATAAGGAAACTGGTTCTAGAGACCCAAAATGTTATTCCTATCTGTTTTGTATTACTTCTGCCAGAAATAAAGTTCTGGCAGTAATAAAGAGATCTTGCTTATATAAGGAACTGAAGTTTGAAGCACCTCCCTGCTAGCTTTATTTTTTGAGTTCTGGAGGCTATTGCTTAGCATTGGTGAGTCACAGATGCTAGCTAACAGAGATGGGCAGTAACGCGTTACTGTAATCTGATTACTTTTTTCAAGTAACGAGTAAAGTAAGGGATTGCTATTGCAAAAACGGTAATTAGATTACCGCTACTTTCTCGTAGGAACGCTGCGTTACTGCGTTACTAAAACCGTGATTTTTTTAAATTAATTAATTAATTAATTATTTTCTGCGAGAATGTCTCATGACAGTGACATAGGCGAGTGCGACGTTCGTGACAACAGCTGTGTGCAGATCAACAATGGATCATATATCGAGTACGGGAGAGAGTATGAGCGTGCAGCGTTTAAAGCGTGGAAGTACTGACCTTACTTTGAGTTTGATTCCATAAAAAGTGACAAAAACATTAGCGTCCATTGTGCGTGGGAAGAAAACTTCTTTTTACAGCGAAAAAAACCCTAAACAAGCACCGAGTGCGCAACGACGTAATGGGAAATTCACAGAGAAACTCGCGGATTCTTCAACTGACCGCTGCGGCACACCTGCACCAGGGCAAACCTCCGCCTGCTTTACAGGTGAAAATAGAGCAACAGGACCGCTAGTCTTTGATTTTATTTATTATCTGCTGTATTTTACTTGCATCTATTTGAAAGACTGAGTGTAAACACAAAAAATATTTTATTTTATGTGCTGGAATGTGCAGAAAATAGGTTTAAATGTTAAACTAATTTCTTCAAGTCAGACAATGGTGCATATAATTTAATTTTTGCTTGATGCATAAAATTAAAAGATTAAAACTGATAAAACAAGTTTAAAAAAAAAGAGACTTTTTCATTTGATTACATTTTGTATGACGGATTATGCAGAAAAAGTAGAATTGGGCTGAAAGATCTATCGCTTTATTACCTATTCAGGTTGTAAATCGTGTTTTTAAAAAGTAACTAAGTAATTAATTACTTTTGAAAATAAGTAATCAGTAAAGTAACAGGAGTACTTTTTTGGGGTAGTAATCAGTAATTAGTTACTGATTACTTTTTTCAAGTAACTTGACCAACACTGCTAGCTAATGATGGCTAATGTAGTAAATAAAACTGTAAAGTTAGCTGTCACTTAGGATTAGGATTTAACAAAATTGACCATTTACTACTAGATACTTATCTATAGCAAACAACTATAACACTAAGTATGAAGCATTATTTTTAATCTGTGAGGGTCACTAAACATTAAAAAAATAGACTTATAGGCCTCAGTTCGCATTAATTTCTCACGGATTTCCTGTTGACCATTGCTCCCACCGACACCCATACGAGAAGCTTCTCCTGAAGGGAAAACTGAAGCAGCTGCACGGACAAAAGAAACTACACCTCTTAGGGGCTGCCTCAGAAATCTCATCTGTAGCTCCCATTAGATCTCCAATAGATCTAATCATCTTTTCTGAAGTGAGTGCTACGCGTTTTTAGTGACAGAAGCAACAGAATACTACAAATACCTTTCACCTGCAGATATCACCCAGGCATAAAAATTAGCTTTGTACTTGTCAATAAATCTGCTGCACTTGGTGTCCTGTAAGCTTCGATTGTTGATGCTCAAAAGGCATATTTCTGAATTGTAGCCTTTATGTTTAAAAACTCAGGTCTCTGCCAGGTCTCTCTTGGAAATTAGATTTTTAATCTCAATGACATTTTTTTTACCTGGAAAAATAAAGAACTAATAATAAACGGCTGTGTTAAGATTTCAAATTTTTAACGTCAAATTGGTGTCTGTAAGGCAACCACAACTCTATGATATTATCTATTTTGCATTTCATGTCATTTTTTGTGATATTTTGTTATTTAGGTCTACTAAAGCTCCCCATGACAGACATTGCAATGAGTGAAAGAGGAAAGGAAATACACAAAATACACTTAGCAGCAAAAGAACCCAGAGATGTCAGGTGCATTGCGAAAATGTCTTTCATTTTCAGTGTGAAAGGACATTATTAAAAGCTTGCTATATAAAGCTGTTAGCACTGGATTCAACATTTTTCGTTTACAGCTCAGGTCCTCATTGCCTACGTTTTTCTGAAGTGACACTATCACACCTATTATATCTTGTACTATTTTGAACCTCGCTGCTGAATGAAATCACCGCCGCTGATAAACAGCCTCCAGGACACTTACACGCTGTTCTTCTTCATATTCTGTGAATAGTCCGATATGGCTTTATCAGTTTCCCCTGGAGAAGTGCTCCGAATCAGCTCGACCAAATCAGCTCCGAAGTAAACAAGCCTTTGTTTGTATGTGTGCAATCAATATATAATCAAATTTACTTATCCATCCACTGAAAGGATTTGAGGTGACTGTGACCTCAGCATTCAAAAATACCTCTTGACCATTTAATGGTGAGCTAAAACGAGAGTGTTAATAGATTTAGCACGCTGCATTTAATTTCATAAGATTGCTTTGAATTCTGCATGTACCTATTAGGTTTTGCACTTTTGTGTTAATGACATAGTCCTACACCTCTCATCACTGCAAATAAAATCATTTTGTAAATCATGCATTTATAGTTTGCCAAATGTAAATTGCTGAAATACACTGCTTTTACATAATGCTTTAAACCATTAATGATGTTAATGGTATATTTATCCCGTTAGCCCCGTTAAGCTTGCAGCCATTATACTACAGATTTTTGTGAAATCCCTTTACACGATTTGTCACAGCTCATGCATTTTCATACCTTTTCAGAAATTACCACCATGACCAAATCATGTTGACAGTTTTGTTTCATTATGATTTCTGAAAACAAAAAAAAACGGATCTACTTCCTGCAGCCTGCAAAACATTGTCACTTGTGTCCCTCGGTAAACTCGGATGACACTCTGTTGTCGAATTTGTTGCCTAGAGAGAGTTTCAGGCATAACTTACACACTCACAGGCCTGTCAGAACAGTCTGTTTCTCTATTCTCACCACAGCTGATTGATTAGCATTCCTTGCTGATCAGACAATTATTAATTCAGAGCTTCTCCCTGCAACACAGTAGACAAAAAAAGGGATCCTAGTTATAGTAAAACTATGGTCATAGTTCCCTGTCTCTGTTATCTAGAGCACTGTCCCATCTTTTTGTCCCGTTGATGCATTTGTGTGGCACGATGACTAACCCCATCTTTGGATTAGGAGTAAAAGGTCTTTATGTTTTTAGCACATTAGTATGGATTTACTCTGTAGGTATTTTTTGTGGCCATGTGCATGTGTAAATGTTAGCAGGTCCTCTGTAGGCCACTGTAGAATGTAATTAATTGTGTTGAGGTGCTGTTCTCATTGCACTACATGCTATTGTTTTACACACACAAGGCCAAATTCCACGGCACTATAGCAGACACAAAACTTAATCTTGCCAGTTATGACTAGGTAGTGTGTTTAATTCATTTGATTAGTGAAAGTATTTTTCAAACAGTACCTGTGCGTGGTGAAAAATGACTGCATAAGACACAGAGGAATGAGTCAAGCATAAGCTGTTACCTTACTTTTGGGAAACTTGGATCATTCTGCTAGTCTGAGTTAGAGTTTGAATAACTTTTCCTATTTTTTGTAATGTCTTTTCAATTTTTCATTTCTGCAGAAAAACAACAACAACGACATCATGGCCACATTTTTAAGCAGTGTGAGTGAGAGCTGGCTTTAAAAAAACTAAATCAAAAAAAAAAAAAACAACACCTTGGATGTGTTTCTTTTTTTAGCAATAGTAGATGCAGTGGTGGAAGTAATTCACATGACATAAAGGGAAACTGTAACAGCAGTCAATAGCCAAGGTGAGCTGAAGAGAAGCTGCTGCATTCAGATGTGAGAACTTTCTTTGTGTTAGTCTTGTAAGTGTTGTTCTGTGAGTCGATAATGACATTGTAGGTCCCTGTTACGGAGCATGCTGCTGCCGTGTCATCTACTCCCGTAGGATTTGATCTTCCGCTATATCAAGCAGGATTCTTTACAGCATGAGTTACTGGAGCTGCTGTGGAATGGAAAACTGTGCCATGACCCACTGATTGTATTTGGAGAAGACTTTTGTACTTTACCCTGTCAGCTCCTTCATTGTTGTTTGATTTTGAAAATTGGACTTTTGATTACAACACTGCAACTTTTAACTTCTCTCACTGAGCTGTTCCTTTTTTTCTTGTTTTATTTTTAATAAATGTCATTTTATTAGCAGCATGGTGGTTAGCACTTTTGCCTCACAGCAAGAAGGTCCTGAGTTCAACTCCACCATCTGTGTAGGGTTTGCATGTTCTCCCTAGGTACTCCGACTTCCTCCCACAGTCTAAAGACATGCAGTTAGTGGAGTTATGTTAATTGGTAAATCGAAATTGCCCATAGGTGTAAATGTGAGTGTGGTTGTCTATCTCTCTGTGTTAGCCCTGTGACAGACTGGTGACCTGTACAGGGTGTACCCCGACTTTCGCCCTATGGTAGCTGGAATAGGCTCAAGCCCCTGTTCCTGTGATTTATTTTCTGTCAGCTTACAAATTGATTAGTCATTGTGGGTCTGAATATATGTAGAGTAAGGCTTTCTGTCAGTGTTTTCTCAATGCAAAAAAACATTCTGAAAAAGTGCCATCACACACATGTACGCACACAAACTCGCACAGGCTTTGATCGTCATGCCATCCTGTGTTGTTTACATAGTCGAATGCTTTTACCCTCTAGCTGAGGGTTAGAAAGACTGAGTCTATAACTGATGGAGGCCCATGCCTGCCTGTACTGTTTGACATTTGTGCTGAGCCCAACACTTTACTCCACACAGGCTTTACAGGATGGTTGGGTGGGGTGAGTGGGTGTGGATGGGTCCTGCATTCACCCGTCACATTCTACACTGAGCTGGGAAAGTCAGAGACGAACGCCTGTCAGGGTGGAGATGTTGGACAGAGCTGTTAAGTGTACTCCTCCGAGGAATTTTCGGCTTGTGTGGAAATTGTAAACAAAGTAGGGTGAAAATCCAGGATAATGCACTAACACTGTTTGTATTGCAGCCAAAGTTGCTAATTTTGTCTCCTCTCTCGTTTTCTCTCTTGTCCTTCTGTCACTTTAGTCACAACCAGAGGACCACCACATTTCGACATCCTGTGACTGGACAGATTTCCCCAGAGAACATGGATTTTATCCTGCAGTGAGTAACTAATGCGTGCGCGCGCGCACACACACACACACACACACACACACACACACACACACACACACACACACACACACACGTAAAATAAATAAGTAATAATGGTTTAACTTATACTTCACGCTACATTTACTTGACCATTTACTTAGGTCCATAAACATTTGGACAGAGACTTTTTTTCTTCTTCTAATTTTGGTTGTGTACATCACCATAATGAATTGTAAATGAAACAACTCGGATGCCGTCGAAGTGCAGACTTTTAGTTTTAATTCAGTGAGCTGAACAAAAAGATTGCCTAAAAATGTGAGGAACTAAAGCATTTTTTTACACAATCCCTTCATTTCAGGCGCTCAAAGGTAATTGGACAAATTAAGTATCTGAAAATAAACTGTTAATTTCTAATACTTGGTTGTAAACCCTTTGCTGGCAATGACAGCCTGAAGTCTTGCCCTCAACAGCTTTCAGTTGCTGTCTGTTTGTGGGCGTTTCTGTCCAAAGTTAAGGCTTCGACAAGTGAAATTCATGCTCAATTGGGTTAAAATCAGGTGACTGACTTGGCCATTCAAGAGTATTCCACTTCTTTGCTTTAGTAAACTCCCGGGTTCCTTTGGCTATATGTTTTGGGTCATTGCCCAGCTGTATTATGAAACGCCACGCAATCAGTTTGACTGCATTTAGCTGAATTTGAGCAGACAGTATGTCTCCGTACACCTCAGAATTCTTTCAGCTGCTTTCGTCCACTTGTTGTGGAGGGGTTTCTCTTCACCATGGAAATAATTCTGTGATCATCCACCACTGTGGTCTTTGGTGGACGTGGACGAGTTCATCAGTGCTTTCTTTCTTTCTTTCTCTGGATGTACCAAACTGTAACTTTAGTTTCTTCCTGACAGTGACTTTGGAAGCATCTTGGAAACCTGAATTGTATAAAAGTTGAGTTGGATATGCTTTCTTCTGAAGTGGGTAGATGACAAGCTCTTAGAAATCTACTGCTATGAACTTCTTTTATACAAAGGAATGAAAGTGTTAGTGGACTTGCCAAGGACAAGCAATTTTACTGAAGTGTTCCCACTATCTGTACAATAGCAAGAATGAGTAAAATATTTCTCTCTTCCTGTGTGAAATATTCTTTTAGCTCCAACTGTTTTCCTTGCTGAAAGTTAGATGAGCCTTTGAATATTAACTCAACCAGCACAAAAACTGTAGGCAGGGAGAGATGGATAACCCCGGTGAACCCAAAGATTAAAAAAAAATTGACTTGACAGATGCTGATCTGGAGCGAGTTGTATTGATCTTATTGATCTCTTTACTAAAAGTCAATAAGCATATTTCTTAAAATACTAAATATAAATTTGTATACAAACTCAACGGTGTTTCTATTTGAAGTTTCCTGGATTCTACAGTTCAACCCACGTGCGTGATATAAAAGGGAAAATACAGTTTGTATTTTTTATTCAGAATATCTTTCACAGTTCTGATACCACAGGTAGCAATTTTACATGTTTTTATATTGAAGTTTCAAATTTAATACACAGATATCACAGTATACATGATCAATTATCTGCTTTTAGGAAATTAATGTATGTCACTGGTGAACTGTCAGGGGCTGTTGATTACCATCAGTTCTCTAGATATCTAAACAGTGCTATTTGTAACCATGTTTCATAACATCATGAGCATTTCCCACAAATGGCAGAGAAAAAGGTCAGCAAGTACAAGTAATATAGTCCCCAGCATTCCCGCAACCATCAAAACGTAAGAGAAGACACTTATTTTGTAAAATCGATGATAAAACTGATTTAAAATGATATACTGCATAGATAAAGCTAGACTATTATGCACAAAATAGAAATAAGATTTGGTGGAACTTGGAATTTGAAATGCCAAATATGTGCAAATATGTGTGCAATGAGGAGGGAGAGCCCAGTTTGATAGTCTTGTTCGCTGGGCTTTTTTTATCCTCTCGAGCCTGTTGCACTGCTCTGGCTGCCCTGTTGAACGTTATGCTTTTGGGTCAGTGCTGAGCGAGATGGATCATGTCATGTACAAACCTGAGATGAGCACAGCTACGATAGCAGTACCCTGATTTTAATTTCAGGTTAAATATCCAAATATTAGATTATTACATCCCTGAATGCTTTCAGACTTTAAAAGCTCTGATTTGTGTGGGTCTCCCTGAAATAAAGAAGTTGCAGTGCCTACTCAAAACTGTTAAGGAGACATTTTGCATTGCACTCTAATGGCTTTTGTTTGGGGGAAGGACTCCCTGCCAATGAATGAACCTGACACCAGACTTTCACCACAGAGCAGGGAAACTCTATGGTCTCTGTTACAAGAGACTAGATTTTCTTTTCCACAGCACAATTTGTACTGTATAGCTCAACAGGATAAGTGAACTTAGGATGGGTTTTATATGAAGCCCCTAAAGAGGCAGCCACACAGGAAGTGACTAGCACTGAAATGGCAAATAGAGAATGCAGAAAGTTACTGACATTTAACAATTTCAAGTGATGATGGGAGAAAATAATCACTGTGAAGTGTGTGTGTGTGTGTGTGAGTTTAACTTTTCTCAGCTTCTAGGCAAGTAGTTAAAGAAACTACCAATGAGAGTGAAGGATATTGTTGATTTACATATGACGGGGTGGTAACCACATTATTAGCAACATTCTAATAATCAGTCCTTTTTAATCCATCGTGTAAGTCAGGGATTTTAAAGTTAGCTTTGTTGTGACCATTGAGTAACTTAAATGAAACAAATTCCAGAAAGTTAAAGGATTGAGTACATTTATATAGTTTATCCTACATATATTCATTCCCTCGGCGTACGGAATCTAATTAATATAACAGTGTTAAAAATATTGATGCGTTTTCTGATAGTGAGTGTAATGGAGACCAGGGGTTCCATTACCTTGTTGGCACTGTTAGTGATTAATTGATGGATTGGGAATTTAAAATAGTATAATAAAGAAAAACACATTAGTTCTTATGAATTCTTTATTAGGTTTATTTGACATATGATTAAAATGACAGCTTGTAAAGGTGAAGAGACAGGGGGACTGGCCATCCTACCTGTGTCAGAGAAGAGCCAAAGTTAGAGCTGCTTGTGAAATGAGAACTTATAAAGGTACTCACCTGTCCTGGTTGCTTCTTGCAGGATGTGGAGCAAAAGAGTGAAAGCGGCTCAATCACCTGCTTAAGAGCTCCTGGAGCAGACCAGTGTGCCAGGTTAAGGAGTATGGTTAAAGAGGGTTTTAATTTAGATAGAAATGAGTGAAGCTTATGTTATTGGTTTTTTTTATAGTACGTGTTGGAAATATGTATATGTTTGTGATGTGCTTTAATGTTATTGTATGTTTGTTTGTGTGGAGGGCTATGTTTTCATGTTGATTAGTTAACCCCCATACTTGGGCTATTCCAGATGCTCACCTGAAAAGGTAGAGTATAAAAGGAAGCCATTGTGTTTAGTTGGAGTGAGTGTTTTTGTGCTGTTAACATGTGCCTTCTTTAATAAAGTGCCAATCCATGGATGTATTCTACTCCAGTCTCGCGTCATATTATTGGACAGAACCTATGACCGCCGGCCAAAACTGACAGCGAGTAACATCTCAGTCAAAACTTTAAAATTCACATACACTGTATCCTCACAGCGGTGTCATTTACTGCGGTGCAGTTTTGCTTCCTGGTATTTAAGCGATATCTGTAATCCTTTAATTAGTATCTCTGGGTATGTGGTGAATGCATTTGTGTGGCTCACCTATCTTGCTGTAGTGTTTTGTATATGTAATTTGCTCTCGGGCACTATGGATATTAATGCAGCTTAGACTGAATATGCATGTTTTTGCTGATTAGTATGTGTGGGCATGTACACACATCATGACAACTTATGAGTTATGGGTATTGTTGTTGGTGAACATCAAAGCTGAAATCTGGTTCGTCAACAAAATCTCTGTAATTATGAAGTGCCTTTAAATACCAGATGGCATATCCAAGACAAAATGGCTCTTAAGAATAAAGCTGGAAGAGAATTTTGTGTGATTTTAAGTTAAAAACTCACAGCACAAGAGGGGGGATCATGAACCTCAGGCTTTCTTTGGGTGGGGGGTGTAAGGGACCTGAGATCAGTGCTTTGTATACTTTGGGCTTTTTTATCAAAAGCTGAATTCTTTACACAGTCTGGAACTTCAGCTGACAGACAGTAATATTTCTAACGCGACTAAATTAAACCCCGCTACAAATCTCTTCACAAAACATCCATCATCATTTAGACAAGTGCAGTCAGTGTTTTTCAAATTTCATACACTGGTTAACAGATTACCACCACTATTTGGCATTTTTTTTTGCGAATTCTTTTTGCATAGGCGGATTTTTTTTTTTTTTTTTTGTAACATTAATATGTCAATAATACTAAAATAGTGTTCATTCTAAAACCAAGATGTTAAGTTGAATTAGTTAAACATCGTCTCATGAAATACTTTATCTTTTTCTGCACACAAAAACTCTATTAAGGTACCTTCGCTACTGTTTGATTGGATTAATAGAAAAATCTACCTCATGTGCTTGGTTATTGGTTGCATTTTCGTTGAATCTTTTATTAGGTTTAATTCTTCCTAAATGCATCAGAGCCAAATCCAGTCACTGATTTGGTGAAGAACAATTAATAGAGATTTTGTGGCAGCTAATCTAATGAGAGAACACATTAAAATGTAATCAAGTTTCAGGGCACAAGCACAATTTCTATCAGCCTGTTTTCTTTCCATTTTTTCCCTTTCTGCCATCATCTCATTGGTTTCAATTTCCTGTTTCCTCTATTTCTGTGTCCCACCCAATCAATGTTTCTGTTATTTCACTTTCCGTTGTTGCCCATACATCCTGTCGTAGCTTTTTGCTGAGAACTCTAGCTTCCCACCTGTTGGAGAGTCTGATTTACCTGGCTGCTAGAGAAGCAATATTAGTATGAGCAGTACTTCCTTTTTGCACTGAAAGTGAAGTGAAGATTGCTTTTTGTTTTGCGTGGGCAAGAAGTGCTTTTCTGCCCGCCTGACTTGTCTGGCATGGACCACACTGCAAAGCACACTATAGCTCCATTCACCGGTCCTTCCACTTGCCACTGTGGCTCCCTTCGCCATGTGATTTTCTTTCTCTTTGCACCACTTGCCCCATCTGTCTTGCTCACTTGTCTTTTCCTGTCCCTCCCATGCTACCCAACCCATTCCTATGCATCATCTCTCTCTCCTCTTCTCTTTCCTCCATACGTCCCAAATGATGAAGGACCTGGTTCCATATTTCCTCACCATGTTCTGGTGGATCTGTCTTATTAGCAGCTGTGTAGGCGTGAAGCAGGTCTGCACAAACCACTATGATAATGTGTCAGTCCAACCCACACACATTTTACCAATATGTGTGTGTATATGTGTCACTATGAAAACAGTAATTTTTCTTTAAGGTTTTAAAGAGGGAGGCAGTAGAAATTAAATCGGTTTAGCTGCTAAACAGGAAATGCTTCATAGTTCGGTGTAATGAGTGTATTAAAACAACGAAGGAGGTCATTTGCTGTGCTTATTTAGGGCACAGCTGAGCAGCATCGATTGCCATCTTCATAATGGCTGTAAAGAAGAACCTTGAGGGTAATGTATTGAAGCATTCAAAGACCAATTAAACCTTAGTTGACTGAAGTCTTGTGCTTGTTTGTCTGCAGCAGTGCTCTGTGAAGTCAATTGTTTGTGTTGATAGTGTTGCAAAGGAGTATCCGATCCAATAGTACTTTTTAGTCAATTAGAATCTGTAGCATTAGTGTCTTTTGGCACCCCTAATTAGCTTCGTACTTGACAGTTAGGGCTTTTTAAAGGTTCATTTTTGAACACACTTCATACGTATATTGATATAATTAAGATAATTACTGATGTATTGAGTTTAATATTAAGACATCTGTAGTTTTTTATGATCCAAACCACAGCTTTGCACTGAAAGACATTTATGAATGCAAAAAAAACCAAAAAAAAACCAAAAAAACATACATAAATGAAAAGTATCCAAGATATCAGTAGTGACTGAATACTGGCCAATCTGCTATTAAGCATGTTCAGTATCACAAACACGGTCATTTCTTAACTCTCATATGAAATTATAATTTGAGCCATTTCCCTTTGTGCCTTTCAGAATATTTGCAGTGCTGTTGTAGGACATATTTGCAAAACCACACACACACACACACACACACACACACACACACACACACACACACACACACACACACACACACTAATATTTTTATTTTTTACCATTAATAAGTTAGGCACTCAGATGGAGCAGAGGTAACCTTTAGGTTACAGCCACCATGTCGCTGCCTCAAGCTAGCACACTGCCTGTGGAATACACTGGAGCTCATACTACTGTGTATATCTGTCATCATCAGCTGCAGCTCCACCCGCACCAGCCAGGCTTCTTTTTTTGGTTTGATGTCAACATGATCTGTGATGGCGGCATCAGCTCAGAGACCATCAAAGCAGAGTCAAAGCTCAACCTGAGAGTGATATTAGCAGCAGGGTGTGGTGCGTGCGTGTGTGTGTGTACAGAGGCTGGCGTCAGCGGGCCTGCTCACTAGGGGTTATCGTGGATTAAAGGGCTAAAGTGTCAGGACTTTACAGGTTCTAGGAGTACCTTATCAGCTCTTATTTTGGCAGCAGGAGAGACAAAATAACTTCCCATGGCTGCTGCTGTCGAGGTCTCAGTATCCGAAGTGTGTCTAAGTCTATTTGCACCACATCTATCTGTCTGTCTTCTTGTCACTGGGTGTAAGGTCTTGGAATGCACTGAAATTTCTATCTCGGAAGCTAGTAGAACATTCAAGCTGTTTGCAGATAGACTGAAGAACTGTCAGTTTCAGTTTTCCTAACTTTGTTTTGTATTATTCTGGGATGCATGGTTAATCCCAAGACTTGCACAGCTTGTTGCATGGAATAAAATAAATCTCCTAACTCCTGTTTGTCATGCACAAGCATCAGTTGTAAGACCAGTTTTGGTCCCAAAAAATATTTTCTCACGAATTTTTATATTTCTTAATATATGCACGGTAGTGTTGTTGTTTTCTTCTGCGTAAATGTTATGAAATTTTGAACGCTCTTGATTTGTTAAAATGTGGGGAACCAAACATTTAAATGTAATTATCAAGCAGATTCTGAAAAAACAAGCTTGTTTTTACTAAAATAGAGCATGTACGCCAGATGAAAAAATGTCCCTCTACAAATGGAGATAAAAAAGAACTCCTGCTGTCTCTTGGCATGTCTTTCTCATTGTCACACTTGCTTTTCTAAAACCTTTCTCCATGCCATGTAATTTCCCTCTGTCCCTCTCAGTGAATGTTTCCTGTTCTCGCTCTACTTAGACACATATTTTTGTGTCTTTGACTCATCCTCTGTGTATTGATCTTGGATTTGGTGATTAAAGTGAAGCTATGCCAGTAATGTGATGAGTGCTCACATGGTGCTTCGCTGAGGGCACAGCAACGTTTTGGTTGAGTGTTGCCATAGCAGCTTTGTGGAGCTGAAGCGGAAGGGAGCAGGGAGGCGGGCGGGCGGGGGCATTGTAGATGAAATGTGTTGTTGGGCAAATCTCAGACCTGCATCAGTATTCAAAACATAATTGGTACATTTAAGCTTGATTAATTAAGCTGATTGCTTTTGTGAAAACCTTATAGACGATTCAAGGTTTCCTAAAATGACACAATAAATTGACGTTCTTTCAGAAAAAAGATGCTCTTTTAATTCGTTTTTGAAATTGTGATGAGAATATTAATTTCATCTTTGAGCATAGTGAATGCTTTGTGTGACCACTTGGTGCTTCTAAGGCTCAAAATGTTCAAAACCTACTGGTTTAGAGATGCAGAGTTTCAAAATAGCCTTCATATTATCTGACATGCTGTCAGTTCCTCTGATTATTATATATCATAAGAATGAGCCCTGTTATTTTATGGATTTTTTGTAACAGTGCCTCTTCCTATACCTTGCTTTCGTCACCTTATTAGACATCTTCACACAAACCACAAATCGTCTTGCTGACTACAGTTAAGATCCAGCACATTTTTTTTCTTTTGGTTCCCAAGTGCCACTTTAGCTCACTTTCAACCATGTTAGCACCAGGAAGCTTCTCTCCGACAGATGACTGAGGTCAGCTGAAGCTATGGTGCAAGACAGCTTTCACGATACTGTGTTCAGAAGGTTTTTTTCCCCTTTTCTCTACATGGTAGGTTGCACTGGTGTTTAATTGCAGTTTGCTCCACACAGGAAAACGGTTCATTTCTTCCATCCCAGATTTTGTTTTTCTCTTTGCTGTCAGTCAGGGGCTTTGGATTTGTCATGCTCTCATAATTTCCAGAGTTTGGCAACTGTGGAAATGCACTAAGGTTCTCTTTAGCAGAACTTTTTAAGGACTTTTTAGGGTACATAATTATTAGTTGCCTGACAACACAGTGTTAGGGAGCCACTTATCGAGCTCAAGATAGTATCCTTCTATTCACAGTTATGATGTTTAACTAAATGAAGCATTTTGTGACTCCACCTCCATATTTTATCCCTATTTTAGGGTGAAAAATATATATTACCTAGTGTGAAGTGTTAGCTTTTCCATGAGTAAGTACAGCAAACTTTGAACCTCAAACAGATTTTCCATTTCAAGCCAGTATTTAATAATATGAGAAAAAAAGGAGTGTCTAGTGTAAGGCAATTTAGTGCCATGAACATCAAAAAAGAACATCACATCGGACAATTTGTTAAGACTGAAGTGCCAAGGAAACAAAATTCAAAGTAAAAAATGAATGTGCAGTGGAGACACGGGCTGTCCTTTCCAGCATCGTCAGAAGAAAGCTTTTTGTCCTTACTGTTTATCCAGATGTGGGTTTTTTTTATTTTTTTATTTTATAGGGATAGTTTGGTCTAACAATGTGGACATACAAAAAACAAACCAGAGAAAGACAGTGACTGAGTTTAATTGGGTAATTGATTGGGTATTTCTGACTGCCTTGGTCTTCAGGATGCAAACTGAAGCATGAATGTATGATTGTGTTTAAATGTCAGCCGTCTCTGTGTGGGATGCCATTGCTTTTCATTTTCCCCATATTTCATTTCCTGTTCTTTGCATCTTATGTGTGAATGTGGGAGTTTGCAGTATCTTGCAGTAAAAATGACTTTTTTCCTGTTTTCTCATGAGTGGTACAATTAAATTATAAAAAGTCATATGGTCAAATGTCAGTCTTCATGACAATTACCTTTCCTGTGTGATTAAATCTCCATTGTGACCTCTCTATCGGGCTCTCAACAAGTGGAGGGAAGGCGCTTCTCTCGGCAGACAAATGTTCTCCAACACATATTTTAGTTTCAATGTCAACTCATGGCCTGTATTGCACTCATGGCCTGTATTGCACAGTGAGATTAGTATGTGCTATTTCTAAGGTTGTGATTCATGTGCTGTCATGCTTTGACCATACAGTTTGCTCTTTAATACTAACTTTTAATAGGTACATCTGTTCAACTGCTCGTTAATGCGGATATCTATTTGGGCAATTACATGGCAGCAGCTCACTTCATTTTGGTATGTTGACAATGTAATGGCAACCTGCTGATGTTCAACCTAGCTTCAGAAGTGGGGGAACGAAGGTGCCCCTGATGCCAGAGGTGAGAGAACAATGGCCAGGCTGCTTCAATCTGCTAAGAAGACAACCAAGCTATGCAGAAGACGACAACCTGTCAGCTAAGAACATGAAACTGATGCTAAAGTTTCCATGGACGCACCAAAATTGGACAATTAAAGATTGGAGAATTGTTGTGTATCTGAGTCTCGATTTCTGTTGCGGCATTCACATGGTAAGGTGAGAAACTGGTGTAAACTACATGAAAGCATGGATCCATCCTACCTTTTATCAACTGTTCAGGCTGCTCCTTGTGATGTGATTGTTTCGGGGATATTTCCTTGGCACACTTTGGGGCCAGTTGTGTACCAGCTGAGTATTGGTGAACCATCACAGCCTACTTCAAAATTGTTGGTGACCATGTCCATCCCTTTAAGACCACATTATCTTCTGATGGCTGCTTCCATTATTATAATGGGCCATGTCACAAAGCTCAAATCATCTTAAACTGGTTGAGGAATAAGTTTATTATACTGGCCTGCACAGTCACCAGATCTTAAGCCAATAGAGCACATGTGGAATGTGGTGAAACTGGCAACAGGGTGATGCTATCATGTTAATATAGATCTCTGGGGATGCATTTCCAGCATCATGTTGACTCTATGCCATAAGGAATTAAGGGAGTTCTGAAGGCAACATGGGATCCCACCATCTACTAGCAAAGTTCAGAAAGTAACCAGTGAGTCTGCCTTTTCTTCTTTTTCTTCTGTAGAATAATTTGTTCACATCAGAGAGAAATCGTCCTTTCTCTGTTGAAGTCTCCTTTAAGTCGTCGTTAGTGATAGCTAGTCCCTTATTTCCATGTTTGTTTTTTATTATTTTAATTACGAGCTGTGATTATGAGGTTTATCCTTTGTTTCTAAACCTTCAGCTTTTGAAGTCACTTCAAAGAATCGTCTTGTGTAGATGAGTTGATTTCTCTGAAGGTATCACCCCATTAGGTTGCATCCCTTCACCACATCATTTTGGTTGTCAAACTTATTTGTCAGAAATTCTCTTGAGATTTAGTCTTCCGTTACAATCAATTTGTAGAATTACAGGACATGGGATTTGTCAAATTTGAAACCGAATGTGCTGTTTCCTTTGTCTCCAGTATGGTTCCAGTTTGAGAATATGGTATGCAAGCAAAAGAGAACCCATTTGCACTTTTTATTATGACCCCTTCAAACCCCTTGTGATGAGCAAACTAACTTCAAGTGTGAAATCACTGCCGTGCCTTTTACATTTTAAAAAGGCAACAAGTAATTTGAGATCAGGTAACAGGAATATGAAGCAAAAGCAATGCTGTATATTTGATTTGCAGTTTTTCTTCCTGCACTCATCAGTCATGAATCAGAGCTTGAATACTTCAGTGATGCTTTCTTCACAAATCACATTTTCTCCATGTTGTGCAGTCTAAACAACTTGATCCTCTAGTTGTACTCTTGACCTGATGCACTTACCTTCTAAAACTGATGCTTGGTCTCGGGTCATTGCCCGAGATTCGGCACTTATCGCTAGAGATGATCCTCAACATTAAAGTTAAGTAAATTTGATGCCGAGGTTGACTGTTATTCTCTGCAGCAGTTGGAGGTCCATGGAGACAGGTCATAGTCATCATCTTACATCTTTGCAGACACACTAAGCAGATTTTGATGTATCAGAAGACTGTTTTAGCACTAGTCTGTGAAAGCAGGTAACAGTAGTAAGCTAAGGCACTTATTGTTTCTCATAGCCACCTCTAATAGCCACATTACAGTAAAATTGTAATGATTATAGTATGCAACTTTCATTACAGAGAAATATATAGTGTTGAAGTGCTTTAGCTTAACTTCATAAAAATGCAGTAAAAATAGTCGCCTAAAACTAAGATTTGGGTATTTGATTTACCACGTTATCACGATACCAAACCTTCTGATCCTCCAGTAAATAAAATTATGAATGAATCTAAGTGATTGTTGATATGCTAATAACATCATTGTTGTGATGTGATTTTATGTCCTTGATAATCATGCAGTGAACATATACTTTTGTGACAACTGAAGACTTAATTCAATAATCAAGTGGGGATGTTTAGTAATCTAACATAACCTTGAAGTCTTTACCCTGTGGTACAAGTGTTGTGCCAGAAAGAACACAAAGAAACATGTATTATTCTACATGAACAGAAATGTCCAGTGACAGATATTAATCTCGTGTCATAGAATAAAGTCACATTTAATAAGTCAGATACCAAAGGAAAATATTCATTTTCTTTCAATTCAGTTTCATTCATATAGTGCCAAATCACACCAACAGGTGCCTCAAGGCGCTTCATATTGTAAGGTAGAGACTCAACAATAATAAAGAGAGAACTCAAACAATCAAGCCACCACGTATGAGCAAGGATTTGGCAATAGTGGGAAAGAAAAACTCCCTTTTAACAGGAAGAAACCTGCAGGGGAACCAGGCTCAGGGAGGAGCAGCCATATGATGCGACAGGCTGGGGTGATGGAAGGAAAACAGGACAAAAGACACACTGTGGAAGAGCAACTGAGATTAATATCTAATAATTAAACACAGAGTGATGTGTAAGCACATAGTAAGTGAAAAGGGTGAGTGAACACAAAACACTCATGGGAAGCAGCCTAAAAATATAAAATCATTACCAAAAATTAATAGTTCATGGTAAAACTGCTCCATGAACTACATTGATACTATACAATATCAGTATTGTACTGCACAGCACACTACGGCAGTGTGCCTTTTCATCTTGTTTACTCAAACTTTTTCCTCTTCTCTCTTTTTTTCTTAATCATTTCAGCTAGATTATTTTGGTTGCCTGAACCAATCAGTTAAACAGAAATGATCATACAATAGAATACAGTAAAATAGAATAGAATGTATTGCACTGCACCTCTACGAGCTGTGTTACATGTATAATAGGACGGAAAAGCCAGAGAGATTGTACTTCTGAGTTTCAGGTGCTCATTTCTGATCTTTGTGGGGTTTTTTTTCTATCTTCAGAGTAGTTAGCTATCGTGTTACTGTCTGTTGAGATGCCATGCTCCACGTTACTTCCTTCTTGAACCGTTGCGTTTGACAGATAATTAATAAGTCATAATAACAGCTTGAATAAAAGCTACATGGTATTCAGTAGGCTGGAAAACCTATATCTTTCTTTATGACATCATTGTGGAAGCTGGTAATAATAATCTTAAATTACATGGTAGTCAATGTAAAAGATCTTTGTGGTTTTTTTTTTTCTATCTTCAGAGTAGTACAGGTCACAGATGCTAAAATCTGTTCTTTATGACACAGAAAGGAAGTAAATTTGTGCTCTAATTAGTCTGGTCTTTTATTTCATCTTACCATCTGGCTTTGCGTGTTTTCCAATCCTCTGCTGAGCTTCCTTCTGTTTCAGAAAAACAGAATTAAATCTGACAAAATTTGACAATATCACTCTGAAGTATTATGTGTGATTTCAAAATACACACAGACACACACACACGTTGTGAGCCTGCAAGTATAAATAAACAAGAAAACTCTTGTTTAGATGCAAATATGATGGTTTAATTTTACTGCACAAAAACGAGTTCGTGCTTTTATCACGGGAGCTTTTCAATTCTGCCCTGTATTAGCTTTTAATTAAAGAACAGTGACTTCCCCAGATGTTTTATAACTTCAGTTGCTTACAATTACTCCACTGAATACTTTTTGTTTCTCACTTGACTTCAGATGAAAATGCAACTCATTTTTATTTTAGGGTTCCTGACCTTTAAAAAGTTTCCATGAAATTCTCTTGACAGGGGAATAAAAACAGATTCTGCGAACCCACTGACACAACATTCAAAGCCATTATGCATATGTGGGAAAGAAATTTAGTGATGTTCAGAAACTGTTGGCTGTGTTGGTGCGTTACAGCTCAGCCTGTAACGTGGAGAGCAGAGCTGGGAGCAAGATCAGTGTTTTTATTGGGGGGGAAAAAAGAAAAGTGAAATACAGAGAAGATGAGCACAACAGATAAAATATACTTTAGATAAACAACAAAAATAACGTAGTATCAAAACCAATATTTGTTTCATTCTGGAAATATTTTCAAATCAGACATAATCAAAGCATTTTTCCTTTAATAAGTCTTTTACCAAGAGGGACGCATCCAAGACACGAAAATGTGCTCAGAGGAATAAAACTATGGATTTATTTGAGAAAGATGGAGTCGGAAAGAAATGTAACACTTAGTAATTTTCTTGGATGAAAGAATGTATTATATTACCATTGTTCTCTCTTTTGAAACTAATCAGACAGATACAGACACTTACTGTGCCTGGTGTTATTCCACTGAATATAAAAAATACAGCACAGAAAGTCTCATCTGTCTCGCCACAAAAAGACAGCAGCAATAGCGATTGTGCCATCATGCAAATAGATATTCGGTGAAGACCACATGCAGGGAGGCTCATTTTGTTTCCTCAGTTGTTTGTGTGTACTTTGGTTTTAAAAGTATACACACACAAATGTTGGTAGCCTACAAGGTTACATGTGGAATATGTAAAATCGTAGACAAACAGCTGCGACCGAGGACAGCAGAAGGTCTGTAGGCAGGAAAAAGTGTCTGTAGCCGATCATTTAGAGGATAAATCTTTAAGAGGACTGCAGTGACTCTTGAGTGACTGTAAAAGTGATTTTAGGATGTGTATTGAGCGCCATTTGGCTTCCCCAAAAATGTGAGGGAAGAGAGGGAATCTTTCTACAGGCAGGCACATAATTAGCACTGTGGGACAATCACTGGTCTTCATAAATCACTTTAAAATCAGGAACATCTAAATATCAGAAGCAGTCACAACTCCAATTTGCTGGACATTTAGCCTGATAACATATTTGAGGCTCATATAAACAAATGTGGACGATAGGCACTCACAACATTTGTAATTCATCAGTGCCTCAGGCTTCTAACAGGAACACAGTGAAGGTGATATGTCTAAAACTGCCAAAACGTTCTTAGATTCAGTCATTTTAATGCGTCCAAGGTTGCTTTAAAAATAGTTCAAGTACAAGTGTAAAGTACAAGTGAAATGAGATGGCCAAAAAACACACAAACAAACAAACAAATAAATAAATAAAATGTATACATCAGGCTGCTTATCTAAAAAACAAATAAGAACAAGACTCCAGTAATTCCTGCTCTGGCTCTTCCTGAAGGTTCAGAAAAAAGTAGCACGAAAAAAGACTGCAGACAAAGAGACGTTTTAAAATGCTATTATTGCAGGTTATTACATCTGTTTGCGATGGAGTCGGGTGGATATCACTGTGAGCTGTGTGAATAAATCAATCTACAACTCTTACAAGCAGAAGCTTGTGAAATAAGGTTTGAAAACCTGAACTCATAGCGGTTTCTGAACCATTTTTGCAGAGTTTTTCAAAGTCTGTAGATTGCCATGTTTTGTTTTGTTTTCCTGTTCTTCAAGGTAGAGTGTGCTTCCTGAAACCAAAGTGCTGTAATGTGAAAAAGACTTTACCAAACCCTGAGTACTTTGTTGTGTGTACTTTGAGTCTCATTCACAGCTGCCAAAGGATTATCCAGTTCTTGGCTGTCCGTTAGCTATCGTGTTACTGTCTGTTGAGATGCCATGCTCCACGTTACTTCCTTCTTGAACCGTTGCGTTTGACAGATAATTAATAAGTCATAATAACAGCTTGAATAAAAGCTACATGGTATTCAGTAGGCTGGAAAACCTATATCTTTCTTTATGACATCATTATGGAAGCTGGTAATAATCTTAAATTACATGGTAGTCAATGTAAAAGAAACATGCTTTTTAAATGTGTGTTTATGAAAAAAAGAACTGAAAAAAAATATAAAATACTCAAGATGTATTAATAATTCAAATTCCAGCAGAAATAGATCTTGAAATGGTGACAGCATGTCAGAGAGGCTGTTCAGGTGGACATTTAACAGTGGTTAGAGCGAATTTTCTTTCACTAACTTCCCTCGCATATTTTATAAATAGAAAAAGCTTAATGTCATTAAATTAATATTGTGTCATCCACAAATATCTGAAAATGTCAAAACAGTTTCAAAAACATAAAAGATTCTGAACTGAAAAATTGTTCTTGGATATAAAACATCAGAACAATGAAAAAAAGTTTGCTATTTTTGTTTGATGGTGACGTAATAGTCCTCAGTCTCAAATTTGGGACTGCTGTGTCTGACATCCTTTTGGAATAAGGCGTAATGGTGCTAATTTACATTCAGTAAACAGTTACACAACCCAGTGCTTTGTGCACACTCTTCTGTTCTGTCTGCATTGCGAGTTTGGTAACCGCTTTCTCTTCTGAAAAGGTCATGTAAGGAAATAGGTCTTGGCTGACCTGAAGGTACAAAAGGAAAATGGATCTTGTGTGAACACGCACACACTGTGGAAGGAGTTTTATTCATTTCCCTCCAAGGTGTGTACGGTGAGAATAATGAAAAATTTAGGACAGTCTGTCTTCAGGTCATTGAGCTGCCTTCGTCAGATGTTTGGTGTTTTCTTTACACACATGCATGCTCTCAATCTGTCACTGGCCTGTATGACAACCTGAAACAGTCCCCAAGCACACTTTTCCAGTTCACAGAATCCACCCTTGCCTCCTTATCGCGTTATGTGTTTTACATATTTGCATACTTGAGTCTTTCCGAAGCAGCTCTGATAGACTCCAAATCACACACTGGGAAAATCGGAACGTCAAGAATAGCAGGATGCCTTAAGGCGTAAGACATCAGATTTAATTATTTTCCTCAACAAAAACCCTGCAGGTGCTCTTGAAACACAAAGTGAACCTAATTTAGAGTCCCATATAAACACATTAATAACAATTATGCTCCATATTTTTTATCCAGATCTTCTCTCTGCTCTTTGCAAATAGAATGTTTGAACCACAAGTGTGGGGTGCTTCCACTAATGATATCCCTCAAAATCTAAGAGTCGAAAAAACAACTGGAAAACAGGCACTTTGGGCAGTCTCAATCCTGAGTTTAGGTGAACGAAACTCCAGCAGCACTTTTAGTATACATACAATGTTTATTTGCTCCCTAACAGTCTGCCTTATATGCCAGCCCATAATAGAAAAATGTGAGACAATGTACAGATGTCAGTGCTGCAGTAACAACTTGGGAAATGTGTAACGGCTAAATCAGAGGTGTGGTTACACTTCACTACTTCTTCGAGTCCTCCCGGTTATGTATAGTGACGTTTTCTGTATGTGTGTGCGTGCAGGCCGCAGGGTACTCGAATGATGTCAAAACCTGCGGGTGAGCAGCTCTCCAGTACCACCGTCAGCGAAGCCTCTACTGCCATCACCTCTTCCACTGTGGACACGTCAGCCTCCAAGGTTAGTCTGTGGTTTCAGTCTTTACCTGTATATATGTGTGTTTGTGTGTTAGTTCCACATTTGTCGCTTTCAAACAATGTCCTTTCTTGATTCGTTGTGGACTGGTTTTATGCTATAAAAGGGTGACCATCCAGGCTTTTTGGTCTTTGAGTTTTGTCTCCTACATTTTTGTGCGGTAGTTAGAATATTTTCAAGCAGCAACAGAGAGGATTGCCTTGTGAAATTTTTAGCAATTATGAGGCTTCATGTCTTTGTCCTGTTTTGTGAGAGTTAAAGCATATGAATCAAGTAGTAGTAGGGGTTGCATTGGCAGTACTGGAGTCTTCAGTTAGTTAAGGTTGCCGGTTCGAGCCCCGGCTTGGACAGTCTCGGTCGTTGTGTCCTTGGGCAAGACGCTTCACCCGTTGCCTACTGGTGGTGGTCAGAGGGCCCGGTGGCGCCAGTGTCCGGCAGCCTCGCCTCTGTCAGTGCGCCCCAGGGTGGCTGTGGCTACAATGTAGCTTGCCATCACCAGTGTGTGAATGTGTGTGTGACTGAATGTGTAAAGCGCTTTGGGGTCCTTAGGGACGAGTAAAGCGCTTTACAAATACAGGCCATTTACCATTTTAACATCCACAATCAGTTTTGTGTTAAATGCACTGCACTGAAAAGCCAAGTAGTACGTGAGCCATCAATAAAGGTCTGTTAGCTCTGTAATAAACCTACGATGTTCTCTGCAGCTTGTTAATGAAGAAAATCACTCCATTAATTCACCAGTGCAAAGGCTTAAAATGATCATTAAACAAGAAAAGAAAACGATGCTAATATCTGAATATACCAACAAACACAGGTACAACCACTGAACACAGTGAGGCATGACAAACAGACAGAGATGTCTTTTTAGTCTGTGGTACAGGAGAAATCCATTCTTTAGAATCAGTCAAGAGATGAGCGCTGGTTATCCATGGCTAGCCCCGAGAATGATCACAGCAGCCTGGGCTAGTGGGGGGAAAACATTATTTGTGGCCAGTGACTGACCTGATTAGCAGCAATTTTCAGCTGATTCACAGCAAAACGGAATGATGGATGAGGATGAGAAAATGGAAATTAAAAGCTTTTTGCAGCTGATCTAACTCTATTATGGCCATGCAGGGATTTAGACCTGAGGTGTAGTTTGAAATGGAGGTAGAGGTTGTAGGTTTGCACCATGATTAAGTGCAAAGTTGTCTGCTGGTTAGCAAGATTAGGTATGTTTCTATGTAACATAGAAGTTGAATGCTAGAATTACACTTAATAAAACTGGATGCAAGGTGCAAAGATGCAAATGTGTTTTGTTCTTCTGTAAATGTGCATATTTAAACATTGAAGTCTATGGAGATGTAATATCAGCCTTCACAACCTTATTTTTATGCTAAAAATTGACTGTGTAGATTCAGACATTTGATTTAGTGAACTCAGTATTACAGCAGGCTTCATTGTGATTAGGATTACTCCTTTTGTAAGTTATTTATGGTATATAGTTGATTCCACATTCCTTCCAGTATATTGTATTACCACTATACTACATCAATGAAAAATAGATTTGGTCTGTTTTCATATCCCCCCTCTTCCCCCTTTTTCTTCTATTGGAGCTTATTTGTTTTTTTTGTTTTGTTTTTTTTTTGTTTTTTTTTTGGCAACATTTAAACTCCAGGTCTTCAGGTTTAAATTCTAGAATGCACACTAGTATTATTGCACAGTGATCGTATCTATGAAACAAAACTGAATTATGTTTGTAGTGGAGAAAGCACTTTTCTTTTGACTGTTTAACCTTGTTTTTGGTCGTCCTTGGCTCGGGCAATTTGCTTGCAAAATTACAAAATACTTGAAGCAAATCAGCACAGACAGTGCTAATGAATTCCAATTTGATCTTCCAAATGCAGATCTCATGCAGGATACATCCCTTGTCATCTGGTTTAGTACACCATAAAGATGTCCATGCCACTTTTTTCAGTATAAATCTTACACTTGGTTTATACTCACACATGTATGCAGCTCCACGGTGGCGTGAAATCTCATCCTGCCCTATCAACAGGTGCCTCGGGACCAAGATTGAACATGTGTCATCGTGTACGGTACAGAGATGACAGGATATCCATCACAAAGCCCCATCACCATTCCCACACCCAGTGTTTTTCTGGTCTGCAGCTCTCCCAGGTGCTCTGGCTCATCACCCCTGCCACTAAGCAGCCGGGAAATGGCACAGGAGCCTTATTCTTAAAAGAAAAACTCTTAACAAAAGAATCTTTTTCTCAGAGGAAGAATGAGTCATTCCTACCCCCCTTGCTTTGCGCACAATCTTAAAATGAATCCGTATTTTGAGTAAGTCACATCTCTTCCGCCTCTGACAAAACATCAGAGAAGCAGTGAGACGTCCCACTTTCCCCATGAGCTGTCTCGCCGTTCTCCTGTAAGCACTTGTGTTTACTGGCTGCATATTTAGTGATATTGTGTTCACAACTAACTTCTTTGGGATTTATCAAAGTCCGTGTCATTTAGACATTTCTGTTGGCTCCCAGTATCCTCTTATGAATTGTTTTGCCTTTATATGCCTCATTAATTCGCTGCCTCACTTTTGAAAGTAACTCTGCTCTTCAGGTATGGAACGCCAGGACTGCCATAATGAATTAATTAAATACACCATTAAATAATTAATTAAATGTGGCAATAATTAATTAAAATTGGAATTAATTAATTAAATAAATAGTTATGACACATGTAATTAATTAATTATTGACACATTTAATTAATTATTTATGTATTTCACATTTTAATTAATTATTGACACATGTAATTAATTAATTATTGACACATTTAATTAATTATTTATGTATTTCACATTTTAATTAATTATTGACACATTTAATTAATTATTGACACATTTAATTAATTATTTAATGATATATTTATTTATTTCATTTTGGCAGTCCTGACGCCTGGCTCTCGTCATGAAATAATTTTATCTGTCAGCCTCACCCATCAAACCCAGGGGGCGGGGTTAACGCTGCCCATGCAGCTTCTCTAACATTTGATTGGTTGCCGTGCAAAGTAAGTCAAAACAGGTCGATCCTAGAAAATCGATTGCTTGTGTAGACTTGGGGCAGCCAGTTATCCCAGAATGCAGATCAAATCACAAGCAGCAATGGTGGTGGTGTAGTTTTAAAATACCCCGTTTTTCTGTCACCAGCTACACTTTTAACAGTGTTTTAGCCGCGAATGTCGCGACGTATGTCTGGTCAGGTTGTCAACATAGAACATGTTTGCAAAAGTGCTCAGATGTTTTCAGAGATTTCACTAGCTCTGCTAACAGTTAGCATGCAGAGTGCACCGAGGGGGTTACGTTAACCGGTTTGTTTACATATTCCACTCTCCGTGTTCCACATGTTGCATTCGCAGATTCTCATTTTCACCGAACGATCGTCTCTTTCCGCCTGGTCTTGTGTCTCTGTGCTTCTGTAACATAAAGAACGAGCTGACATTTTTCTCACGAAACCAGCGATCAGCTCAACAGACCCTCAGTTTACCTGCATGCATCCTCCTCCTCATCTGTCAGCTGTTTAACACCTGCTGCTAATTCAAGAAACACGCCTAGTTACCTGGTGATAGTCACAGTTTAACTGGGCAGCCGGTGCTCGATATAACGCAATGTCAGCGCATTTTTCTGCACAAGATAAGTAAATATAGTGTTTTCCCCGAGCGCAGAGCTGCTGGAGCTCGTTTCCTTACAGAGCACTTTATAGGCGAACAGCTTTATCAGCGGCTGATGTCCAATCACCGGCACACAGCTTTGAAACCTCAGCTGAGTTTTAGCTCTCAGTGGTTAAACGCTGGACTTCATTCACTCAGGTTCTGTCTGTCGGGTCACGTTTACTTCGCTGTTTTATTTACAACTGAGCAAATCGGTTTGGCTGAGGTTAAAGTTACGTTTCATAACTGCATAGTTTCACAGACGTTTAATGGTTCACTGGCACATGTGTTAGACTGAACTATCATCTAAATATCATCTGTTTTTTAATAGTTATTCAACTGTATTCTAAGCACCAGCTGTCTGTTAGAATGTGATTTTTTTTCTCTCTCTGTTGGCAGAGGTATAAAAATGCGCAGGAAAATCTGACATGCATGGCGAACTTCACCGACGATATTTAGGGAGGAATAAACACACATCAAACATAAATGAACCATTTGTCTGTCTCCATAATTGAGAGAATTTTCTCTTCTTATGTCAACACTCTCTCTCTTTTTTTTTGCTTTTTTTTTGCTTTTTCGGTCATGTTATGTTTACCTGTCAAAGGCTTGTTACAAACTATGAAACACATTGTGCAGACTTCTGGATGTTAGAAGAAAACTAATACTGCTCATGAATGAGACTAAAGGCAGGAAGGTGTCCTTTAAAACTAAACATGTTAATAGGACCTCCCTGTTTATATCATAGTTTATGATATAGCACGTGTATTTCAGTAATAGCCTGCTGAGGCCACTATACGTGCTGGCCTCATATCAAATGTGAAGGCAGACTGAGTCTATGTTTGACGTTTTTTATATCTAATCTTCCTTTTCAAACATTTAAACAGCAGCGAGTCTGCAGCTGAGGGAATACAAATTCAAATTGTCGGAACAGGTTTGCTCGTTTCTTGGATTCATTTGGTGATTTATTAAATGTATAACTGTTATTCTAATCTGCTGCTGAGTCTCTTACACTTTTCTTTATGCTGTATATTTTCACGTCTCTGGAATAGTTGGCAGTTAGATAGTCAGCTGGGAAACTTTGTGTTAACTCATGGAGCTGAGGATATCGTGGATATGCTGACCTCGCTGCGTGGTGTACAGAGCGAGGTCAGCATGATTAATATTCACAATAAAAATATTAGCCGAACATCATGAAGTCTGTATGTGTTTCATAGTGTCGAACAACCTTTGTACAGTTAAAGCCAGCAGTTACTACATGACGGAAACACCAACGTTATCTCTTTTATGTGTTTATACACAGGTCACGCTGATTACTGAACAAAAACCCAAAGATCAGATGTTAAACAGATTTATTTGCTCTCTCTCCTCCTTAAACATGTTTTTAATGTTAGTTATAATTCAGAATTGGCGACTGAAACACGTAGGACACATAAGAACATCAGGAAATAAAACATCGATAAATATAACCTCAGTAAAAGAAGTCAGCGGGGGTTACTACAGCTGTGTACCGGGGCCTGCGCTTTGTCGGTGGGATTGCTTGCGAGGCGAGCGGGTCTATCCCACGCTTTGCCGTGAGACTGGGCAGACATCTCCGAAATCATCGAAACACTTTTGCAAAGAGGCTGTATCTTGACAAACCGACCAGACACATGAAGATTAAACCACTACATTCTCGGCTAAAAAAATATTAAAACGGTATTTGGTAACACACAAACAGGGTTTTTCAAAGCTCAGTTCTGTTAGCTTCCACATGCCGGTTGTTGTGTGCTAGAAACAATGGCCACCAGGCCAAAGCAATGGTTTTGACTCGATCAGCGTTAACCCCGCCCCCTGAGTTTGATGGGTGAGGCTGACAGATAAAATTATTTCATGATGAGAGCCAGGCGTCAGGACTGCCAAAATGAAATAAATAAATATATCATTAAATAATTAATTAAATGTGTCAATAATTAATGAAATGTGTCAATAATTAATTAAAATGTGAAATACATAAATAATTAATTAAATGTGTCAATAATTAATTAATTAAATGTGTCAATAATTAATTAATTACATGTGTCATAACTATTTATTTAATTAATTAATTCCAATTTTAATTAATTATTGCCACATTTAATTAATTATTTAATGGTGTATTTAATTAATTCATTATGGCAGTCCTGGCGTTCCATATTCAGGTGCTTCTTTGAGCATTAAAACCAACACATAATAGAACAGAGAACGCTGCAGAGTAAAGAGCTGTTCTGTTACGGACTAAACACATATTTGAGTTCCTGCATTAAGGGGGAAACAACAAGAAAAAAGGAAAAAGTCAAAGTAATTGGTGGCATGACTGTAGTGTTAGCAACACTGATTGTCCTGATTGTAAAATAGATGTAAATTACTTTAGGTAATCTTTAGGTCTTTAGGTTTGACAGGAGAGTTTGGCAGTCACAGATCTGCTTCGACCAAAATGGCTGACTAATGTAGGATAGTTTAGAGGGCTATCACCTGGGAGACATTGTTCAAATTCCATGTGAAGCTAAAAGTCAAGATGATTTATTTTTAGATGAATAGGCGTATGACAGCACTCATTGTGTGGAAGGGTCTTAGAACAGAGAGCTGCATATTCCAGATTGAAGCTTAGTGCAATTTTAAGAGTATATTTTTAATTTGGGTATAAAGAAAATTCTTGAAATTAGAAAAAATCATTTTATATCTTACTGTGATGGAAGTGCAGCTAACAGACCTGATGATTACATTGAGATGCAGGAAACGCATTATGTCCTCTGAAGCTGAACTATATAGCGTTTGTCAAGCTAATATGTGACTCAAAGGTAAAATTTGTATTTTCATTATGTTTTAATTGCTGCCTAATTTATAAACACAGAGAGATTGGCAACAGATTGCAGGCAGTTTAAGTCAGTCTGTGCCGATGGCTCACAACTTCTCTGCAACGTGTCTCTTTTCAGTAGGGAACTCAACTCAGCTGCTGAAGTGTGTGTGTGTGTGTGTGTGTGCGTGCGTGCGTGCGTGCGTGCGTGCGTGCGTGCGTGCGTGCGTGCGTGCGTGTGTGTCAAAGGTGTCTCAGTAGCAAGAATCAAAACAAAATTGGACTTCATTTTGGTTCTTGCTTAAGTAATTTATGCAGCTACACTGCAGCCATGGTTAGAAGTATGAGCAGTCATTTTGGAGGCTCTTGAAATGATTGTGCACTATGAGTGTGAAGATGGTGCCTCATCCTCCTCAGAGGACTTGGAGGCTGACATGGAGAAGGCCTCAGACCAGCTCTGACTCATCTGAAGGTGAGAGTGGAGAGGAGATGGTTGAAGCAGTGACAGGATGAACTTCTCCATCTCCATATTTTGGTCTCCCACAAACGGAGCCACCAGCTATGCACTGCTGCTGATGGATGAAATCCTCCAGCAAATTGTGGCCATGACAGACATGCATGGGAAACACTCGGTGGCTTATGTGGACACAGAGGAACTGCAGGCTTATATAGAGCTGCTTATTTTGGACAGTGTTTACAGGTCATAAAATTAATTAATTTTTTAAAGGTCATCTAAGGGTTAAGTTAGCCCGGCTTGACTCTTGTTTGTTATTCTTTACCACTGATTTGATTCATCGTACTGGTATTGCTCAGGCATCTTTCTAAAGGGAGAAGGAATCACAACCCATGTTTAATTACCTTACCCTCCCAGATATTTCTCATCTGGCTAGGGAATGGAGCCGGTAGCCCTCGGGTCTCAGAGGGACGTCTCTTGGCATTTTGGTTGTCTGATTGTGTACCATTAAAATAGCAAATAGCTGGTTTGACTCTCAGTCACACACCTACAAGACAGAGTGCTACTGTGCAGCAGGGACCACAGTCTGTTCCACAAAATTACATTCGGCCTAAAAATAGACCACTGCATCGTACACACACACACACACACACACACACACACACACACACACACACACACACACACGTGTAACAGAGAAAGAAATATCTCTGAAATACACACATAGTATATTTACAGATATGGGACTAGTGTGAGAGGACTGCGTCATCCTCTGTCAACCAATCCTCTCACTAATTACTGAGTGCATTTGTTTTTGTTTTCCAGCTACTGATGCCTCCCAGTGCTGCTACCAGTCCATTCACACGCTTATGCAGCCGTCATGCCAAATCTTTTATTATGCCAGCAGGGGAGGTGACAGGGTGTACATGTCTTACTTTATGTGTATGTGTATATGTGGTGCCGGGGGAACAGGCCTTCTTCTGAGGATTTGAGAGTAGAGGATGGTCTAATGAGATTTCTTGAATATTTGCACAGTGCACAAGTATGTTATCCAGCAGGCCGGCACAAACAAGAATGTAAGAAAGGTTTGTTTAGCCAAAGAAACTCCAGCACCCAGTATTACTGTATTACTTATTATACTTATTATAGGTCAGGGGGCTGAAATGGCACTGAATACTAACAAAATGTTAAATATGTCTAAGAACTGGCCTGTCAGGTAGGGCTGGGCCATATTATACCGTTCACGGTAATACGATAGGAAAATGAAATATCGCGATAGAATGGGAGTAAAACGCGCATGCGCAGTGCCTTTGTTTTCATACGCACATGGCTGATTGTTGAGTGAAACAGATGAAACAGAATTGGTTTGTAAAAACGGTGCAACTTCAGTGATGTGGAACTGGTTTGGTGTTTGTCCGTCAGATACACAACAAAGCACATTTTTTTGCAGAACATGCAAGCGGCCGTTGTTATTGTCATATTTGTCGGACTAAGATGCTCTTAAATCTGGGAGTAATCTGGGTCCTAAACTCCGTATGCTTCAGGTCAAACAACACTGCAGCATCACTGAGAGTTAAAAACTGTCTAAATTCTTTCATCTTTAATAAAACCATCAGCATTGCTGCTTTACCAGGTGTAACTATAAAGTTTAACTTCCAGGCATCCATGAAAAGAAAAGTTATTACATTTAACGGAGTTAGAAGTTAGCAGGAAGCTAGCGGAAGTTAGCTCGCTAGTTTCGCTAGTTACCTAAGCATGATATAAGATAAGATAAGATAAGATAAGATAACCTTTATTAGTCCCACACGTGGGAAATTTGTTTTGTCACAGCAGGAAGTGGACAGTGCAAAAGTTATGAGGCAAAAATTAGAATACAATAAGAATAAATACAGTACACAGCTGTACAGAATAGAATAAAATAAAATACTATATACAGTAGAATAAAATAAAATAAATATACAATAAGATAAAAATAGAATACAAATACAAATACTATATACAACTGAGTAAAAATACAACGATGACAGAAAGGATTATTGCACTTAGTATTATTGCATATGTATGGATGTGTGTGCTTGATCAGTTAAAGTCTTTATTATGGAGTCTGACAGCAGTGGGGAGGAAAGACCTGCGAAATCTCTCCGTCCCACACCGTGGGTGCCGCAGTCTCCCACTGAAGGAGCTGCTCAGTGCTGTCACAGTCTGCTGCATGGGGTGGGAGATGTTGTCCATCAGGGATGACAGCTTAGCCGCCGTTCTCCTGTCACTCACCACCTCCACTGGGTCCAGAGGGCATCCTAGAACAGAGCTGGCATGTTCTGACTGAGAGATTTCTGAAAAAATTCAAACGTACAGCTCTGCTATCACTTCCAACATAAATGAAGACGGGAAACTAAACAGCAGTGACGTTTGTAGGGTTACTGAAGTTGGGCTAGCTGGTATATAATGATGTGCTACGTGATCGCTAGCGACACAGCTATGTTACCATAACATAAACTGAAGCTGGAGGATGAACGCTAACTTTTTTCCACTCAATAAAAGTTAACGTGAGGGTTCCCGATGGTTAGGGACAAATGCAATCGCATGGCAGGATGCTGTAAACGGACCAAACTTCAGTCAGGAGAACAACTGAGATAATCCATCCACAATACAAGGTTAGTCATTAATATACTGCAACAACATGGGAATAGAGCAGCTACCAGAGAATTCAACATTAATGAATCAATGGTACAGAAGTGGAGGAAGCAAGAAGAATGAGTTTAATAAAGTTTGATTTATCTGACTGCTTTGTTTCGCTTAATGTGCCTTATAATCCCGTGCACCTTATGGTCCGAAAAATGCGTACTGCACACTGCAGTTTAATGTTGCAAAGCACCTCTTTTTAACTTCAGTGGATATTATACATGGTTATGCTCAGGATATGTCAGCCCATTTCTACTGGAAATGCCTTTTGGTTAAACTTTCAGCAAGGAATTTGCATTTGCACTGTTACATTTTTATAAAGCTTTAATGTACATAAAAACCAGCTTCTTGTTTAAGTGAAAATAAATGGAAGGTTGTCTTTTTGCGCTAGTAATGTTGTGGAGTTGTATTTTGTCTCGCATCAATTATATTGTCGGTTATATCGTTATCGCAAATTTTCAAATATATATCGTGATAAATATTTTTGGTAATATCGCCCTGCTCTACTGTCAGAGTATTCCTTACATTAAAATTTACCTGCTTTCAAGGCATTTTTCTTGCCGTTATCTGACATAATGATCTTCTGTCTTCTGTCAAAGTCCTTTCCTGTTTTAACAGTGTTCCCCTCACTTTTAAATACTGCACTACCTTCCAGCACCCCAAATCATCATGGGGTGTATCTGGGATGATCAGGAAGAGGAGTACAGAAGTCTGGTGAGGAACTTTGTCGCATGGAGTCACACAAACCACCTGCAACTCAACACCTCAAAGACTAAGGAACTGGTTGTGGACTTCGGGAGGTCCAGAGAAGGTCCACTGCCGGTTCAGATAGAGGGGGAGGAGGTGGAGGTGGTCAACAAGTACAAGTACCTCGGGCTGTGGGTGGACAATAAACTGGACTGGTCATGCAACACAGAGCACCTGTATAAAAAAGCCCAAAGCCGACTGTACTTCCTCAGGAGGCTGAGGTCTTTTAACATCTGCAGGAAGCTCCTGAGGATGTTTTACCAGTCAGTGGTTGCAGGAGTACTTTTCTATGCTGTGGTGTGCTGGGGGAGCAGCACAGCAAAGAGGGACTCATCCAGGCTGGAGAAACTGATCAGGAAGGCTAGCTCTGTGGTCGGCATGAAGCTGGACACTCTGGTGACAGTGGCAGAGAAAAGGACATTAAAGAAACTGCTGGACATTATGAACAATGCTGGGCATCCTCTGCACACGGCCATAAACAATCAGAAGAGTCTGTTCAGTGACAGGTTGCTTCTCCCCAAGACAAGAACTAACAGACTTAAAAACTCCTTTGTCCCACACGCCATCAAACTGTTTAACTCCTCTCTGGAGGGGAGAGGGAGGGGAAACAGGAGGACAAAGGAGGGGGGAACAACTAAGCTGTAGTGCCTCTGCACCTCACTGTACAATACCTTGTGCAATACTTTTTGTAAATAGTCAACAGTGCAATAGACTCAATACTTGAAATGTGCAATTCACTTGTATTTTTATTTTTTATTCCTATTTATTCTATTTATCCCCTTTGTATATTTTATTTATATTTGTCTCTGTATTTATATATGTGTGTGTGTGTGTGTGTGTGTGTGTGTGTGTGTGTGTGTGTATATATATATATATATATATATATAACAATTCTGTAACTGTAACTTCGGTCGTTGCTGTGCTTTTTTTGGAAGTCGAATTTCCCAGAGGAACCCACCCGAGGGATTAATAAAGTTCTATCTTATCTTATCTCTCTTATCTTAAATCTGCAGAATTTAATGTGCTAGTGTCCTGTAATTACTACCTGCACTGCAGCAGCTGAGCCAAAGTTAAAATGTCTTAAGTCAGCACCTCTATTATTATATATCCAAAATATTATTTCAGTTTATTTCATGTATGCTTGATGTTTTCCAGTTAGTAAAACTTTACTAAATATATGTAAATAAAAAAAACAAAAATCAAGAAAAAAACAAAATCACACAGTGGAAACATGGAGGTCACCTGGGTCCAAAAGTTTTGCCCATGGCCACCTAAATCTTATTAATCTGCCCCTGGTTTCACCCAGTGGAAGCTGGTATAAAATCTCCTTGGCTCTGAATGAGAATGACAGTTAATAGTAATATATTTACATAAATTAATTAAAAAGAATTTATGCAATAACCTTGGTTTAAAAAAACTTTAATATTGCACCTTCCAGTATTATAACCCAAAATGCAATATTACAGCTGCATAAGTTAGTTATGATATTCAAGGTCATCTTAACCTCCTAGGACCTGGCGTCCACATATATGGACATCACATTTTGGGTTATTTAGTCCAAAATACTCAATTTTGCTCTACAAGGGCCTGATATCCACTTACGAGGACATTATGCTGCTACTGTTCTATCAAAATGTTAAATGAATATCCTCATATGTGGTTCTGATTTGTCTTAGAAACAAAAATAAGGAAAAAAAAAAAATCTGGTAATTCTTTGTTTTTACATTCATCGGGTCCCAATCAGCCCAAATATCAAAGAGAAATTAAAAATGCATGCCATGGAAGAGTTCAGGTCTTAGGAGGTTAAAGTAAATGAGGATACAGAGGTTTTACCTTGTTTTAAGGAACTTTAATTTACTCTGGTCATTTTGAAAAAGAATCTTTGGATTTTCTTCCTAAGCCTTACAAAGATAATGCACATCAACACAGTCTTTTAATACTCCCAGTGTTCTTGCAGTCATTCCCTCACTTTTTTTGATGGTAGTCAGTCAGATTCAAAGGTCAGACTTTCCTGTGTCTGGCAGTTGAAATATTGACCTGCAGGTTACAAGCCCACATGCCTAACCTTCTGCCTGCCAGTCTAAAGAGGCTTTGTCAATGTCAGACAAATGTCATAGCAAGAGTGACTGTCACAGAGATCTGGTGGAAACATTGTCTGTGCTCATATAATGGCTCTAATTATATCACAACTAGGGCAGAAAAAGAAGGGTAGCCGAAAAGAGAAAATCATAGTGTGGGTGAAAGTTTGTTCAGTGATATAAGTAAGATTGAATGGTCTGATGAGACACAGACAGCCTATTTCCAAATATAACCTACTGTAACACAGTAAACTGTCCTGCTTTTTCTTGCTGCCTTTTTGACCACAGTTGTGTTAAGGAGAAGAAATATGCCAAGGTGCCTTTAGTGCAGTCATATAGGTAATTAACCAAGCTAATTTAGCACAGTAGATGAATGGTACCGATGAGCTGCAGCAGCTAAGATACAGCCACTTAAAATGGCCACCTCATCAGCAACAGGGCCATGATGGATCCCTGGTTGAATCCTGACCGACTGCCGAATGATGGGTGATCGTATTGGTATCCCCCGTCTAGGACGCCTGGATGATGCAAGCATGAGTAGTAACGCCCCTAAGCGGCATTTAGGAAAACCAGTAGTAATGGTAAAGCAGCGTGGAGATGCATTCATTTACAGGCTTGCTACACTATATATATATGAGTTTGCATCAAATAAGGCACCGGTTGTGCACACCAAAAAAGCCAGACAGAAATTGATGCTTGCATTCTTGCTGACTTCAAAGCATAAAAACATGATTTCATTGCACTGCTAATGTTCTTATATAAAATGCAAAATTTAAATTTAAATGCGCCCTAATTGGGGATGTGGCACTTTGTTGTGAATATTTCTGATGATTAATAAGGTCAGTGAAATGCTGCTGTAGGAGTGAACTCCATAGCTCAGGCACTGTGCTTAAAACTATTGGTAATTCTCGCCATTTACGTTTTCCCAATAAATTAATGGCTAATGATCACATTCAAGCTTGCTTACTCAAGTTGTCTGCCGCTAAACTTAGTCTGTGTCCAAAGAGCAGCTTTGAAACGCCTTCATAAAACCAGAGAGCACTTAAAAAAAAAAAAAAACAAGCTAGGTGAAAGTCTGGGCGCTATTATGTAAAATCTAGAGAAATTATGGATCGCGCAAGACTTTTGCACAATATAAGATTTTAACGTAATCTAAAGAATAAATCAAAATATTAAGTTGCAATTTAAAAGAAAAATTGAAGGACATGCTAATGATTAAACAGAGGTCTGAAGAAAAACGACCCAGCAAGCAATAGGCTAAATGAAAAATTAAGTTCTATCAGTCTCAAAAATAACTTCCACATCTGGTTTGGGATCTACGAGGAAGCTTGTGTGCAAAAAAATGATTTCTTTATTTCTTTACGAAAGCTGTCAAAAGAATTTGAAGTTCAATTCATTTTTTTCATAGCGCCAAATCAAAACGGTGCCTTCAATGAGTTTTATATTATAAGGCAAAGACCCTACAATAATACAGAGAAAATCATCTATAGCAGGGGTGCCCAATCCCGGTCCTCGAGAGCTACCGTCCTGCAGCTTTTAGATGCATCCTTGTTCCCACACACCTGAATCAAATGAATGGCTTGTTATCAGGCCTTTGCCAAACATGATGGCATGCTGAAGAGGTAATCAAACCATTTGATTCAGCTGTGTTGGAGTAGGGATGCATCTAAAAGCTGCAGGATAGTAGCTCTCGAGGACTGGGATTGGGCAGCCCTGATCTATAGCTAACTATACAAGTCAAAGTTTTTTTGAAGAAAGCACCATCTCATGGTGACACTGTGCATTTGGGTGAAAGGGGCGTGTTTATAGTGAAAAGTAGATACGTCCCAAGGGAAAGAGGGGGGACA